>NC_133456.1:123274038-123600288 GCF_048565385.1 Saimiri boliviensis | reverse complement strand
CAGAAAGTGCTTATCACATATTCAGTGCTTTACATGCACTGAGTCAGTTAATATTTACAGGAGGCACTTCAGGTAAGAGTTATTATTATTTTTATTTTATAGCAATGAAACTGAGACTTAGAGAGGTTATATAACTTGCTAAAGGTTGACCAGTTGGTACCAGTAGCCAGGATGGTACACGAGGCCATGGGGCGCTGGAGTCCATGCTCTGAACAGGTTACTGTACTGTCTCTCCAAAGACAGCAGGAGAGTAGAACCCATAAATGAAAAGAAAATCCTTACAAAAAAAACCCAAAACACCGAAACCGGATAAAAGTGAGGTTCCCAATGAATTATTAAAGACTTCATTGACAAGTACTTAATCAAATCTTTCTGAACGTCTCAGAATCTAAGATGATAAAACTGAAAGTACCCTTATTATTCTCCTTTACTTCAGAGTGAAAATGGAAGACATACATAATAACCACAAACCCTCAGGTCAGATATTGTTATGTTATCTTAATAAGAAATTTCTGATGGCTTTCCAATTGCTTATGCCATAAATTCCAAACTCTCATCCACGGCAAATAAGGGTCTCCTAACTGCATACCTAATGGTTTAAACGATCTCTTCATCTTCACTTGCTACTATTCTGCAAAGTGCATTCCATTTCCCAGACATCCGTGAACTTTCATGCTTCTGCTATGCATTCTTCTTCTCTAGGACCAAATTCCTACTCATGTTTTGGAACTCATATCCTGTCCATCATCAACATTCCTCTCCAGGAATCAATGCCACTAGTTTGTTTCCTCCTCTGGACTACAATACTCATGTCATTGGTCTCTTGTCTCTATTTATCACATAGCAGCCAGGGTGATCTTTCAAAAACATAAAGCAAAATGTATCACTCTGCTTCTTAAAACCTTCCAATGGCTATTGTTCCATCATTCCTGCAAGGCTCCATATTTTTGGGCCTGCACCTTTTCCACTATTCTATTCATTCTCACTAAATGACCTGTTTGTTCTTTGTAAAAGGCAAGCCTTCTCTACTCCATGCCCTTGCACTTGCCTCTCCCTCTGCCTGGGATGCTCTGTTTCCAACTCCACAAGGCTGGCTCTTTCTTTTCCACTCTAGGGTCATAGTTCCAAAGAAGACTTCCATGACCATCTAAACTAACATGCTCTATCCTTTACTCTTTCACATCATCCTATTTGTTTCCTTCAAAGCATCCATCACAGTCTGTAAGTATCTTGTTTAGTTACTTGTGTACTTTCTTTTACGCTGTATTAGTTTTCTATTGTTGATGTAACAAATTAACATATTCCTAAGAGGCTTAAAATAGCATACATTTATTATTTCACAATTAGATGTCCAATATAGATCTCACTGGACTAAAATCAAGATGTTGGCAGAACTATGTTAGAGGCTACTGCATTCCTTGGCACATGGCCCCTTCCATCTTGAAAGCCATCAATGGTCAGTTGAAACTTTCTCCTGTCACATCATTCTGACACGGACCCTTCTTCCAACACCAGCTTCCACTTTTAAGGAACACTGTATTATGCTTAGCCAGGTAACCCAAAGTAATGTCCCGATTTTAAGCTCACCTAATTAGTGACCTTAATGCCTTTGCTACTTAATACTCCTTTGTTAAGTAATGAAACACATTCACAGGTTCTAGGATTAGGACATGGACATATTTGGGAGGTCCTTATTCTACCTACCACACTCCCCCACTGAAAGGTAAGCTCCATGAAGGCAAGGACATCATTTTGTTCCCTCTGGTAGCCTAAGTTCTAAGTTTTGTTATGCCCTTTATAGGGCATAACAAAGGCATGTAAGATATCTGCTGAATTAATAAAAAAAACTAAACCACTGCTGCTTTAGTGATGCTCTTCTTGACCTTTCCTGACTCTTGTTCTTTGTGCTTTTGTATTCCTTTGCCACAGTGACCATATCCCATCATTTTTACATTATGTTCACATTTACTATTTATGTTCACACTATCACTGGTCAAGTGTTCAGTGTTCCAATTATGTATCAGTAAAGGATTAAGTGCTATGAAAAATGTATTGACTCCATGAATTTTAAAATGAAAGGGACATAAAGTTTCATAAAGTTTATGTTAATGATTTGGTAATTGTTTTTAAGGCGTCCTAACCAAATGTGGAGTATTCTGATAATGTGTCAATAAAGGGTTACCATGCTGTGAAATATGTTTAATTAATGAATTTTAAGCCTGGTAAGGATCTGAAGATATGTCTCAGTTCCCTATTTTATACTTGAGAAAACTGAAACCCAAAGAAGTAATTTATCTAGTTATACAAAAATTGTGAGCCTGGCACTAATTCCAGTGAACTTTCTATAAAACCTACCTCCTAAGGTTATCGTGAAGAGTACATTAGTGCATTTAAAAGCACATAAACACAGTGCCCAGCACGCAGCAGTGCTGTATAGTAGGGGCATAGATGCTTTATTAGCATGATCATTATTCTAAAATTATGTATTTCCCATATATCAACAACAAAAATCACTTAATGCAAAGTAGTTAATAATTGCTGAATCAAAGAATGACTAAAAAATAAACAATTTTTAACATGTTAATTGCTTTCCTACTTTTGTTTTTATAGAAAGAATTAGGTAAAGAAAAATAAAGTAGGGCATGCATATTACACTAATTTTTATCATGGAGTCTTCTCGAACTTACTCTAACTAAAAGCAATTTCTTTCCTCTGTTATTATCTTTCCAGCAAGGTCAAAACCATTTTTATAATACTACTAAGGCATTACTTTCCCTTTTCACTCCTTTGGCACTTGCACTGATGATACGAAGACAATGATGGTAGGTCAAACTGTTGGCATCTTAGCACTTACCAAGGCAGCGGCAGCAAACTATAATCTTGCATCCCTCACTGCCATGCATTTCCAGTTAAAACATTTGCCAGTTTCACTTAAGTACATCCTTGATGAAGAAGTAAAAATTACTTTAATAATTTTTGACCCTTTAGTGTATGTCTTTTTAATTGTTCTGTACAACAAAATGGGATGTATATACAAAACACTTCTGCTGGACATCAAAGTGTAACAGCTGTCTTACAGAAAATCAGTCCTGGAATTGAGTTGCTGGCCGAACTAGCTGCTTTTTTCATGGTACATCAATTTAAGTTGAAAGAGTAACTAACTGACAAACCATGGTTATTCAGGTTTGAGTATTTGGCAGATATTTTTCTCAAAAAATAAACCAAGTATGTCTGTCATTTTAAGAAAAACAAACTGGCCAAATTTGTTACCAATAAAATTTCAGCTTTCAGATATAAATGAGAATTTTGGAAAACATGTTAACTGCAGTTGAGTTTTACAATTTCCTAATTTTGAAGACTCTTCTAATAAGATTGGTGCTACTATTAGTGATTTTTAATTCTGGTAAAATGAAATTGTCAACATTTGGAAGATCTGTATAACTCAGTGAACCAATATATTCCAAATAACTAATGCATGATGTTGCAAATTCATAAGTGGACAAAAAGTCCACTCAAAGTTCAAGAGACCAGTGATTTTTAATGTAACAAACTATAAAATTCATTGATATGGTTTCATATTTTACATCACAACTAAACTTTAAGAAACAGAGCTTTGGTACAGTAATCAAAGAATATCCACAATTACCTAAAAAGGCTAATTCCAACTATGTATCTATATGAGGTTAGGTTTTAATATAGTTCAACACATTGCAACAGCTAGGAGGTAGAAGCAGATATGAGAATTCAACAGCCTATATTAAGCCACACATTAAAGAGATTTGTAAACATGTAAAACAATGTCACTCTTAAAAAAAACAGTTTTTCCTCAAAGATATTTTAGGTTAACATGTAGTAACCTTATTAAGAATGAATATTTAAAAATTTTTTCTATTTTTAATACAGTAAATATCAATAAACATAACCCACATAGTCAAAGCACTTTGGGGCTGTAAATCACTTTTAAATGAAGGGTTCCTGAGACACTATCTTTTCAGAATTGTACCATTTAATAAGGTTAGCCACTAATCAAATGTATCTATTCATACTGGATTTTAAAAAATTTTTGAGAAAGGGTCTTGTGCTCTGTTGCTCACACTGGTGTGCAGTGGCATGCTCATTGTAGCCTCAACCTTCCAGGCTCAAGTGATCCTCTTTCCTCAGGCTCCTGAGTAGCTGGAACCACAGGCACACACCACCACACCTGGCTAATTTTTTCGTTTTCTTTAGAGAAAGGGTTTTGCCATGTTGCCAAGGCTGGTCTCAAACTCCTGAGCTCAAGCGATCCACCTGCCTTGGCCTCCCAAAGTGCTGGGATTATAGGTGGGAGCCACCATGCCTATCTTTAATTTAGTTAATTAAATTTCTAAGTAAAATTATAAAATTAAATTCTTCATTCATGCAGCATACATTTCAAGTGCTCAGCTAACCACAAGTAGCCAGTGGCTATTAGAGAAAACACACAGAGAACATTTCTTTCATCAAAGAAAGTTCTATTGGACAATGTTGGTCTACACTATATTCTGGGGGTAGTTAATTAGTACTTACTAAGCATCATTGGTATAATTCTTTCAGTATTTTATGATACCTGTGTTGACTCCTTAAACAGAACATACACTTTTTGGAGGCAGGAATCAGAACACTGATATCTGTATCCACATACACATATTTCAATATATTCCTGTCCAAATTTACAATAACCAAGTTTCCACCTTTTCTGTTCTTATATGTTTAAAATAAACTACTACGTCAACAAATTAATGTTTATGTTGCTTCACTTCACATTTTCATAAAGATTTAAAGACAATCCTCTTAACTGTTAGTTATACTAAATAGGTCTTAGAGTTTATAATTAAGAATTTTCAGGTTTTCCTATGAGTTTTGTACATGTGGTTAAAGTAATGTTTTCATTAAAGTATTAAAATTATTCCATTAGATTATATCCATAAATAATAAATGATTAAATTTATCTTGAATGAATTAGTAGCACCTAGGTTCAGAGAATTTTATTTTCTGTATGGCATTTTAGGGTTTCTAATTTTTTGAAGTTTGACTTGATAATCCTTATATCCCACTAAAAGTAGTATGTGAAGTTTTAAAAGCTTATAAAAACTAAAATTTAAAATAAATTTTGTTTAAATATGCTTCTGAGATGTTTACATAAAAGGATCTCTGCAACATACTCTGGGATATCAAAATGGTAGGCATGTCCTGGAGTGATCTGTCTGCCCACTATTCCTCCTCATACAATAGAGATTTATAGTATAATGAATGACTGTTTCTTGGCTTTTTGGCCAAGATCAAGTGTATAGTATAATGAATGCTGCTTCTTATTTCCAGTTTAGTTTAAGGCAATGCTCCCGCCAGGCGAGGCCACATTTATAGGTAGGAAAATACGAGGAGAGATATGTGAGCTTCTGACCAGGTACTTTTCTGGTTAACAACCAAAATACGTACCTGGAACTAAGTGAGAGATTAGCTCCTTGTATACACACCCAAGTTCTCTGCCAATTTAGGGTTGTGCATTATTCCCTCCATATACCCCAACAGGTTTCCCTTTACATTTTTGTTCTGGGTGAAAGAACCAGAAACATGACCCATAAAACAAATACACTCTTTGTACAGTCGTAAGCAGTACTGATTTGGGCCTTACAAAATCATCCCAACCATGCAAAAGACTACTTTAAGTTGAATCATAGCATTTTATTTCTTCAATGAAAGTAAATAAAAATAATTGCTATTTAAATGAAGTAATTTTTGTAAACTGTAAACTTTGTATTATGCTAGTTTCTAAAGCCTGGTTCCAGTTTTGTCTTGCTATGTAAGTTCACTCTAAACGATTTTGTTTCTGTAGCTAAAAAGGCTTATAATCTAATATATTTCCATAGACTGATTTATGTACTATATAAATTATGTGTATAAGTAAATGTGTAGCAGTTTATTTCCCAAGTAACATTAATCATAAGCTAAGCCTAAAAATTTTACACTGTATTAGCAGTGGTAGAAATTATTTTTATTAAAGTAAATTCAAATTTCACAGTTTAAATTGATTTACATGTTAATATGGAAAATTGGAAAATTTAGATAAAAGCCATATTACTAAGTCATTATTAAGGTGAAAAAAGGTAATTTTTAGTAAGTTCTAGTTATGTCTGCAAGGTAGTAGCAGTCTAAGATGCTATGTTTAAAGGCAGTATTTGGTTTGCAAAAGGAAGCAGTTTCTTGTATTTTCCTCACATATAATGAGAGAATAATAACTATAAGATTATTTTAAAGACTAAATGAGCAATTTATATAAATTGAGTATTTCAGTAACTGATTAACAGATGACCCTGTAAACTGCCCCTACACAGTTTCACCAGTACACAAACACAGTTTACCCTGAATTCATTCTAACAGTCTATACCTTAACCAGTATAAAATCTTAAATAGCATTCTATTACAAATGTCATTTATAAGTTTAAGAAAATTAAAAGCTTTATATTTCAAAACAATATGCAATTATATACAAAGAATATCAAAAACAGAATGTCAGAATTCTATATGAATCCTTCCCTCAAGTAAGAGTTCTGCCTCTAAGTATTCCCAACAGATTCACTGACTTTTTTTTTTAACTTTTAAGTTCAGGGGTA
Organism: Saimiri boliviensis; assembly: GCF_048565385.1. Classification (NCBI taxonomy): domain Eukaryota; kingdom Metazoa; phylum Chordata; class Mammalia; order Primates; family Cebidae; genus Saimiri; species Saimiri boliviensis. Next base: position 123,593,659 of record NC_133456.1, on the reverse strand, counting down.
CAAATGCAGGTTTGTTACATAGGTAAACTTGTGTCATGAGGGTCTGCTGTACATACTATTTGATCACCCAGGTAGAAAGCCTAGTACTCATTAGTTATTTTTTCGGATCCTCTCCTCCTCACACCTTCCGCCCTCTGGCAGGAGCCAGTGTCTGCTGTTTCCCTCTACGTGTCCATGTGTTCTCATCATGTAGTTTCTACCTGTATGTAAGAACATGCCGTATTCTTGTGTTAGTTTGCTAAGGATAATGGCCTCTGAAACCCTCCAAACCAGAAGAGACTGTGAGTCAATATTCAACTTCTTTTTTTTTTTTTTTTTGAGATGGAGTTTCGCTCTTGTTACCCAGGCTGGAGTGCAATGGCGCGATCTCGGTTCACCGCAACCTCTGCCTCCTGGGTTCAGGCAATTCTCCTGCCTCAGCCTCCTGAGTAGCTGGGATTACAGGCACGCGCCACCATGCCCAGCTAATTTTTTGTTTTTTTAGTAGAGATGGGGTTTCACCATGTTGACCAGGTTGGTCTCGATCTCTCGACCTTGTGATCCACCCGCCTCGGCCTCCCAAAGTGCTGGGATTACAGGCTTGAGCCACCGCGCCCGGCTCAACTTCTTAAAGAAATTCTAATCGAGAATTTCATATTTAGCCAAACTAAGCATCATAAGTGAAGGAGAAATAAGATCCTTTTAGACAAGCAAATGCGGAGAGAATGTTACCATCACATCTGCCTTACAAGAGCTCCTGAAGGAAACATTAAATAGGGAAAGGAAATACATTACCATATAATACAAAACCACACTTAAGTACACAGACCAGTGGCACTATAAAATCAACCACATAAACAAGTCTGCAAAGTAACTAGCTAGCATCATTATGACAGGATCAAATCCACACACATCGCTATTAACCTTAAATGTAAATGGGCTAAAGAAGACATAGAATGGCAAGTTGGATAAAGAACCAATATCCATTGGTATGCTGTCTTCAAGAGATCCATCTCACATTGCAATGACACACATAGGCTCAAAATAAATGGATGGAAGAAAATCTACCAAGCAAATGGAAAACAAAAAAAGCAGGGGTTACAATCCTATTTTCTGACAAAACAGACTTTAAACCAACAAAGATTAACAAACAAACAAACAAAAAACAAAGAAGGGCATTACATAATGGTACCATGTGTGTTCAATTTAATGAGAAGATCAAACTATCCTAAATATGTATGTACCCAACACAGGAGCACCCAGATTCATAAAGCAACTGCTTAAGAGACCTTCAAAGAGACTGAGACTCTCACACAATAAATAGTAGGAAACTTAACACTCTACTGACAATATGAGATCCCTGAGACAGAAAGTTAACAAAGACATTCAGGACCTGAACTTAGCACTGGATCAAATAGAACTGATAGACATTTACAGAACTCTTCACCCAAAAACAACAGAATATACATTCTTTTCACTAGCACATGGCCCTCTCTGTAAAACTGCTAAGGTAATCAGAAGTAAAACCCTCCTCAGCAAATGTAAACAAATCGTAACAGTCTCTTGGACCACAGTGCCATCAAATTCAAAATCAAGACTAAAAAAATCACTCAAAATCATACAATTACATGGAAATTGAATAACCTACTCCTGAATGACTTCTGGGTAAATAATGAAATTAAGGATGAAATCAAGAAGTTCTTTAAACTAATGAAAATAAAGAGAAAATGTACCAGAATCTCTGGGATGCAGCTAAGGCAGTGTTAAGAGGGAAATTTACAGCACAAAATGCCCACATCAAAAAGACAGTGAGATCTCAAGTTAACAGCCTGACATCACAACTAAAAGAAATAGAGAATCAAGAGCAAACAAACCCTAAAGCTAGCAGAAGACAAGAAACAACCAAAATCAGAGCTGAACTAAAGGAGACAGAGACAAGAAAAACCATTAAAAAGATCAACAAATTCAAGACCTAGTTTTTTGAAAAAAATTAATAAAATAGACTGCTGGCTAGACTAATAAATAAGCAGAGACCAAAAATTCAAATAAACACAATCAGAAATGACAAGGGGGTATAACCACTTACCCACAGAACTACAACCAACCATCAGAGATTTATTGATTTTTAAAGCCATCAGTTCAAGCCTTGTCTTAGACAAAGGAGGGGGAGGAGGAAATACAAGCAAGGTACAGGGAGAGAAAGAAAGTGAGTCATACTATAGTTTGAGCCCTGGTATCAACCAATATCTGAATCTATCACGTTTTATACTTTTCAGTCCTTCCCTTTTTTGGCTTATACCTACTAACAGAGTTGGGGTTCCAAAACTTACAACCAAAATAATCTTTATTAATTCACAAATTATGGGTAAGAATATAGCAAGTAGACAGAAGAAAGGTCTTATTTTCACCATGCCCAGTAGAATTCTTTAGCAAGTGGTGGAGCTAGCATTTATACCCAGGATACTGATTCTAGAACTTGTGCCCTTTATCACAATGCTGTAATAAACGCCAGCACTATTACAGATGTCTTTGAAATTTAACAATGGAATTTTGTTCTGAATTAAGATAAGCTTGCACACACCTATATGCATCCGGTTTTTTAAATATTATTTTGTTATCTTATAAAAAGAACCCAAAAAGAGAGACTACAATGATGTAAATGGTATTTTCCTATTCTTAATAATTTAGATAAAAAAGATAATTTAAGACAAAATCATTTATTTTCCTACAAAGTTATCTTTGATATTTATGTGAAGAGGTATACAATTCAAAATTTACTGTCTCAAAAAACAATACCCTGTGTTTGTATTTTACATATGTCTCTGATCCAGATCAATGGCAAGTGCCATCCAAAGCATGACTACAAAAACCGAACTAGAGATCTATGCTATGTAATCTTGCCTTTTGAGAATAGAGGTTCACCTATGAGAGGTGTTTGTTTAGGTAGAGGGTAAATCAACACAAAGTAGGGATTTCTGTTGTAGAAGGTACTACACAATCTGGCACTAGAATTTCCAGGCATCTATCCAATTACTCACAAACAGGATGTGGGTGGGATTAGCTTGTGCACTAGAAACAGTCAGATCACAGGATGTCCTCAGTTGGAAAACCTAAACAACATGAGAGGTGTCTGTACTACTCTAGGGTTATAAAGTTAGACTGACTCTATAATCAGAATGTCCTAGTATTCTACAGACTTTAGATTGAAGTTACTGATATAAAATTGTCATTTAAGAAAAGTATCTAAGAAGACCAAAATGAACTAGAAGTCAAAATGAACTAGAAGTAAATGAGTATCTACAGAGAGCTCTCTAAACTGTCTTCTTTTCCCCAAGTATCTCTTAACTAAGAATAGCTGTCAACCTGAGTAATGGGGGTAGGGTGAGGGTAGCGGGCAGAGTAATGTTTTCTCTGGGTCACATACTTTGTATTCAACTTAGAGCTTGAATCTTCAGATTGGCACCAAGTACAACATTGGCATATCTTACAATTCCACTGCAGTTCACAAGTTACAAAGCACTTTAACTAGAACATCCTTAGAGCAATACTACCGTGACACTGTAGAGATAGTATTATTATCACTTTTTAAGGAAAAGATACAGGAAGCTTAGTAAAGTTAAGCAAACTATTCAAATTCACACAGAGAGTAATTAGAAGAAAAGGATAAAAATAGGTCTCTGGAGTTCTCTCCAAAGCACCATGGTACTCCAGAAATAAATTCTTGCAGCATTCTTTGAATATATCATCACATTTAATTTTTATAAAACCTTTGGATTATTTATATGTATGCATATACAACTGATACATTCTAACAATTATACCACCTTTTGTAAACATCTGTACTCCAACTTTTTAGTATGTGAGAAGGTGAGGTCTACAAAAATATACCCATAAGTACCATCAAAATACAGACTGCTACACAATAATTTCTCAGCCCTGACAAAGGAAACAAGGTGAAAATCAAGGAAAAAATTAGGTTTCAGGCCAGATAGTTTAAAAACTTTAAAATGGGCGTAATTTACATAATTCAAAATTCGTGAGTGACTGATGCTACAGATCACAACTGAGTAAATGGGTCCAGTGATGAACTAGTCTAGGAAGTTTTTCATATTGAGAAATGTGGTTAATTTGGGATTTTTTTTAAAAAAAATGTCGGCCAGGCGCAGTGGCTCAAGCATGTAATCCCAGCACTTTGGGAGGCCGAGGCAGGTGGATCACGAGGTCAAGAGATCGAGACCATCCTGGTTAACATGGTGAAACCCCGTCTCTACTAAAAATAAGTAGCTGGGCATGGTGGTGCGAGCCTGTAATCCGAGCTACTCAGGAGGCTGAGGGCTGAGGCAGGATAATTGCCTGAACCCAGGAGGCGGAGGTTGCGGTGAGCCGAGATCACGCCATTGCACTCCAGCCTGGGTAACAAGAGTGAAACTCCGTCTAAAAAAAAAAAAAAAAAGTCTCAGGTTTATTGTAGAATATATACATAGTAATTTTTACTTTTATTTCCTTAAGCTTTGTTTTCTATGAGGCCAGATTTTCTCTGCCACAGTTTTGCCTACCACATTCTTTTTAGAAATATTACCTCCTGGCTAAGGGAAAATTGAATCACAATTATTAAAATGGATTTTAGTAAATCTTTTTTTTTTTTTGAGACAGAGTTTCGCTCTTGTTACCCAGGCTGGAGTGCAATGGCGCGATCTCGGCTCACCGCAACCTCTGCCTCCTGGGTTCAGGCAATTCTCCTGCCTCAACCTCCTGAGTAGCTGGGATTACAGGCACGCACCACCACGCCCAGCTAATTTTTTTGTATTTTTAGTAGAGACGGGGTTTCACCATGTTGACCAGGATGGTCTCAATCTCTTGACCTCGTGATCCACCCGCCTCGGCCTCCCAAAGTGCTGGGATTACAGGCGTGAGCCACCGCGCCCAGCTAGTAAATCTTGAGAATACGTGAGAGTGCTACCAAATGGCAATGTTCTGAATTCATCAGAACAGTGGAAAATCATTTAGTAATGGTTTACTCAAAATTTTAAAAATACTTTCCTAGATTTCTTTTTATTCTTTAAAAAAAAAAAAAAAAAAAAAAAAAAAAAAAAAAAAAAAAGGCTGTCTAACCCAAATTCAATTGATTCAAATTCGTGGTTTTCTGGTTTTTGTATTTAAAATTAATAAACCTTTAATAAAATACTAAATATATACCTCCTCTTTTTTTGGCTATCTATCCCAAATTTCTTCAGAAGTTCTAACATTCCTCCCAAAATAACAACTACTGAATTTGATAGTTAACCTATCAGAATTTTTCAAATGTTCTATAAGAAAGGAGTTTTTTCCCATTAAAAAAAAAATACCTTGTATGTATTTATTTTATAGCATACCTTGAAATGGAAGGCTGATGCTCTACTTAAGGACCAGTACTCTGTCTACACTGACTGTTTATAGCCTATACTAAGGTTATTATTAAGCATAAAATATTGATTCATCAGGCTGAAAATGTAAAATAAGGCAATAAAATACCAAGATTTGGTAAACTGCTTAAAAGAGAAAAACCTATGCAATATATTACACCAACAAACCACATGTCAAAACAGAAATTCTCACCTTAGGAAAATAAGATACATCTGAGCAGCATAAATGTTCTAACACAAGTTTAGCAAACCATGAGCTGTCAAGTTCCAATAACCTATTATTCACACCTCTTTAATCACTTCCACAGAGTCAATTATAAATAGCCTCATACATTTTTAAAAAGAACATTCTGAAATGAAACAAAGAAAGTAGTAAATATTCTTGTACACAGGGATTCAAATCCTAATGCACAACAGAACTGTGTGTTACTCAAACATTCAATATAAAGAAAGTTAACAAAACCTTTTCTTAACTATGTCAAGCATGCACTCTATGTAGATTCAATGGAATAGCTAAATTGCAGCACCATTTAAATATAGCAGCTTAATAAAATATCATTCCCAGTAACTTTCACTCATATTACTAAGCCTTTGGGCATTATTCATGATATAGTAAAATATAATAATCAATTTGTTGATCTAGCTGGAACAATGTAATGCAAAATCATGATGAAAAGACTAATCTACAAAAAAATTTATATTCTCACTGATGATGGCATTGCTTTTCAGTAACTCCATAAAACTGATAGTATAAATGTGTTTCTTCAAAGTGAATTTCTGTAAACACATTATTAGAGAAAATGTAAAATGTTGTAATGAAATGGAAAAACACTTTTCAAAAAAGTTAATAAAATTAAGTATAATGGAGTAAAGTATCATTTAGTAGGCAAGGGTCAAAAGCAACAAGCTGAAGTCAACTTAACAAAAGAAAAACAACAACAAAACCAGAAATTTGGCTTTGTATGAAGTGTACTTTCTAAAAACTGATGATTACAAAATCTCTATGAAACATATAAACTATCCTCATTATTCTGGAGTTGTTTTCTACCATTATAGCATCTTAAAATGATTATCTGTTGAAACGAAAGTAGCATACTCCTAAAATTTCTCTTTTAAGAACTATGCCTGAAGAACAACTGATAACAAGTAACTACAATTAGAGTTGCTTTTAACTGACTATTTAAAAATTTCTAATGAAGGTTACAAACTAAAAATCTTGAAGTTTTCTGTATGAACAAACTTCCTATATAGCCAACTTTTCTCATTTTTTCCTACAACTATGTCTGCTTCTAGAATTAACTCAAGAGATAATACATTACATTTGGGAAGAGACAAATTAGAGGTTTTGACTAATTGCTTAAACACTGATCCTCTTGTATTTACATTATATAGTAACACAACCTTTTGAAATCATATCTATTGCATAAATGTTTGTTACTGGAATAATTTGAAAATAGAAAAGAAGTTGGACAAGCATGTATAATATTAACAAGTTTTACAATCTTTTTAAAAATTACATGCAAGTCCCAATTTCTACTTAATCATTTCCTTCACCTGGTTGTAGAACTGTTTACTTAAAAACATTATTTACTGCACACAAAAAATTAGTCACCTCTGTTCTGTTTTCTATAAGATATACGTTTTAAACAAAAGCTTTAGTTAATTGTGGTAAATTAAGTATCTTCTGACAAGGTGAGTACAATAGAAAATGGCTGACCATAGAGAAAACCATGAAACTAATTTCTGTCCACATTCCAGAAGAGCTGCATAAAGATTTCTGAAATGTATACATTGTTTTCCATATCAAGCACTTCTAATTCTACACTCCTATGCCACACTCATCAATATTTTATTGGATGAATTCTCATATGAAAAAGTACACACATACACACACACACACACACACACACACACACACACACACACACTCCATGAAATGCTATGCAGCCAACAAAAGAATGAAATATTGTCCTTAGTAGCAGCATGGATGCAGCTGGAGTCCATTATCCTAAGCAAATTAACACAGGCACAGAAAACCAAATACTACATGTTCTCACTTCTAAGTGGGAGCTAGGCGCTAGGCATTGGGTACACATAGACATAAAGATGGGAACAACTAACACGGGGGACAATCTAAGGGGGAACAAAAAAAGGTGTAAGGACTGGAAAACTATTGGGTAAGTATGTTCAGTATTTGGGTGACAGGATCATTTGCACCCAAACCTTACCATCACCCAGTATACTCACATAACAAACCTGCACATGTACCCCTCAATCTAAAATGAAAGCTAAAAATGTAATTTTTTTTTTTTTTTTTTTTGAGACGGAGTTTCGCTCTTGTTACCCAGGCTGGAGTGCAATGGCGCGATCTCGGCTCACCGCAACCTCCGCCTCCCGGGTTCAGGCAATTCTCCTGCCTCAGCCTCCTGAGTAGCTGGGATTACAGGCATGCGCCACCATGCCCAGCTAATTTTTTGTATTTTTAGTAGAGCCGGGGTTTCACCGTGTTGACTGGGATGGTCTTGATCTCTCGACCTTGTGATCCACCCGCCTCGGCCTCCCAAAGTGCTGGGATTACAGGCTTGAGCCACCGCGCCCGGCCATAAAATTATTAAAATAGAAATAGCATAGACATTTTGAAAAATCTATTTCTGATATGAAATCTATGTTCTTCCAAAGCCGTACAGCTAATGATGCTACTGCATTATCCTTAATGCTGCTTTTCAACAGTAATACCATGCAAGGATCTTCAAGGGAGATGATAATCTGAAGATACTATCTCTAACTTAGTTCTCTTTTAAGAATGAATATAAAATTCTCCTTACTGTCGATATTCTACAGTATTGTAGAATATGGAGTATTCCTGAAGATTATTACTGCCAATATTCTATAATATTTCACTGTACATTTCACAGTATGGAGATTCCTGAAGATTTTCTGTGGTCCACATGTAGAAACTAAGGTAACTGAGATGATAATTTCTACTTTTCTATTTCACAGCTTCAGAACTTCACTCAAATGTGAAGAACTATAATTAAGATCCTCTGCTACTACTGCACCTACGCCAAGCACTTTGCTTTTCCCATACTCTCTGGAATGACTTACAGGGCTTCAAGATGAAAAGGCTTTGCCCCACTCAAAACATCTGCTTGAAAGACTGGTCTTCTGACACTGCTGGTCAGTGAGGGGAAAAAGAATAAAGAACAGTAGGCCAGAGTAACTAAACTCACTCCAAAAAGGATGGCCAGTAGTTCAAATGTATATCTATGAATCAAAGCAAACACAGGTTTAGTCAGGGTCAATGTTTGTATCTAAGGGGATCAGATGTGGTCACCTGAAATCAGGTGGGGGGAAATACTGTGATCTGAGTTGGTGCAGTGATTGATTCATTCATTTACTCAAAACATGTGTTGAGCTTTTGTCATATGCCAGGTACTGTAAGGTTAAGAAAATTAATAAATCAGTTTCTATCCCCAAGGATATCTCACTAGTAGGGTAGATGGACATGTAAATAAATCATAATAAAATGTGGTAGTTTTAATGGACAAAACCAACTTCAATACAGGTAGAGAACAAAGAGAGAAAACAAGGATTGACTTTCAGAAGGATGCACACTGGGGACAGGTTTCTAGAAATGGAAAGGCTTTAGCAGGGAAGTAATGCCTAAGCTTTTTTTCCCCCTAAGCTGGGTTTTAACGGATAAACCAATCAGATAAAAAGGGAGATGAAGGTCATTTCAGAAAGAGAAAAGAGAACTGCTCTCTCCATGCAAATTCTACCAAGCTATCCTCAAATTAGCAGCAGAAGCCTGACAGCCTTAAGTTTGCAAGATACTAAATTTTGCTAGATAGCAGATGGTTGAATACAGATGTAAAGGATAAAATTTTAAGAATATATTTGTTTTATCAATATAACTTGAAACCACAGGTAGATTAATACCATATGGTGTCTCAACCCATGCACGGTTAGCCTAGCCCCTCTCATAAGTCACAACCCACACCCATACTCTTCTAAGGTACTCTGATATAAAAGGACAATACTCCTCCATGCCATGGAGGGTGCATCTGCTAGAATCCACTGACACAACTGCCTGTCCCCCATTTGGTAAGGTTTTCCCAACCTGGAGTTGCTGAAGCTATAACCAGTCATTCCCCACTAGGCTTCTCCCTAAATTGGTCCAAGGTTGGCAAGAAATAGCATTTTGTTTTATTATTTGATACATTTATGTTCTTCAACAAATGGAGGAAAAAGTGCCTGCTTGTCCCTTTATTTTTAGAACAAGGAAATTGGTCCTCAGCCAATGAAAAATAAGAGGCACAGGGTCAAGAAACATGCTGGATTAGGGGGGGATCCAAGATGGCCGAATAGGAACAGCTCCAGAGTGCAGTTCCCAGCAAGAGCAATGCCCACTGGGGTGAGTGCCCACCGCATTTCCAAATTTTCACTGCCCACAGAGAAGGAGATTTCCAGGCCAAAAAGCTCCATGAGTTTTTAGCACAGTGGTTTCAGCTGGTGCTGGGTTGGTGCATGGAAACTCACACAAATCTGGGTGGCCATTTCAAATGGTGCCTGGAACACCTGGGAGACAGAGCCACACATTCAACTGAAAGGGAAGGGGCAGAGACAGGGAGCCAGGTGATCTGGCTCGGCAGATATCATCCCCACAAAACAAGCAACCTGAAATGCTCTGGATTGAGAGCATTTCACACAGTAATAGTGGGAGACTTTAACATTCTACTGTCAATATTAGACAGATCAATGAGACAGAAAATTAATTAGGATATCCAGGACTTGAACTCAGATTCGGACCAAGCAAACCTAATAGACATCTACAGAACTCTCCACCCTAAATCCACAGAATATACATTCTTCTCAGCACCGCATTGCACCTACTCTAAAACTGACAACATAATTGGAAATAAATCACTCATCAGCAAATGCAAAAGAACGGAAATCGTAACAGTCTCTCAGACCACAGGACAAATTAGAACTCAGAATTAAGAAACTAACTCAGAACCGCACAGCTTCATGCAAACTGAACAACTGGCTCCTGAATGTCAACTAGATAAACAATGAAATGACGGCAGAAATAAAAATGTTCTTTGAGACCAACGAGAATGAAGACAAAACGTACCAGAATCTCTGGGACACATTTAAAGCAGTGTCTAGAGGGAAATTTATAGCAATAAATGCCCACATGAGAAGTGGGGAAAGATCTAAAATCGACACCCTATCATCAAAATTGAAAGAGCTAGAGGAGCAAGACCAAAAAAACTCAAAAAAGCTAGCAGAAGACAAAAAATAACTAAGATCAGAGCAGAACTGAAGGAGACAGAGACACAAAAAAACCCTTCAAAGAATCAATAAATCCAGGAGCTGGTTTTTTGAAAAGATCAACAAAATAGACTGCTAGCCAGACTAATAAAAAAGAAAAGAGAGAAGAATCGAATATATGTAATAGAAAATGATAAAGGGGATATCGCCACTGATTCCACAGAAATATAAAATACCATCAGAGATTACTACAAACAACTCTATGCACATAAACCAGTAAAACTGGAAGAAATAGATAAATTCCTGGACACTTGCACCCTCCCATGCCTAAACTTGGAAGAAGCTGCAACCTTGAATAGACCAATAACAAGGGCTGAAGTTGAGGCAACAATAGCCTACCAACCGAAAAAAGTCCAGGTCCAGATGGGTTCACAGCTGAATTCTACCAGACGTACAAAGAGGAGCTGGTACCATTCCTTCTGAAACTATTCAAACAATCCAAAAAGAGGGAATCCTTCCCAAATCATTTTATGAGACCAACATCATTCTGATACCAAAACCCAGCAGAGACTCAACTAAAAAGGAAAACTTCAGGCCAATATCCATGATGAACATAGATGCAAAAATCTTCAATAAAACACTGGCAAACTGATTGCAACAGCACATCAAAAAGCTTATCCATCACGATCAAGTAGGCTTCATTCCAAGGATGCAAGGCTGGTTCAACATACACAAGTCTATAAACATAATCCACCATGTAAACAGAACCAAAGACAAAAACCACACGATTATCTCAATAGATGCAGAGAAGGCCTTCAACAAAATTCAACAGCCCTTTGTGCTGAAATCTCTCAATAAACTAGGTATCGAAGGAACATATCTCAAAACAACAAAAGCTATTTATGACAAACCTACAGCCAATATCATACTGAATGGGCAAAAACTGGAAGCATTCCCTTTGAAATCTGGCACTAGACAAGGATGCCCTCTGTCACCACTCCTATTCAATATAGTATCGGAAGTTCTAGCCAGAGAAATTAGGCAAAAAATAAAATAAAATAAAATAAAATGAAATAAAATAAAGGGTATTCAATTAGGAAAAGAGGAAGTCAAATGGTCTCTATTGGGAAATGACATGATGGTATATTTAGAAGACTGTATCATCTCAGCCCAAAATCTCCTTAAATTGATAAGCAACTTCGGCAAAGTCTCAGGATACAAAATCAATGTGCAAAAATCACAAGCAGTTCTATACACCAATAACAGATTAACAGAGAGACAAATCGTGAGTGAACTCCCATTCACAATTGCTACAAATAGAATAAAACACCTAGGAATACAACTAACAAAGGAGGTAAAGGACCTCTTCAAGGAGAACTACACACCACTGCTCAAGGAAATAAGAGAGGATAAAAACAGATGGAGAAACATTCCATGCTCATGGCTAGGAAGAATCATTATTGTGAAAATGGCCATACTGCCCAAAGTAATTTATAGATTCAACAATATCCCCTTCAAGCTACCAATGACCTTCTTCACAGAACTGGAAAAAAACACCTTAAACTTCATATGGAATCAAAAGAGAGCCTGCATAGCCAAGACAATCCTAAGCAAAAAGAGCAAAGCCAGAGGCATCACGCTACCTGATTTCAAACTGTACTATAAGGCTACAGTAATCAAAACAGCATGGTACTGGTACCAAAACAGAGATATAGACCAATGGAACAGAACAGAGGCCCTGGAGGCAATGCCACATATCTACAATCATTTGATCTTTGACAAACCTGACAATAACAAGCAATGAGAAAAGGATTCCCTGTTTAATAAACAGTGCTGGGAAAACTGCCTAGCCATGTGCAGAGAGCAGAAACTGGACCCCTTCCTGACACCTTACACTAAAATTAACTTCAGACGGATTAAAGATTTAAACATAAGACCTAATACCATAAAAACCCTGGAAGAAAACGTAGGCAAAACCATTTGGGACATAGGCATAGGCAAGGACTTCATGACTGAAACACCAAAAGCATTGGCAACAAAAGCCGAAATAGACAAATAGGACCTAATTAAACTCCAGTGCTTCTGTACAGCAAAAGAAACAATCATTCGAGTGAACCGGCAATCAAAAGAATGGGAAAAAGTTTTTTGCAATCTACTCATCGGAAAAAGGGCTAATATCCAGAATCTACACAGAACTAAAACAGATTTATAAGAAAAAAACCCATCCGAAAGTGGGTGAAGGATATGAACAGACATTTCAAAAGAAGACATATGTGAGGCCAACAAACATATGAAAAAATGCTCATCATCACTGATTATTAGAGAAATGCAAATCAAAACCACATTGAGATACCATCTCACACCAGTTAGAATGATGATCACTAAAAAATCTGGAGACGATAGATGCTGGAGAGGATGTGGAGGAGAAATAGGAACACTTTTACACTGTTGTGGGAGTGTAAACTAATTCAACCATTGTGGAATACAGTGTGGCGCTTCCTCAAGGATCTAGAAATAGAAATTCCATTTGACCCAGCAAACCCATTACTGGGTATATACCCAGTGGATTATAAATCATTCTATTATAAAGACAGATGCACACGTATGTTCATAGTGGCACTGTTTACAATAGCAAAGACCTGGAACCAACCAAAATGCCCATAGACAATAGACTGGACAAGGAAAATGTGGCACATATACACCATGGAACACTACGCAGCCATAAAAATGATTAGTGTGTCCTTTGTAGGGACATGGGTGAATCTGAAAACCATCATTCTCAGCAAACTGACCTGAACAGAAAATAAAACACTGCATGTTCTCACTCATAAGCGGGTGTGGAACAATGAGAACACGTGGACACAGGGAGGGGAGCATCACATACTGGGGTCTATTGAGAGGGGCCAAGAGAGGGGCAGCGGTGGGGTAGGGAGGTCAGGGAGGGATAACAAGGGGAGAAATGCCAGATGTAGGTGACGGTGGGGGGGATGGAGGTAGCAAACCACATTGCCATGTGTGTACTATGCAACAATCCTGCATGATCTGCACATGTACCACAGAACCTAAAGTACAATAATAATAATAATAATAATAATAAAAAAGTAACAGGCTGCATTGTTGATGAGATGTATTGAGAAATCTCCGTATCTATGGAACGAAGGAAAAGAGAGAATGCTGAAGTCATCAAAGATATGATGAGACTGAGACATGCATGACTTGTCGAAAACTAATAAAAGATGTGAGAGTTTTTACATAAAGGCAAGTGAGGTGGCCAGAATTCTAAGATGACTGACCTCCAATGACCCTGGCCTTCTATAATCCCCTTTCCTTGAGTATAAGCAGGAGCTGAGAATCACTGCTGTGATTATGTTATCTGGCAAATGTGAAGTGATTCTGCATATGTAATTGAGGTACCCAATCAGCTGATTTCAAAGCAGATTATCCTGGGTGAGCCTAATTTAATCAGGTGAACCCTTAAACGAAGATTTAGGCCTTCTCGGAATTCAGAGAGGCAAAGCGGTGGACTCTCTTTCTTCTGACACTTTTGAAAAGATAAAGAGCCATATTGTGAACTGCCTTTGGAGAGACGCAATCTTCCTACAAATGCAAGGGAACAAATTCTGTCAAGAATCTGAATGAGCTTGGAAGAGGATCCTGAGCTAGATATGAGAATGTAGCCTGGCTGGTACCCTGATTGCTACCTTAAGCATAAGAGCCAGCTAAGTAATACCTGGACTCCTGACCCATGGAAACATGAGATAATAAATACATGTTGTTTAAATCATTACATTTGTTGTCATTTGTTACGCAGCAATAGAAGTTTCTTTCATTAAGCAAGTTCCCAGCTTTTCTAAGAGTAAAAAAGAATCAGAATTTAATCTTTGGGTTGTCAGGTCCTGGGCACATGCGTTATAGGACTTAAGAGTGGCTGTATTTTCAGCTAAGGTCATCAAAAGTAGAAATTTAGTAATATATACTAGAACAAAGAGGAGGTAGGAGAAAATGTAATTAGATTGTTATGAGGAGCTCATCTTCATCTAGGATATTCCAGATACTGAGGCTGGGACAGCAGACAGGCTAATTCCAGACACCACTACTTAGGAGGTATGAGGCCAATATATACTGCCTGCTTTATTCAGCTCTGGTTACCCAGACTATAAGCCACTTGATGGCAGATATCATGCCTCTCTTATTCAACCAGTCTGTATCCTCAGCTCTCAGCCAGTACCTGGCACAGCTTAAGCACTTCTTGAATGAATGAATAAATGACTTGTTTTCATCCTGGGCAAGATGAGGCAGCAGTTGAAAACATCTAAAATTTGATGAGGAAAAATTAGTACAAATCAGCAACAATTCATGATTCCTCAAAAATAGCCAACTTAACTTGTGGTTAAAGTACAAATAATTTGAGATGTTACAACAGAGGCAGTGATCTAGTCATTGTTCAGCTAACTGCAAAACAACAAATGAGTGCCCACTATGTGGCAGATGTGAGAATATGACTCCTGTAACTGATGTCCCTGACCTCACTCATTCTAGCTGTTCTCTTAGCCAATCTCCACACATTAGCCACAGTAGTTAATATCTTAATAAGACAAACCATCTTATATTATTCCACTATTCCAAACCTTTTAATGATTTTTCATTACACTGAGGATAAAATCCAAACTTTAATTTGGCTGTCCAGAATCTGGGTTCTATCCCGTCTCCAGCTTTACTCCTGCCACGAACCTTATCCCCTCAGAGCATTCATGCATGTTACAGCCCCTGCCTATAGCATTGTCTACCACCCGCTCATTGTTCAGATGTCTCAATGTAAGTGACTTCTGTACAGTATTTATCACACAGCCTATAGTTATAGGATTACTTTTTAATATCCATCTCTATCATTATACTGGAAACTCCATGAGGTCAGGGATTGTGTCTATTTTGCTTAGAGAAACATTACCAGTACTAATACCTTATCCAAAATCCTTGAGGGAGTGTTTGGATTTCATATATATTTTTTAATTTTTGGAATATGTACATTATACTTACTGGTCCACCATCCCTAGTGTAAAAATCTGAAATCCAAAAATGTGCCTTTGAGCATCATGTTGGCACTCAAAAAGTTTCAGATTTTGGAGCATTTCAGATTTGGGATGCTCAACCTGTATACATATTTTTGTTGAATCGATAAAAACAAAGTCCTAGGAGACTACTCAATCACAAAGGATGAAAGCTATTGCTACCACCAGTCAGAACAGAGAGCCCCTGTCAGTAACATGATGTGACTCTAGAACACAATTCTAACCTCAGTGGACTACAAAGAGAGGCAAGCAACCAAGGAAACTAACATGTCTGCCCGCTCTACCACTCCACCAAAAAATACAACAAAATAAACCCTGAACAACACCAAAACCAAAGTAGTTCTGTTCTTATTTTTTAAATATTAATATGATAGGACTGAGACAAACATGACTTGTTGAAAACTAAACGATGTAAGAGTTTTTACAAAAAGGCAAGTGAAGTGGCCAGAATAATAAGATGACTGACCTCCAATGACCCATGGCCTTCTATAATCCCCTTTCCCTGAGTATAGGCAGGACTTGAGAATATGATGGAATAGTACTGCTGTGATTGTTATCTGGCAAATGTGCATTTTAAAATTTCAAATTTTAAAACTCTTAAGAATTCTACTGTTAAGAAAACAAAGGTTTTAAAAATCACTGATTTAAAATCCTTTATTATCTGGTTCCTGCCTTCTTCTGCAGCTCAATGACCATGCCTACATCCCCCCATTCACTCTGTCCAAACAAATCTACATTCTGGCCTTGGAGAACAACTTCCTCCAACTCCACTTGCCTTTTTGTTTTTTGGGTTTTTTTGCCACTGGGCATTTGTTCCTGCTCCCCTTGCAGGAATCCTGCTTGTCTCTGTGTAGCCATCCCTTCCTCTCAGAGGTGGCACTGGCATTCCTATATGGGAAGGTTTAGGGTGGCACTCTTGAGGGAGCACATGCTGGATATTTGACTTCCATGTGTATTCCCATAGAAAACATGCACTGTTACTTTGTGTCATTTGATAAGATTTAGAAGACTGAGGGAGATTATTAGGCACTAAAATTTCCTAATTCCCTCCTTGGTGCTGAGGCTGCTTCTACAAAAAAGTTTGCTTGACACTGCTAGAAGAGACTAAGTACCCCATACTCTTTTGTGTTTACCTGTGTTCAATAATTTATACTATATTAGGGTTGTCTGTCCACCTATCTTTCCCACTAGCCTATAAGCAGGCTGAGAGAACAGACTGTCTTCTCATGACTGTAGTCCAGAAATCCAGCAAAGTACCTGGAATGTAGTAGATGTTCATCAACTTTTTTTTGACTGAATCAAGCACTTCATGAAACCCTATTATGTGCAAATTACCATATCAGATGTTCAGAATGACGAGCAGAGATACCGCCTAGCTAAAAATATAAAATGTAAAATATTTTTAAAGCTTCAAATAAACAAAACATTAGCAAATATAGAAGATAGTAAATATTAGAAACTTCTACTAACCAGCATTCCTACACATCTAAATTTCTAAGTAGAATACCTTATATAGCACCAGAGAAGCACTAAATCCATTACAATATATTTTCTTATGGTGTAAATTTTACTGAATAAAGAGTGCTTAGTGTTGTTAAGAGAGTATGTGAAAAATCACTCATTAACCAAAATACTCAATTTCTTCTAGATGCTCTCAGGATCCAGAATAAAGGAATGATCCAGATCAGAGGACTACACCAACCTAAACCTCACACCTTACAGGCAGTTATAGATGTGATTTTTAAAATTTTAAAGGAGAAGTAGTACATCCTTGAAGAGGAAAGATGATACACTAAGACAAGATGTGGGAACAGACACAGACTGTGTAAGAAGAATGAATGTTACCATGAGGAGACTGGCATGAAAGAAAAAGAGTAGGTAAGATTTGGAGAACTCGAAATTTTACACTGAGTTTAGTTTAGATTTCTTAAACAACTGGGGACATACATTGCTTAAATAAATTGTTGGCACATTGTAGGTCCTCAAATGCCTGCTGAATAAATAAGTTCGTAACTAAATGTATTTGAGCAATGCAAGACTGTGACATGGTTCCCAGCATCCCAGCGTGGATGCTGATGTAGTAACCAGGTATAAAAAGATGACAGCCAGGGACTAGTGTAGCAGCTGTAGAACTGGACAATAATGGTTTTGTAAATATTCTAACAGCCCAAGTTTTTGCACTGAAACTCATTTCATTAATCAGAGCAATGCTACCAATAAAAACTTTGGGGGCTTTTATGGTATAATCAAGATGTTTGATGAAAGGATTTAATTTGGTAAATACCTGCCCATTTTGTTAAGTTCTTGGATTAAATACAAAATGTGCAACTGAATTCATTTCTCCTATGCATTCCTGTTTTTCTCTCTGGTGGTCTGAAACAAGACTTAGGTACATTGTAATATCTTCTAACTTATAAGGCACTTTGATATCTTTAGTCAAATGGCATATTTTAAAACTTGCTTCAATGACTAATAGGAAAAATGACTAAAGAGTTAATTGAGGATTCACATTCCACATTTTACACCAAAACCTACATAATGGTCTTGTACCATACTGATTAAAATGGAAGACCAGAAATGCTGTCTTCCATTTTAATCGTTTGGTTCAAGACCCTTATGTAGGTAATTGTGAGCCGATGACAAGACTGGAAAATTTATCATCTGAGGGTAAGAAAAAAATTAGTATTTTGTTACACTTTGCATTATAGTAGTAAAATATAAAAAATAAAAATGCTTAACATTTAATTATACCAATTTTAGGTCAGAAGTCTATAGCACACAAAAGAAATTAGGAGCCCGCTTATAAATATACTTAGAACTACATTGTCTTCCCTAAAATATAAATTATTAAATCATAATCAATCAAGAACACCAAAAACAGTCATGATAGTCTTTGTAACTACATGTTAGTATTAAACAGTACTTCATATTTGAAATCTGAAAAAATATCACTTCTTAGATAATCACACTTCTACACTGGGCATAACTGTAAATGAGAAAATAATTTCAAATATTTCAACCATTTTTATACCAGCAAACACTAATATTAGTATTTACATCTAAGACTATTAAAAATAATTCCAGTCTCAATTAACAATTAGACGTCTCATGTTCTAATGCCCTCTTAAATTTTTGGATGTCAACCTGAATAGCTCTTAAAAGACTGGAGAAATTCTGAGTAACTTTTTTGTTATTGTTTACAGTGAAAGAGAAATCAACCATTTTTTTTTACCAACTATCAACTATAAAGGATTATGAAACAAAATAACCAATCAATATCAGTGTTTTTAGATTACCCTTTAGAAGGCAAACAAGGCAACAAATATCTCACATACAGATTTTTGCTTTCAAATGAAATTTTCCCTTTATGTATTTAGAACAATCCTCTCAAACTGTATTTATAAAACTGATAAAGGTATGTTAAAGTAGAGCAAATGGTACAAGTATATGTATGTCAGAAATAAATCACATAAATGAAAAATATAAGTCCAATAAGATGTTATTTTTTTAATTACAATTTTTTCCAAGTATAGAAGAATCTTTTACTTGAGAAAAGTTAGAAAATGAAAATGATCAAAAAGACTTTAAAATATGTGTGATCCCACCACCCATAGATAATGGTTTCTCCCAAAAATCTTACCAGCACATACACAGGATCAAAGAGATATTTTTCTATACTAGTAATTAGCAGTAATAGTAGTAGTAGTAATAGTTGTAGCAGCATCAACAGCAGCAGCCGGAATTCTTACGGTAAAGGGACTATATATTTAATTCTTACGGTAAAGGGACTATATATTTTTATGAGACTGTACTGTCTTTGCACAGAAATCCTGTTCTCTCTCTCTCTTGAACAGTTAATTCTATTGAAAACACAGACTTTGTATTCCAAAGGGAAACCTTAAGGCATGGCATTCCACCATCAGCAGTGCCCAGCAGATCAAAGTTCTTTGTAAAGTAAAGAAGATGGAGGTGGGCAAAGCAGATTGTAAAATGATTTTGAACAAGAAACAATGTACAACTGACAAAACTGGACTGAATGAAATCTATGATTCCTGGTTCTCAACCTTCTGTGAATGAGTCTGATCCCTTCATGTTAAGTTTCAGTTTCAATCTGTTATCAATTTATGTGCTTTAATATATCAAAAATCTGGTTTGCAATGTTATTTATAACCAAGTGAGGACTAAATTTTACTTTGCTGAGGGAATCTGCGAAACAGAAAGGAGACAGTTATCACAGGTTAAGGGCTTAGTGGAAATATCATGAAGTGTCCACTATGATGCTACACAGGACAGGATATCATGACCAGGCACTCTATAATGAGTTATCACAGGCAGACATGTGAAAATATCAACTCATAACCTCTAAAACCACTGAGTCATCAATGCAGATATAGAATTAGAGATTTTGCCTTAGTTGAAAAGTAAATAATTTCATAACTAAAATTAGAACTATAATCATTTGCATATAGTAGCCCATCTAATTTTCAAATGTATTTTAAAGCATTTGTTTTTATAGGAGCTGCATAGGATAGTGATGCATTTGATATGCTCCAATTAACCTTTTAAGAAAACAACAAAGGTAAAGAGAAAACACTTGACAATCTTATGAGGACAACTTTATACAAACTATAATCCAGTGTATAAATACAAACCAAAAATTTTGGCAAATACCACAATTTAATATTTTTTCATTAAATTAGTATTTTTAGTAGAGATATTATTACCAGTTGAGAAGAGATATAAACCTTTTTTGCTTAAGAATTTCAAGTTAATTGCTATGAAATTATAAAAATGTTGTCTAGAGGAGACTGCTGGGAAGATGGCCGACTAAAAACAGCTCAGGACTTCAGCTCCCAGTGTAAGTGCAGAGGGTGAGGGGACTCTGCATTTCCAGATGAATTTTTATTGCTCACAGATTGGAGATTCCCAGGCAGAGGGGTCGCCAGCGCTGCTGTTTTGGCCAGTGCAGCTGTTTTGGCCCCCGCGGCTGCTTTGACCACGCCCTGGTGCTGCGGTTCTCCATACAAAAGCCACTGGTCTGGGAGCCCTCTTAGTTGGCGACTGGAGCCCTGAGACGGCAGAGTTGCCCATTCATCTGAAATAGCGAGCCAGGCCAGGAGATTCCTAGGCAAAAAAAAAAAACCCAGGAATGTCAGCGCTGCTGCTTCAGCCGGCTCAGTGACTTGTGGTGCAGGAGATCCCGGTGCCTTTTCAACAGGCGACTGGAACGCTGGGTCGTTCAATTAAAAAAAAAAAGACTCTGAGTCAGGGAGCCAGGTGATCAGGCTCCATTGGTCCCACCAACCCCACCCCCCAACAACAACAACAACGAAAACAGTAATTGAAAACGTTCTGGGTTGAGCGTTTTACAGCAAGCACAGTTGAACCCGGGACAGTCCGGCTCTGTGGGCGAGGGGCGTCCGCCATTACTGAGACGCTCCACCACTACGGAGGCAGCCTGCCGTCGCCAAGGCAACCCGCTGTTGCCGAGGCAACCTGCCACTACAGAGTCCGCCATAACGAGGCGGGGCCACCATTGCTGAGGCAGTTCTAACTACACCCATATAAACAGGACTGCAGGGAAGATCACACGGCAGCTGGGCGGAGCCCACAGCAGCTCAGCAAAGCCTCTGCAGGCAGACAGTGACTAGGCGGGCTGTTAGCAGGGCAGGGCACCCCTGAAAGAAAAAACAAAAAGGGCAGCAGCACAATGGAAACTCATAAAGCCCTAACTCCCCAGGACAGAGCACCTGGGAACAAAAAGTGGTTTATGAGTTCAGTTGCAGCAGACATAAACTTACCTGCCCAGCAGCTCTGAATGAACAACGGAGCTCACAGCTCAGGACTTGAGCCCCAATAAAAGACAGACTGTCCCCTCAAGCAGCTCCCTGACCCCCATAGATCCAAAGAGTCACCTTATAAAGGAGAGAACGGACTGACATTTGGCGAGCATCCTTCTGGGACAAAGACAGCAGAAGAGGAAACTGGTACCAACCCTTACTGTCCTGCGGCTGCGGCAGGTTATCCCCAGGCAAGCAGGGCCTGGAGTGGACCTCAGCAGTCCAACAGCAGAGGGGCCAGACTGTTAGAAGGAAAGCTTAAAAAAAAGTGACTTCAACATCCACAAACTGGAAGCTCCCTGAGAGACCCAATCTGAAAGACAGTAACTACAAAGACAACAGGTGGATAAACCCACAAAGATGGGAAGAAACCAGCGCAAAAAGGATGAAAACTCCTGAAACCAGAACACCTCTCCTTCTAAAAGGCATCACAACTCCTCACCAGCAAGGGAACAAGACCGAATGGAGAAGGAGTGTGATGAAATGACAGGATCAGACTTCAGAAGGTGGACAGTAAGAAACTACAGTGAGCTAAAAGAACATGTTCTAACCCAATGCAAAGAAACTAAGAACCTTGAAAAAAGATTGGACGAAATGCTAACGAGAATGGGCAACACAGAGAGGACTGTAAGTGAATTGATGGAGCTGAAAAACACAACACGAGAACTTTGCGAAGCATGCACAAGTTTCAACAGCCGAATTGACCAAGCAGAATAAAGGATATCGGAGGTCGAAGATCAACTCAATGAAATAAAAGGAGAAGGCAAGAACAGAGAAAAAAGGGCAAAAAGTAATGAACAAAATCTTCAAGAAATGTGGACTATGTGAAAACACCTAATCTACATTTGATAGGTGTACCTGCATGTGACGAAGAGAATGAATCCAAGCTGGAAAATACTCTTCAGGACATTATCCAGGAAAACTTCCCCAACCTAGCAAGGCAGGCCAATATTCAGGTCCAGGAAATACAGAGAACACCACAAAGTTATTCCTTAAGAAGAGCAACCTCAAGGCACATAATCGTCAGATTCACCAGGGTTGAAATGAAAGAGAAAATGCTAAGGGCAGCCAGAGAGAAAGGTCGGGTTACCCACAAAGGGAAGCCCATTAGGCTCACAGCAGATCTCTCAGCAGAAACCCTACAAGCCAGAAGAGAGTGGGGGCCAATATTCAACATCCTTAAAGAAAAGAACTTTCAAATCAGAATCTCCTATCTAGCCAAACGAAGCTTCATAAGTGAAGGAAAAATAAAATCCTTTGCGAACAAGCAAGTACTCAGAGATTTCATCACCACCAAACCTGCTCTACAAGAACTCCTGAAAGAGGCTCTACACATATAAAGGAACAACCAGTACCAGCCAATCCAAAAACATACCAAACGGTAAAGAGCATCAACACAATCAAGAATCTGTATCAACTAACCAACAAAAGAGCCAGCTAGCATCAAAATGGCAGGATCAAATTCACATATAACAATACTATCCCTAAATGTAAATGGACTAAATGCCCCAATCAAAAGACACAGACTGGCAAACTGGATAAAAAGCCAAAACCCATCAGTGTGCTGTATCCAGGAAACATGCAAGGATACACAAAGGCTCAAAATAAAGGGATGGAGGAAGATCTACCAAGCAAATGGACAGCAAAAAAAATCAGGAGTTGCAATTCTCATCTCTGATAAAATAAGACTTTAAAGCAACAAAGATCAAAAGAGACAAAGAAGGACATTACATAATGGTAAAAGGATCACTGCAACAAGAAGAGCTAATGATCCTAAATATATATGCACCCAATACAGGAGCACCCAGATACATAAGGCATGTTCTTAATGACTTACAAAGAGACTTAGACTCCGACACAATAATAGTGGGAGACTTTAACACCCCATTGTCAATATTAGACAGATCGACCCGACAGAAAATTAACAAGGATATCCAGGACCTGAACTCAGACCTGGAATAAGCAAACCTAACAGAAATTTACAGAACTCTCCACCCCAAATCCACAGAATATACATTCTTCTCAGCACTACATCACACCTACTCTAAAATTGACCACATAATTGGAAATAAATCACTCCTCAGCAAATGCAAAAGAATGGAAATCATGAAAAACAGTCTCTCAGACCACAGTGCAATCTAGTTAGAACTCAGAATGCAGAAACTAACTCAGAACCGCACAGATTCATGCAAACTGAACAACTTGCTCTTGAATATTGATGGATAAACAATGGAATGAAGGCAGAAATAAAGATGTTCTTCAAAACCAACGAGAACGAAGACACAACATACCAGAACCTCTGGGACACATTTAAAGCAGTCTCTAGAGGAAAATATATAGCAATAAGTGCCCACATGAAAAGCAAGGAGAGGTCTAAAATTGAAACCCTAGCATCAAAATTGAAAGAGCTAGAGGAGCAAGATCAAAAAAACTCAAAGCCTTCCAGAAGACAAGAAATAACTAAGATCAGAGCAGAACTCAAGGAGATACAGACACAAAAAAACCCTTCAAAAAAATCAATAAATCCAGGAGCTGGTTTTTTGAAAAGATCAACAAAATAGACAGACCACTAGCCAGATTAATAAAATTATTAAAGAGAGAATAAAGAAATTGATGCAATAAAAAACGATAAAGGGGATATCACCACAGGTTCCACAGATACCCAAACCATCATCAGAGATTATTACAAACAACTCTATGCACATAAGCTAGTCAACCTGCAAGAAATGGATAAATTCCTGAACACCTGCGTCCTCCCAAGCCTAAACCTGGAAGAAGTCGAAACCCTGAATAGACCAATAACATGGTCTGAAGTTGAGGCAGCAATTAAGAGCCTACCACCCCCCCAAAAAAAAGCCCAGGTCCAGATGGGTTCACAGCCGAATTCTACGAGACATACAAAGAGTAGCTGGTACCATTCCTTCTGAAACTATTCCAGATAATCCAAAAAGAGGGAATCCTTCCCAGATCATTTTATGAGACAAACATCATCCTGATACCATAACCTGGCAGAGACTCAACAAGAAAAGAAAACTTCAGGCCAATATCCATGGTGAACATAGATGCAAAAATCTTCAATAAAATACTGGCAAGCCAATTGCAACAGCACATCAAAAAGCTTATCCACCATGATCAAGTAGGATTCATCCCAGGGATGCAAGGCTGATTCAACATACGCAAGTCCATAAACGTAATTCACCACATAAACAGAACCAAAGACAAAAACCACATGATTATCTTAATTGATGCAGAGAAGGTCTTTGACAAAATTCAACAGCCCTTTATGCTAAAAACCCTCAATAAACTAAGTATTGATGGAACGTATATCAAAATAATAAAAGCTATTTACGACAAACCAACAGCCAATATCATACTGAATGGGCAAAAACTGGAAGCATTCCCTTTGAAATCTGGCACTAGACAAGGATGCCCTCTCTCACCACTCCTATTCAATATAGTACTGATAGTTCTAGCTAGAGCAATCAGGCAAGAAAAAGAAATAAAGGGTATTCAAATAGGAAAAAAGGAAATCAAATTGTCTCTATTTGCAGATGACATGATTGTATATCTAGAAGACCCCATCGTCTCAGCCAAAAATCTCCTGAAACTGATAAACAACTTCAGCAAAGTCTCAGGATACAAAATCAATGTGTAAAAATCACAAGAATGTCCTATACACCAGTAACAGACTTAAAGAGAGCCAAATCAAGAATGAACTGCCATTCACAATTGCTACAAAGAGAATAAAACAACTAGGAATACAACTAACAAGGAACGTAAAGGACCTCTTCAAGGAGAACTACAAACCACTGCTCAACAAAATAAGAGAGGACAGAAACAGATGGAGAAACATTTCATGTTCATGGTTAGGAAGGATCAACATTGTGAAAATGGCCATATTGCCCAAAGTAATTTACAAATTCAACACTATATCCATCAAGCTACCAATGACCTTCTTCACAGAACTGGAAAAAACCACCTTAAACTTCATATGGAACCCAAAGGGAGCCCGCAGAGCCAGGTTAATTCTAAGCAAAAAGAACAAAGCAGGAGGCATCACAGTACCGGACTTCAAACTATACTACAAGGCTACAGTATGGTACTGGTACCAAAACAGAGATATAGACCAATGGAACAGAACAGAGGCCTCAGAGGAAATACAACATATCTACAACCATCCGATCTTTGACAAACCTGACAAAAACAAGCAATGGGGAAAGAACTCCCTGTTTAATAAATGGTGTTGGGAAAACTGGCTAGCCTTGTACAGAAAGCAGAAACAGGACCCCTTCCTGACACCTTACACCAAAATTAACTCCAGATGGATTAAAGACTTAAACATCAGACCTAACACCATAAAAACCCTAGAAGAAAATCTAGGCAAAACCATTCAGGACATAGGCATAGGCAAGGACTTCATGACCAAAACGCCAAAAGCAATGGCAACAAAAGCCAAAATAGACAAATGGGACCTAATCAAACTCCACGCTTGTGCACGGCAAAAGAAACAGTCAGTAGAGTGAATCGGCAACCAACAGAATGGGAAAAAATTTTTGCAGTCTACCCATCTGACAAGGGGCTGATATCCAGAATATACAAAGAACTAAAACAGTTCTACAAGAAAAAAACAAGCCTATTCAAAAATGGGCGAAGGATATGAACAGACACTTTACAAAAGAAGACATACAGGAGGCCAACAAACATATGAAACGAATGCTCATCATCACTGGTCATTAGAGAAATGCAAATCAAAACCACATTGAGATACCATCTCACATCAGTTAAAATGGCGATCATTAAAAAATCTGGAGACAACAGATGCTGGAGAGGATGTGGACAAATAGGAACACTTTTGCACTGTTGGTGGGAGTGTAAATTAATTCAACCATTGTGGAAGACAGTGTGGCGATTACTCAATGACCTAAAAATAGAATCCCATTTGACCCAGCAATCCCATTACTGAGTATATATCCAAAGGATTATAAATCATTCTACTATAAGGACACATGCACACGAATGTTCATTGCAGCACTCTTTACAATAGCAAAGACGTGGAACCAACCCAAATGCCCATCGACGATAGACTGGATAGGGAAAATGTGGTATATATACACCATGAAATATTACACAGCCATCAAAAACGATGAGTTTGCGTGCTTTGTACGGACATGGATGAACCTGGAAACCATCATTCTCAGCAAACTGACACAAGAGCAGAAAATCAAACACCGCATGTTCTCACTCATAGGCGGGTGTTGAACAATGAGAACACATGGACACAGGGAGGGGAGCACTACACACTGGGGTCTGTTGGGGGGGAAATGGAGGAGTGACGGGGGGGTGGGGAGGTGGGAAGAGGTAGCATGGGGAGAAATGACAGATACAGGTGAGGGGAAGAAGGCATCAAACCACATTGCCATGTGTGTACCTATGCAACAATCTTGCATGTTCTTCACATGTACCCCCAAACCTAAAATGCAATAAAAAAAAGAAATAATCATAGCAAAGAATAATTAAAGTACTGTACTGAATATGGAGCATCAGGCTTTATGGGTAAAGAAATACTTTTCTGGGTTAAGCCCAACATGTAGTATTTAATTCAGGAATACAATTCTGTAGTACCAATTGTTTTTACTTCTTGGATTGGCTTGGTAAAGTTTATTGGAAGTTTGACCACCTTTCACACTTTTGTAAGAAAATTTTAACATGCTCCCTTTTCCCCTCTCCAATAGTTTGCTAAATTACTAAATAACATGCATGCACACACAATGCTTTCAAATTACGTTAATTTTCCACAATTTTGTAAATATCCATAAGTCATCATTTAAAAAATAATTCCCATTTTGGCTAAACTGGGAAAAAGAATGAATAACCAAAGAGTCAAGAAATTTCTGCTTCCTCTTCTCTTGTTATTTCTCTTCTGCAGAACAGGCTATATAATTTGTGGAACTCAGTGCAAAATAAAAATTCAGGGATTCGTGTGTGAAATTGATTAAGAATTTCGGCTGGGCGTGGTGGCTCATGCCTGTAATCCAAGCACTTTGGAGGCTAAGGCGGGCAGATCACCTGAGGTCGGGAGTTCAAGACCAGCCTGACCAACATGGTGAAACCCGGTCTTAAAAAATAAATAAATAAATAATTTCAAGATGGCAACAGCAGAACGTTAAAAAAGCTGAGCCCGGTGTGACTGTACAGGATGCACACCCATGAATCCAGCCTGCTCTTTTCCCTCTGTGACCTTGACTTTGGTTCACACCCTCTCCCAGTTCAGTCTCCTGTCAGTTACTTCCTCTGAAGTCATCCATCTCTGCCTTCTCTATCTTAGCCACCACATGGCTTACATTCATGCTGTAATCATGCTACTATCTTTAGACTGAAAAAAATAAGAGATGCAGTTTGAACAAAAGACAAGATCCAACCCACAGTTTAATGTAATACCTCCCAATGATCTTTGAATTATTTTTATTGTAATCTACTTTTTACAGGAAAAGAACAGGATATATCACATGCATACAAAGATGAACTTGCTTTGAAAACGATATAAAGTAATTACTATGTGAAAATAAGCAGCACTTAAAGTACAACCAAATATGTATTCCTTTCATTAAAGGTAAAAACAAATTCTCTCAAGTAGAAGGTATGCATTTTGTTTGTAACCAGAGTATCCAAATCAGTTAACGTATTTTTAAATGATTTCAAGGCTACAAAGTTGGTAACTTTTTCAGTAAATGAATACTTGCATAGGCAAGTGTTGCGTATAGACGGGTAAAGAATATATAAAGGCAGGTATGCAGAAGCCTACATTGTTATTAATAAAAAAACTATTCATTTATTCTTCCTGAAACAAGAAAAAGAATCAGTGTAATAGAGCACAGACTTTAAGAAATAAAAAAAAACAAAAAACAAAAAACAAAAAAAAACGGGTATAGAAAAGGGTACACAGCAATCAGAGAAGCAACAATTATACTGATCTATACTCTTCAACTCTAACTGCAATCATAAATTTATTGCTTCAAGTACACTGTTTCTACTCTTAAAAAGAATGTATTTTACTATTTTTAAATTTCCAAAAGGACAATATGCTGAATCTTTGTAACTTTGTGAAAACTTAATATAGTAAATATAGACTAGCCTGTTCATAGTCAAGATGTACATGGTTTATTCCTTAAAGACTATGTGAATTTCCAGCAGTAATCTGCCTTCATGGTTTAAAATGTATTTTTATTGTTTTAGAAATAAAATATGACTTCTACAGACATAATGGTTTTAACCATATCATTAGCATTATCAATGTGTTTTCACTTAAGGCAAAAGTATATGAGATGTTAAATAGTACCCAGTTTTATACTATTTCTTGAAAATATTTAAATAAATTTATAAAAGGAAACAATATGTAATATAAGTAATATACTAGTAATCACTCTTTAATATCCACAATATTTGCCATCTTTTAAAGGAGGCAGTGTAAACAAAAATCCGTAAGAATGTTGATTCTATTATTTTGTCCTATCTAGCAGATAATTAGGCTGAAGATTCTTACTTTTAAAAATGAATTTTTTACATACTGGTCTCATCTCTTAAAGATCATTATTCCATCTAAGAATTAAATACATTGACACTCTTTTTAAAATAATTCTATGGTTTTGTCAAATCATTTAAGCTGCCAAAAAACTGAGTATTAGAGAACCCATCATGACACATATGCACACGAGCTTCTGATTACAAGTGGGGAAAGTAGGGTAAGTGTTTAATACAGCTAAGATTTTGAAAAAGTTTTCACCAAGTGCTCATACAACAATAACTATTACCTGGTAACTGATAAAGGTTACTGTTTATTAAGTATCAGGTTGTGTACTTGGTTCTTTATAAACATTCTCTCTAATCCTCACAACAATTCTGATACTTAGCATTACTATTTCCATTTTACACAAAAAGAAATGAAATCCTCCTCCAAAATCAAGCTTTTCATTTCTGTTTACCTAAGGTTACACAGCTAATAGAGTAACAAAACTAATATTTGAACCCAAGCTGTCTAATTCTAAAGCCTGCACCTATAATACACCTCTCCTAGATTATATTTATTATATATCTATATATGTACTTCTATAACATTATATTTATATTGAATTTCTTTCTTTCCAAATTTATTGGGGTTCCTGACAGCAAATAACAATAAGAGCCCCAAAAGTTTGGATTAAGAAAAACTGCAGAATGCTTTTTCCAAGTTTGGCTTTACACATCCAATTCTCCTTGCTCCCAATTTTGATCTGCAAGAAGCTTCCTTTGGCAGAAAAATGATAAACTGAGATAGCAGTTGTGGCACTCCAGTGTCAAGTCAACCGTTTCAGGAGTCAGGAAAGTTTAATCTCCAACAGACTCAGGACTGAGCATTTTATCCACACTTCATTATAAACCAGTCTTCATAAAAGGTCACTAGAGAGCAATCATGAAGAAACAGTAATAAAGTTCAAATAAAACAAAACACACAGCATTGTTTCAAAGCTGGAAGAAACTTCAGCAGTCACTAATAGTTCAATATTTATTTTACAGGTGAGAAAACTGAAGGCCAGAGAAATAACTGTCAAGGGTCCCACCACTGATTAATCAGAATTTTTCTTAATGCTCTATCTGGGCACTCAGCCAGGCTTTTCAAACTAAACTCATCATTTCAGGAATACCTTCTCCACCCACTCATACACTCTTCTTCTTGATCATCAATGTTTTTTTTTTCTAGGATCATTATTTTTTAGCCACTCAGGACAATACTTTCGAGTAATCTTAGACAAACATTTCACATCTTCTTTATCATTTAATCAGAAGACAAATCCTACTGCTAACAAAACCCTTACATTTATACTTTCTTTTCTGTTCTTACTGCTACCACACTGAATGGTAGCCATATAATCTCCAACTTACACTCTTCCTATGGCCTCCTCCTTGGCCTGTCTTCCTCTTCTGGTCTTTCATCTCTCCTGTTAACAACAACAACAACAACAACAACAACAACAACAACAACAAAACAACAACGAAATACTGACTATTGGTTGCCTTCTGAAAGTTGAAACTTTAATCTGGTATCGAAGGCACTGCTCTACCTAAGTACAAACTCCCTTTCCAGGTTTTAGGGTTTTCTTCTGTTAATTTATTTTAAAATAACATCTCCAATGCCTAGTATGTTGGAGTTATATCTGTAAGACTGCACCGAACTACTATTCTAAAGGCATTTGGTTAAAAACAAATCAGAAAAATTACCATATAAAAGCTTTAAAATCTAGCACGATGTTAAAATTGCAGCAAAATTGGTGGGATAACAAATCAGTATAGTCTGTTCTGCTATAATACTTATTTTGAAAATGCAAATTTCTTTCAATGCACTTGGTTTATTAGAGAACGATGTGAGCATAGAGTTTTACCTTTGCTTATGCATGATTTTATCTGTGAGAAACACTAAGTGAACACAGAAAATTGCTGCCAGCTTAACTAAGTCACGTAAGAATAAACAAAAAGTACACCTGCACACACCTCAAGTTACCAGCCTCTTCAGTTCACTGTGCCTCTGTTACAAGCCACACCCACCACATCCAACATGACAACTTTCCTTCTGATTTCAGATAATCCTCCTTTCACCACTTCACAACAATTTGGAGACCACAACCCCACACCTACTTCCAGAAGCAAACGTCAGGGTTTGTTCAAGGTAAAGTGTCACATGTATAACAGTGGTTATGTATTTCTTAACCATTTAACATACGT
The DNA here is from genome assembly GCF_048565385.1 of Saimiri boliviensis. Lineage (NCBI taxonomy): Eukaryota > Metazoa > Chordata > Mammalia > Primates > Cebidae > Saimiri > Saimiri boliviensis. The sequence continues at coordinate 123,562,342 of NC_133456.1, read as the reverse complement.
AAAACTATACTGCACTTGGTATTAGTTTTCTGTCTTTTTGAAAATGCATCACTGACAAAATTTTTGTGGGTTGTACTCCAACCCCATTTTCCTCATAAGCTCTGATTTTTATTGCCTAATCTAATTCTGGGTAATTAGCTAAAGGAAATAATTTAGGTAAATGTAAGAAGTTATACATACAAATATATCAGCTACCATATTAATAATAGTAAAAAAATAGCCTTAAGATATCCAACAGGAAGAGAACAATTTATTAGTAATGATACATCAGCAAGATGATCTGTTAGTCATTTAGACAATAATGAAGACTATAATGAAACATGAAGAAATGTCATAATTAAAAAATAAAGTAAAATTTGTATATGACTATATTTAAATCAGTTATGCATATAGTCAAAACAAAATTAAAATTTGAATATAATTATTTGGTGGTTTTATGTGATTAATATTTAAAAATTATTTTAACAGTTACTTTAACAAAAGTTATGTTGGTAGGCTGAATTAGCATTGTTCTATGCTTTTTGAAGATGTAAACTTATTAAACATATAACAAGGATCCTGAAGCATTCAATTTCTGTACTGCCTTTGCAACTCTTCAGTAAATTTAAATTGTTTTGTAAGTTTTTGTAAAAAAAAAATTCCTTACTATGGTAGTAAATGACTGATACTTTTAATGATAAAAAGATTCTTTTAAAAAGTATCCATATCAGCCAGGCACAGTGGCTCATGCCTGTAAACCCAGCACTTTGGGAAGCCAAGGTGGGCAGATTGCCTGAGCTCAGGAGTTTAAAACCAGATTGGGCAACACAGTGAAACCCCATCTCTACTAAAATAAAAAAAAAAAATAGCCAGGTGTGGTGGTGTATGCCTGCAGTCCCAGTTACTCCAGAGACTGAGGCAGGAGAATTGCTTGAGTCCAAGAGGTGGAGGTTGCAGTGAGCCGAGATCACGCCACTGCACTCCAGCCTGGGTGATAGAGCAAGACTCCGTTTTCCAAAAAAAAAGTATCCACATCATAGCAAACTCAAATAGTAATCATATTTAAGTTCAAACGACATTTGAGTATTCCATACTTAAAAAAAAATAAAAGGGTCAAAACCAAGGATCTGTGCAAAAAAAGGAAGTTCTATATATAATGATATCAATGTATACTGTCATATTTCCAATACCTTGAGCTCTATTCATTTACTGGAATATCTGAATGCTTATTCAATGATCCTAGAACTCTCAAAAACCCTGAACTATCTTAAAATTTTGTGTTGGCTAATTTTTAACTGTACTCATTTGTTAACTCATCAATATTAACTAAGTGTGCAACATGAGCCAAACACTTATATTTCTGCATGCTGAGGATAGATCAGTGAACAAAGCAAACAAAATGCCTTGCCTTTATATTCTAGTGGAAGAAGGCAAAAACTAAATGGGAAAAGTAGGTGAAATATATGGGATGGTAGATGGTAATAGGTCTTCAAGAGACTTAAAGCGGGAAGGAGAATTGGGGTGGAGTAGGAGAAATCTGCAATGTTAGATCAAGTGGCTAAAGAAAGCTTCTTTAAACTGACATTTCAGTAAAAATCTCAAGGAATGAGAGAATGAGCCTTGTAGATACACAGGGAAAGAGCATTACAGACAACAGCCACTGCAAAGGCTCTAAAGCAAGAACTTGCCTGGCAAGTTCTAAGAACAGCAAAGAAGGCAGGATGGATGACTAGAGCAAACTGGGTGTGAGCAGGCAGGAGTGGTTGGCAGTGGCTTTCTGGGAATGACAGTCCAGAGCACAGAGCATGATGGGCTATTTTAAGGACTTCAGTTTTTATTCTGGTTGATATGAAAAGTCAATGGAGGATTTTCATCAAAAGAGTGACATAATATGGCTTATATTTAAATATAACTACTTTACCTGCTATATTAAGAATGGACTGAAGTAAGTCAACAGGCAGAAACAGGATGACCAATTACAGAAGACTTTCACATCTAAATACAGGTGAGAGATGAAGGTGACTTGGAGCAGGGCAGTAGGAGTAAAGACGGTGAGCAATAACTAAATATAAGAAATATTTTTAGGACAGAAACAAGATAATAGTTTGGTAACAGAAATGTGAAGAATTATCACATGTGGAATGAAAGGAGGACAGACATCCTTGGTGATGCCAAGGCTGATCAAAAGACAGCAGGTGGTGTTACTCAGATGGGAAAAACTGCCGGAGGATGTTTTGGTTGGGGGAAGATGAGGAATTCAGTTTACTATATTATATTCTAAGACTAAAGGGGCTGAGTGCAGTGACTCACACCTATAATCCCAGCATTTTGGGAGGCTGAGGGGGGTGGATCACCTCAGGTCAGGAGTTCAAAACTATCCTGGCCAATATAGTAAAACCTCATTTCGACTAAAATTACAAAAATTAGTCAGGTGTGCTGACACACACACCTGCAATTCTGGCTACACAGGAGGCCAAGGCAGGAGAATCGCTTGAACCCAGGAAGAAGTTGCAGTGAACCAAGATAGCACCACTATACCCCAGCCTGGGAGACAGAGCAAAACTCCATCTCAAAAAAAAAAAAAAAAAAAAAAAATGAAGACGACGACTAAAACTTCTGCTCCTTAGCAAATGGATGCCCATATAAAGCCATGGTACTATACGAAGTTACTAAGCAAATGAATGTGCAGTTTTAAAGGCCCCAAAATTCCAAATGTTGGAGCATTACCAATTTAGAGATGGGGAGGCAAGAAAAAATCAGCAAGAGACTTAAAAGTAGCAGCCAGAGGGGTGGGAGGAAACGAGGAGAGTGCAGTATAGTATCTAAAAGGCCAAACAAGGAGTGTTAAACACCATTGCCAGGTCAAATAAGAGGAAGACTGAGATGACCATCTGACTGGCAGCATGGTAGTCATTAAAAAGTACAATTCTGGTGAAATAGCAGGGGTTACAGGAACTGAATTCAGACAGCACAGACAACACATATTTCAGAGCTATCAACTGTAAATGAAAGACACATGGCAGTAACGAGAGGAGGAACTGGGAGTGAGATTTTTTCTTTTTAAGATGAGGAAAAAACACAGCATTATTTGTATGTTGGTGGAAAAGATCCAGTAGTGAAGGAAAAATAATGATGCAGAGAGAAGGCAGAATTGCCCCAATTTTTTGAGACTCACTAATTATGACATATCCCCCATTAAAAATAATTTCAATATTTATCCAAATGTTAAAATCATAGCATCTCCCACAATACTAAAAAAATAAAAAGAAGCCAATATATATTCAATGGTTCTAAAAATAAGCGTTGACTAAACCAATGAGTAAGTTTGAATAGCTGCCCTTCCTAACACATTACAGGTATGCATGCTTTCTTTTGCCTTACTTGCCTTAAATAAGTGGTATCTTCTAAAACACAGATATTTTAGTATTTTTCACTTGATCTGAATTGTGGTTGCTGTGTAACACCTTCATGAAAAACAAACTACCTTTATATTCACATAGTTCTTTGAAGTAGATTACTAGGTCCTCATTTTGTTTATACACTTTCAAATCCAGACTTTAGAAAGCTAAACTATTAGCTGAATATCCAGTACAGAAAACAGATTATCTTATCCAGTCAACTTTGCTAAAATTATATAAATATACTCCCAACTTCAAAAATAATACCTATCCACAAGCACTGTATCTGCTTGTAGAATAACACATGTATCTGGGAGAACTTAAAAATTGTACTTTAAACCAAGGTTTGGCATTTAAAAAGTCAGGGCCAGTTTGTAAACACCATAGGCTTTGAGGGACACATACAATCTCTGTTGCATATTCTCCTTTTTTTTTTTTTTTACAATCCTAATCCCTTACGATCCTTTTTAAATTTAACAATTTTAAAATGTAAAAACAATTCTTAGGTCATAAACCATACAAAAATAGGCTGAGGGCTGGATTTGGCCCATGGGCTATAATTTGTTGACTCCTACTTTAAACAGCTGTACAAAGATTAAATATGATTCAGGTGAGTCAAATTTCAGGACTGAAACTGGACACATTTAAAATGCTTTATGTTCTGCAGAAAGTAGATATATGCCTGTCCAAAACAGGAATTTCTACTTGAAATAGCATATTCAGAAACATGCTGTATCTAAAAAAGCAACTGAGTTGTCCTTTTACCAAAAGCCACTGAATTGATAAAACAGCTGCTATCTCTGATTACATAATCAACCCAACTGATACACTTTTCAGGATTATCTTTTGTTTTTTTTTGAGACGGAGTCTTGCTCTGTTGCTAGGCTGGAGTGCAGTGGCGTGATCTCGGCTCATTGCCACCTCCATCTCCCAGGTTCAAGACATTCTCCTGCTTCAGCCTCCCAAGTAGCTGGGACTACAGAGGCGCATCACCACGCCCAGCTAATTTTTGTATTTTTAATAGGGATGGGGTTTCACCATGTTGGCCAGGATGGTTTTGACCTCATGCTCTGCCTGCCTCAGCCTCTCAAAGTGCTGGGATTACAGGCGTGAGCCACTGCGCTCAGCCAGGATTCTCTCTTAAATATTCTATCAGCAAATAGTGAAATAAAAGGAAAGCATTTAATGTGTTTTAGTTTCCCCATTTTAATTTATTGCATTTAAAAAACCCAAGATGAAGTCAGATTCAAAAGTTTAAAGTTAGGATAGCTAGAGCTATTTCATTAACTTCTTTTGGACTCTTACATAATGATAAAGGCAATGGATCCTTCCTCCAGAAAAAGAAATATGTCCAAACTTTTGCTTTAACTTCAGAGATCCAGAATCCCTGAAGCCAACTCATGGATCCTGAGCGAAGATACTCTTAACTTAAAAAGCACAATAACTTCTTTCCTTCAGGTCATTTCACATCAGAGTTCTAAAAATATAAAATCCTACATAATTATCACATGGTAGTGAGTAAAGTAGAAGTATTTATAGATAATATACTAAAAGTAAAGTATTTATAGATTATCTAAAAATCAAGACAATAATCTATGCTCTTATGACTGGTCAATTTTTCAGTAATTCAAAGCTTACTACAACTTGGTCAACCCTTAATGAAGCTTTTCTCTCTCTCCTCACACCAGCTTGTGATTTCTGCTACAGTCTGGCCAGTTTCTCACTCTGCAAATACATGCTGTATTTTTTTCTGCATCAATTCTCGTGTTACCCTTGCCTGCAGTTTTCTTGCCATACCTGTTCAAATCCTACCTATTTGTCAAGACCCAAATTAAATTCTACCTCTTCTATCATTTCTTTTTTGATATTGTAGCCCATAGTTTATTTTCCTGGGATTCAATGCTTCTTGTAAACACTACTAAAACAGAGAGTCATACAATAATTTGTGTTATCACACTGCTTTTGTATGTTCTGAGTATCTCCACCATGGTGCCAGTAACAAAAGGTAGGAATACTTCTCACCATCATCATCTTAGGCTATAGCGTGATTATAAATGACATGTATTTCATAAGTAATTATTAAATAAGTGAATTAACTTCAATGGCTTCCGAAAATACTGATTTGGTTGCTCAATGTAAATCTGAATTAGAGGCAAAAATTAAAAAAAAAAAAAAGAGAACAACTCAAGATACATTCAAATGTTGTGCAACAACAAAAATCCTCAGAGAAATGAAATTGAGCATTTAATTTTTAAGACTGTACTATCTTCTAAGCAACAATGTCCAAAGCTAGATAAAACTCTATAAACTGAAGTACATGATCATGATTGCTGAGTTGTTCCTCCCCACCACATGGACATGATGAGATAAGAATAAACTGCCTTGATTTTAGTTCAAATTCTGTGGTCTAAATATAGCACTGAATCATAACTGGCTGGCATAAAAGTCTATTGAATGTTCCACTAGGTCTTAGGCATTTGTTTCATTGAGCACTATGGTTATTAGTTATCTTCATATAAAACTTTCCAAGAGTACAACTAGTCCCAGGCAGCGTTGAAAAGGGGGGAAGTCCCTCCTTTACAGCTTCTATGTCACTCTTTTGGCATTGCATTCCTTTAAAATCAGGTGCTTTCAACCTAAGCTCTGATGCTCAAGGGTCCCCCTGTGGCAACCTGCCTAGGCTCAGGTCAGACCTCATCCTTCTGTTTCTTTTCTTTCCCTTGCCAATATCTCATGAATATTTATTTCGGTCAATTAAAGTCTTACTAAGATTATTTCCTATAAACAAACTCATTTTAATGTGTGCTTATTGAGCTAAATAAAGACTATAATGATGGAAAAACAATGTTTTTAAGTATAAAGGCATTTCAGCAATGCCTTTCATATAATATACCTAGGAAGTACTAGTCTCCTTGTATAAAGTTAGCACCAGTTTAGAGGAAGTATTTCTATATATAGAAAGAAAAAAAAAAGCATGAGCTGTGACAAAACCACTCCTAAAACATAAAGGAAAAGTCCTAAAACATTAAGGAAAAGAGTATCTAATAAGCTTTAGAGGTGAAGAATAGTGAGAACAGACTAGATTTGCAGTTTTCCAAATGTAGAACTATTTGTTAGCACACTGTTGTTAATGAAGGTAAAATTATTCATTAATTCAGTTAATAAAACAGGTTTTTCGTTGTATAAAGCAGATTTGTGCAATTTTTCACAGGCACTTTAACTATATCAGAAATTGAATTCGTTGTTCCCCTCTATCACTAAACCATGAGCAACAACCCACTTCCTCTCAAGTATTTGGACTCAATTATAGGGCACTGCCATTAACCCCTGCTCAAGAGAGGACCCAGGAGTTATTTCTGGTGTCTCTGATTCTTCATCCCCTCATCCAGTTAATACCCAGATTCTATAGTTACAATCTGGTTTTGCCTACTTCTCTTCATCCTCACTGTCACCACACTAGCTCTAGCCCCATTATCTCTTGCCTAGATTTACTGAGAGGCTTACTGAATTCACACCCTCTTGGTGCAAATGCAGCAATCTTGGAAAAATGCAAATCTGTGGTACATGCATACAATGGAACATTAAACAGCAATGGTAACAGTTAGCAACCACAGTCAACAATATGGACAAATCTCTTCATCATAATGCTTCTTTCATCCAAGTGAATACACACTGTATGCTCCTATTTATATAAAGTACAACGTAAGCAATACCCTCTATACACAATGAGAACTCAGGCAAGAGGTTTCCTTGATGGGCAAGAGACAGGACTGACTGGAAGGAAAATGAAGGGGAACTTTTAGGATGCTGGTAATGTTCTTTTTCCTCATCTGGGTGCTCATCACATAGGTGTGTTCAGTCTATGAAAATTCATAAAACAGAATGCTCATGCTTCTAGATGTATTCGGCTTTAATAAAAAATGTAGAAAAAATACAAATCTGATGGTCAATGTCTTCCCACTCTTCTTAAGCGAAAGCCCAAAGCCCAATATCTAATATTGACTTGCAAGATAATTTCACCACGCAGTGTCACCTTTCCCCCGTCTGTGTCTTTTGTCTTGAATGTGTTTTGTTCTCCTTCTTCCTTTATGACTCTCACATCTGCTGTGCTCTCAGCACAAAATACCACCCTGCCTTCTCATTTGGTTTTATTAACTTGTAATATGCCTCAGATTTTGTTAAAATTTCATTTCTGCAACCTGAAATAGATTGTTGTTTGTTTTCTGATTCCAGATTGGGTTCTGATCACCTCTGTCTTCCCATCACTCCTCTTTAGCTGTGAGGGGAGGCAATATGTTTTGTTTACCACTCTATTCTCACAGTTCTCTATGTACTTGATGACTGAATACATTTACTTACATCCCATACAAGGATATGGCAGGTAGCTGTGGCAAAGTTTCAAAGTCTCAGTTCTCCAATATAAATGATGAGATTGCAAAGAGTTTTAAATATGCAAACATAAAAGAAATAAAAGCTAAACATTAAATTGTTTATACAGGCCGGGCGCAGTGGCTTACACCTGTAATCCCAGCACTTTGGGAGGCTGAGGCGGGCAGATCACGAGCTCAAGAGATCGAGACCATCCTGGCCAACACGGTGAAACCCTGTTACTACTGAAAAATACAAAAATTAGCTGGACATGGTGGTGCGCTCCTGTAATCCCAGTTACTCAGGAGGCTGAGGCAGGAGAATTGCTTGAACCCGGGAGGCAGAGGTTGCAGTGAGCCAAGATCACGCCGCTGCACTCCAGCTTGGCACCTGGTGACAGAGCAAGACTCTGTCTCAAAAAACAAAAATAATAAATTGTTTAAACACAGAAAGATATAAGCCATGCATATATCTTTCATATATAGGCAGGGAGAAGTCATTTTTAATGGTTCTTAAAATATATTTGAAAGCTCTATTTTAAACAATAATCTATGGTAATAAAACTCTGAAATGAAATCATAAAGTCTTAGTCATTGTCTACACACAGATGTTGAATTATTTTCAATATCATGAAAACCAAGAACCCAGCATTGTTTTAATGAATTGAGTGAATAGGTCAACTAGTTGCTTCAGTTTCTTTTAATGAGAAGTCACAAAAGTATTTAATATCTGTAAAACTCAACTTTCTTGAAAAAAAAATTACAAATATTTGCAAACATTCCTAAGAATAATTTAAGGTTTTCTAAATTAAACATAAAATAACTTGAATACAAAGTAAAAATATAACTTTTTATTTGTTAGAATTACCCTTGGAAAATAACACTGGCCTATCAAATAGCATTCACAAACTGTTCTTCCTGGATAAAAAGCAAAATCTGGTCACTTTTTATAACGGCAGAAAAGCATGAGTGATAATTATCTTCAGTGAAAATATCCAAAGGAATAAAAACAAAACTGAAACTATAATTTGTTTCAGAAATCAATACCATTTTCTATAATGAGCTTTATATAATGCATTTTAGAATCTTTAAGCATAATTTAATTTAAATAAAAAACATAAGTAGTACAGCTGGGCATGGTGGCTCATGCCTGATCCTCCCAACTCTTTGGGAGATAAAGGTGGGAAGATTGCTTGAGCTCAGGAGTTTGAGACCAGCCTGGGCAACATGGTGAGGCTCCTATCTCTACAGAAAACACACAAAAAGTTAGCTTGGCATCTTGGTGCACATCTGTGGTCCCAGCTACTCGGGAGGCTGAGATGGGAGGATGGCTTGAGCCTGGGAGGGGGAGGCTGCAGTAAGCTGTGGCTGTGCCACTGCACTCCAGCCTGGGTAACTGAGTGAGACCTTGTCTCCAAAAAGTTTATTAATACACACACACATACACACACACATACACACACACACACACAGACACACACACAGACACACACACAGACACACGTAGTGTTCCAAGTTGTCTTACTTTTTTTCTACTCCTTTCAGAAATAATTGTCTTCTGTATATCACCCTCTAAATTTCTTTTTATTCTAATATTCAATTTATGGTATAAATGCACTAGATATTAAACTAGGCAGACTTTACTGGTTAGTATCAAGAAAAGCAAAAATAGTATTTCCTTTATTTTGAGAAAGGTATTAGTTTCCCTAATGAATACAGAACTAACTTGCTTACCATTTCTAAAGTCTTACTATAACATTAAAAGCATCTCATGATAAAAAAGATCTTGAAGTGTTGTAATCACTGAAAAACAACAGAAAGTGTATATAGGCTATTGAAGAATTTCTTTAACTAGGGTTCAGAACCTAAAACTGTCCCAATAATGCCCAGTGTAATGTTTATTAAGGCAATTACCTACTTTTTAAATATTCTGGAAATACATTATTCACCTATTTTCTTATGTTTTAGTTTTGGAGATAGAATTTGAAAAGCAAAACAAGGACTTAAATTATAATGGATAATTCATTTTCTTTTTAATCTATCTTCAAGAACTTATCACACAGTTTCATACTTTAATGGAAGGCCATTTTAATGTTAACTAGTAGAGTCCAATCAAAGGGCAGAACAGAAGAAACCATTAGCAAACTAACTATTCCCATTTGAGCTGGTATTTTCAAGTTTAATTAATTGAAATTAATTGAACTTTCTTTTAAAAATCAGCATGAATTTTAAAGAAATAAACTTTCATTTTCACAAGTATTAAATTTCAAATGAATGAAGTTACTTGAATTCTTTAAATGTCAGTTTCTTTATCAGTAAAATGATCACATTAGACTAGATTACAGTCGCTGTTGAACAAATTTTTTGTTATGAAAATTATGTACATTCTTCACACTAAAAACACATGTATACAGAATATGACTATAATTTCAGGGGATTCGCAGAATCTCTGAAATCCATCCAAGAATCCCCAGGTAAAAAGTATTAGATTATATTTCAGGTCTTTTGTAGTTTTAAATTATGGTTTCAGAAATAAGGCAAAAGCCACTAAAAAAAGAAAAGGAAATCAGTGTTAAGAATAAAAGTGAAAACCCAGACTCAACTTATTAATTTACTCACTGCTGTTGAAGACATTAGCTAAGAAAGGCTGAACACCTTATATATAGATGTGTTTATCTGACAAAATAATTCATACTTGAGACATTAGAGGTTAGGCAAAATAAGATTCTTACATAAACCCAGGATATTTCTAGACATGAAAATGTGTGACATTCACAGATTTCAAATGACAACAAGTTGTCTCCCTCATCCCAACTCCACCATCACCACCAGCTCCAATTACTTCTTAGAGTGAGGAAGAAAAACATCATATACTCAAAGCTATATTTGAGACCTTTCAGGTGACTGTTTTGAGGGAAGGGCAATATTTTCACATCCTGAAATTTATTATTTAAAAATACTTATTTCGATCACACACACACACACACACACACACACACACACACACACACACACAAACTTACCTGTAGTTCTTGTTCTCTGAAGGAAATGCAGTAATTGTAAACATCCCCACACTCTTGGGTACATTCTCCTAAGTGTGAATGGATTTGGAATGCACCATAACTTAACCTTGGAACTGCTAAATTATGCCACCCTGTACTGGCAGTTGGCATCCATCTGCCTATGTAAATAATATGTAGGCCCGTCACCTAGAGTCATGTAGCTTGTGAAGAAAAGTATTCTCTCAGAGGGAGGTGGTGCAATGGCTGTCTTTGGAGACAGTCTTTTCTGTAGCACTTAAGGAGGGTAGATCCACACTACTAAGGAAGTGACTGTATGCTTCAAAAATAGTACTAAAATTAATACATTACAAATGTTAAAGAATGAAAATGAAAAGATGTTCATTCTGCAAAAGAAGCCCTTAGGAGACTGACTGTTGAACTGGTCAGGATCCAATGGTCAATACCATAGCAAAGAATTACAAGTACTTAAATACTTGTAATGAAGTAAGCCTAATCCTGGCATTCAGCAGCCTTGTATTTTGTGTCAATGCTTGACTACCAGAGATTTATGCGACAGACGCAATGGAAACCAATGGTAGGAAAATACCTTGAAATGGCCGAGACCCTGAAAACTGCTGTGGTGACTGCCAAGGGGGCATTAGTTTCAAGAAAAATGATAGCAGCAATGTGCTGTTAGATGATCTGTATTTTATAAATTCAAGTAATCATTCAAATTACAAAATTTCATAAACCTTATACCTTAATAATTTTGATTTAAAATATTTAAATATGTATGGACTAAGTGCCTCTTCTGCCTTAAACGTACTAGATAATTAGGAAGAAATGGGCTACAGATATTTTCTAGTTTACAGGCTGATTTTTGGAGGGTTAATAAAATCCTGCACAGAGGAAGAGATACACTATTTTTTAGTCCTCTAAAATTCCAGGTGGCCTGATAATGGCTTCTTCTCAAGTTAAACCAGAGAAGGGTTGTCAGATAAAATAGAGGATACTCAGTCAAATTTGAATTTTAAATAAGCAGTAACTTTTTTGGTAAAAGTTTGCCCCAAATGTAGCATGGGACACAATTTCACTAAACAATTATTTGTTATTTACTTGAAATTCAAAATACACTGGACATCCTGTTTTGTTTTTTCCTTCTGCTACATTTGGAAACACTAAACGGGGTGGCGGGTGGGGGGGAAAGGGGGCGTGTGGGGTGGTTTACAATGGACTTTAGCATGGATGAGGCTAAAATTAGAATTCCATTCATTGTCTAGATCTGAACTGTGGAATATGGTAGTAACTAGCCATGTCTGGCTACTGAGCACTTTAACTGTGGCTAGTCCAATATAAGATGTGCTGTGAGTATAAAAAACACAGATTTTGAATGCTGAGTATGAAAAAAAAATCTCATAAAACATTCTATTAATTATATGTTGAATTATATTTTTATATATATTGGGTTAAATAAAATGTAATAAAGACTAATTTTATCTTATTTTCTTAATATGGCCAATAAAAACTTAAAATTACATACATAGCTGCTATTTATGGCTCAAATTATCTTTGTACCATACAGTGCTGGTTTAGATGCCTCAAAAAACAAAAAGTTGTTGTCCCATCTCTAAAAAAATCAGTATTGGCAAACACGTAACACTGCTTCTCTCACCTCCCTCCAGCTATCAGAGTAGGTAAAGAGCATGATTATGCCAGGGAAACAAAATTTCTAGTAGGGACTAACATGAACTGGCTAGGGCCACTTCAAAAACAAAAACAAAATGTGGTGTACTGATACTGATGAAAGACAAATCAGAAACCTGATCTTTGACAAATCATTCTTACGTGACTAAAAAAAAATACTAATATGGATGTGTGTATATGTACACATGAGAATCAAATATTCTCCCAGATATTAGTTTCAATGGAAGAAGCCCTTGGTACCATTATTTTGTGTTTCTCTCCTACATATGATCAAAATCATAGAACAATAGTTGATTTTATTACCTACTATGAATTGAGATGGATAAGTTATTAGTAAAAATTGTTAGAAAAAGATATTTTTTTTGATACTATAGAGCAAGATCTCATAGGTCATACTACAAAACTAATCTGAAATTAGAACACTAGTTCTAGGATAGTGAAATAAACTTTTCTTTTCTAAAATATGTACTATCATAAAACAAAGCTCACTTTTAAAAAGAGGTATGTTTGGAGAGACTTCTTAGATTAAAAGTATTTTGGTTATAATAAACCTTTAGTTTGGGTAAGAAATAATAACCTGTTTAGTTATCTTTATAACCCACCTTATAATTTTCATTAAATTGGAAATTTAATTCAAAGTGTTCTCTCAACGGGCTAAAAGAGATAACACATTTGTCCATTCTATTCTATGCTATTATAAGGCTAAGCTATTTAACATGCTCTCACAAATAAAAATTAAAAAAAATTGTATACATATATATAATCTCTATATACCCAATAATCTGTATTTCTTTTCTAATAAGCCCTATAGGATGTCTATTTTGAAAATTTAAATCTTTTAAGTTTACCTGCAGTTATAGTAACCAAGACTAGTTCTAACTCCTCAATCATTTACATACAAAAAATGTAAATTGGTTCTCAAGGTTTTTCAAAAAGGTCCCAGATGTAATTTTTCCTTATTCTAACAGCAAACACACAAGTGTGTATTCTCTTTAATATCTTTTATCATACAGATATAGGAAGAGCAACAGTTTCGAAAAGACAAAAAAATTATCCTGCATCAGAGGTAGGGTTGCCGAACAAAAATCAGCATATTACTCCCCAATTTAATGGTCCATAAGAAGTTCACATTTTGTAAAACTAAAGTTTTCAGGATCATTTAAAGAGCTTTAAGAAAACATAAATGAAATGAAATGGACAAATTTAATTTCTTTATAAGTACTTTAAGTTCTCATGGTTAATACCACAGAATACTGGGGATTACAATCTAAAATGTTTTACTAGACATTTAGTCTCTTGTTATTCAAAGTATTCTTGTCTAAGAGTGACCTAATCCTAGTATTAATGACATTTTCAAAATCAGCATGCTTCTGTTCTTCTCCATAGTCAATTAATTAGATTTATGTGACATTTTAATTTAAGATTGGTCATTCTGAGAGACATCTATAGATTACATAAGTGAACAATAAGGTTTTCTGATATTAGAATATGGAAGTAAAGCACAGATATTAATTTGTTTATCCTTCATAAGGTTTTCCTGATAGAACCAACATATTTATTCTTCATTTCCTGAAGACAGGAAGAAGTTGTAAGACAGGAAAGAAATTGCCAATTTTAAGTAATTTTTTCAAATTTTAAGTAATACTTTTCAATTAAGATCTGACATAAAAATTTTATGATTACATACCTTTTAAAGATTAGATGGCCTTTGCTTCCATACTTTCTGAAGTGTAATACAGATTACAAAATGGTTTGAGGGACTTTCCCTGAAGTAAAGATAAGATACAGCTTCAAAAAGATCATGAAAAGTAATTCTTCAAAGCTGCTTCTATCCACTGAAGCTTTTATGTCATTAGATTGCCTAAATGGTGTCATTGTTTCAAAATTCTTAATCCATATCTCAAGACATACAAGAAAAATACTTCATGTGGGATTAATCCCAGTAGTTATTAACTGAATAAATGCAGACTAAACTGAAAACAGATTTTACTATGACTGGGATTTTTTTTTAAGTAAAACAAAACAAAAACATCCATACATCTCCAGGACATGTTTCATTTCTAAATAACAAAAAACACCTCTTGATGAATTTGTGATGTCCTACCCACAGCTCTCTAGGCTTTCCTTCTGTGAGAAAGTCTGAAGGTCTCACACCCTCAATGGAGCATTCCAAAACCAGTCTTAGGTTAGGAGCCTGGGCCCACGAGTGTGCACTCACTACACGGTGCTTACCTTTAGAGAACAAGGTGGCTGACACAAACTGATCAAGTTCTCACACCCCACACCTCCAAGAACACTGAAAAAGATCTGCAGATCTTTCTTGGTGCAGGAGGAATCTCTTTACAATCCTCTTGTGGTGGAAGTTTAAGATTGTCCTGAGGGAGGAGAGAAGGGTAAAAGATTATACTGAGATCACATCATTTGGATAAAGTTTATCTTTCTATATTACAAAACGAAGTTCTGAAAACAGAAATTAGATAAAATCATGATTATTCTTAAAATCACATTTTCTTCTTTCACAAAAATTATCATCTCCCCTAAGTACTGCATGTTTCAAATATTACTCCTTAGACCCAAAACCTTAAGTGACTAGTTCAACATCTATCCCATCACGGGGAAGTTGAGAAGTCAAAAAAAAAAAAAAAAAAAAAAAAAAAAAAAAAAAACAGAAAAACTGTAGGTTGCCAAATGATCACAGTTATAAATTCCATTTTTAAAAATATATAGCTAAACTCATTAAAAAGCAATGAGTTAAGACAGAGCCAGCAGATATTCTGTCCTTCCTTTGTACTTCCAAGATTATAGCACATGCTATTTCCTGACAACTAACTGAAAAGTAGCCCTCTGAATTGTGTTAAATGCCACAGAATCAATAAATTAACCTACTATAATCAATGAATCAACTTAGTATGAATCAACAATAGAATCAATCTACTAGAATGTAAAACTCCAAGAGGAAAATAAATTTTGGCTTTTTCTGACACACTGATTGTCTGTAGTACCTTAAATAGGTCTCGGTACATAATAAGCATTTAAAAAATTTTTGATGAATAAAAGGATATTTATCAATTAGTCAATATTCTTAAAGTTCAAACTTATATAAAATGAAACAAAAGCCTACAAATGTTCTGAGGGTTTGAAAACTAATATAAATGTTTAATTATGTATTAAATAATTGTTAAGAATATAATATCTTAAAATGCTGTATCTTAAAACATTAATGAGAAAATGCTATAAATAAATGATTATAATCCAAAATCCTTGAAAGGAATGAAATGCTTTAAGATCAGGAAATCATGCAGAGTACTTTAAAATATATTATTAAGTATCAAATATAAGAATAATATTAACATAGACTAAAGTAATATGCCTTTTTAATGCTTTAGTATTAACAGTTTTCATCTGTAGATCAATATAAATCAAGTGATACAATGATTGTCTATAGCAATAATTCTGCCTAAGTAAATCATTACCATAATATTAAATTGAAATCAGAAGATGGCATTCTATCAGTATGATTTCCTTATGTATTTTAGTATGTACATTTTTGTCTGACTGTAATAAACAAAATATTATTCATTTGTTTTCCTTTAACTTATAAACTATTATTAAAAACACAGACTTAATTCCTTTAGACGTTTGCCAACTATTTCCAAATTTGATAGATTAGGGAGAAAAAGAAGAAATGCTGGTTGGATGTGGTGGCTCATGCCTGTAATCCCAGCAACTTTGGGAGGCCGAGATGGACAGATCACGAGGTCAGGAGTTTGAGACCAGCCTGGCCAATGTGGTGAAACCTCGTCTCTCCTAAAAACACAAAAATAAGCTGGACATGGTGGCAAGTGCCTGCAATCTCAGCTACTTGGGAGGCTGAGGCAGGAGAATTACTTAAACCCAGGAGGCAGAGGTTGCAATGAGCTGAGATTGTGCCACCACACGCCAGCCTGGGTGACGAGCACGCTAGCCTGGATGACAGAGCAAGACTCCATCTCAAACAAAAACAAAAACAAAAACCTCTAAGAAATGCTAAAATTAACATCAGATTAATGGTGCTGATAAAGGACTGAATATATACTTTAAAAAATCTAACATGTAAGGCCACTAGAATCAGAAGAAACAACCATTTATAAAGTACTTGATTCCATTTGACCCCAAAATCTCAAAATGCAGAATTAGAACTTAAAACATACTGGACAATGGTGCATTTCATTTCAAATAGTGGTTTTGACCGTATAGCAAATGGTATCTTTTGCTAAAACGGTCAAAACCACAGTAAGAAAACAGGTAGTAAAATCAGGATGTATGTCCACCCTTCATTCACTAAAATAATGCTTTCATGGACAGATTATGCCTTGATTGCAGGGAGTAAAAAGCTTTCCACATTTCACAACTAATCCAATCTTATATCTTGTCTCAGGGAATCAGGCTTAAATGTGAAAAAAAAAATTAAAACTTTAGGCTAAAGAATGTCAAGTGTACACAAAAGCTCACTTAATTTAAAAACAATTTTCCTATTTTAAACATCCTGTAAGCCTCTGAACTAACTTTGGAGGGAAGGGGTGAAAACAGTTACAAAGAACTAAGTGCAAATAATACAACAAAAAAAAAAAGCTAAAAAGGGGTAAAGGCCAACACAAGTTGGAAATCTTACTGAAGGGAAAAGACTGCTCGCTGGTTGAATCTCCCAGGCCAACGAGGGTGAAAAGAGAAAACGAACTCCCAAGACAGAGGAGCTGACTAGAAACTTACTCATGCTGTGGATCCTTTGCCTCATTTCCACCTGCAGAGAATGAAGTCTAAGTCTACCAAATTCAGAGATTTAGTGTTGAATTTTTCATTTCACCTGCAAATATAGATTACTAAGCCATACTAACATCTCATTTTAAGATCCCTACAAAACTTCCCTGAGCAACCTACTTTCCCTCTTTAAAGATCCCTACTTTCCCTCTGGCCAATGTTTCTCATGCAATCTGTAGTGAAGGACTGTTTTCTCCATATTGTGGACCCATATTCATGGACTACCACTCATGGCCATACACTCAGCTCACACTACATAAAACTCTCCAGGCAGCTGTGTTAAAAAGACTGGCCTCCCCTCAACCAGAGGAGACAGTTGATGTGCCTGAAATGACACAGACATATCACGTGACAGAGTTTTTAAACCAATACAGAAATTGAGAGTAAGCATTTAGTCATGGATTGATTAACAAACCAGCATAGCCCATTCTTCAAGGAGCACTGGTATAGGCCAGGTACGGTGGCTCAAGCCTATAATCCTAGCACTATGGGAGGCCAAGCGAAGTAAATCACTTGAGCTCAGGAATTTCAGACCAGCCTGGGAAACACGGAGAAACTCCTCTCTACTAGAAGTACAAAAATTAGTCAGGAGTGGTGGCACATGCCTGTACTCCCAGCTTCTTGGGTGGCTGAGGCAGGACAATCACTTGAATACAGGAGGTAAGGAGACTGCGGTGAGCTGAAATTGTGCCACTGCACTCCAGCCTGGGCAAGAGTGAGACTCTATCTCAAAAAAATTTAAAAAAAAAAAAAAAAAAAAGGGAGCACTGATCTAGCTTACAAAAGGAGTACTGATCTAGCTTATGAGCTTATGATACTACTCCTTTATACTTTTTACTGAATCCAATTTCCAATTTTAATTCACACGTACCCTTAGAAACTACTAATAAATTATCAGTGACTTATTCCAGTATATTCTTTTACCAGTTCTTTCCACAGCATTATACAATAGAACTTTGGCAATAGCAATATTGTTCTAGAGCTTCATTGTTCGAAAAGGTAAACATTAGCCATATATGACTACTGCCCATTTGAAATGTGGCTAGTGTGACTAAGGTAGTGAATTTTTAATTTTACTTAAGCAGATGTAAACTTAAATTGCACATAAAGCTGGTGGCTACCATACCGAACAGTATAGTGCTGAAGTGTTACACTGCTATCATGTAACCTTTAAAAAATTTAGCATTTCAAGGAATCACCTATTTCCTTCAATCCTAACAGAAATATTTTAATTGTGACTATCACTTTCCATATGTACATTTAGCTATGTACATACTTGTAATCCTGGCATATAAATTTACTATTTTATTTTCATTTATACCAAACATTTCTCCTCATTTATAGAACTACACTATCTAAAATTGTGTCCACTAGCCCCATTTATGTATTTAAATTTAAATAATTAATAATAAATTTAAAATGGAGTTGCTCAGTTGCCCTAACCACATTTTAAGGGCTCAGTAGCCACAGGTGGAAAATGGCTACCATACTGGACAGTGCAATCATAGAATATTTCCATCACCACAAAGTTCTAAACAGTGTTATTCTATAGGCTCCAAAAATAATCATTTAAATGTAAGATTTTATGTTGCTGTTCTATGATTAGTCTTTAAGTTGGGCATTTTCTATATACATGATTTTTATTTAGCATAGTATTTCCTAATATGTTATTATGAAATTTCTAAACATTACTGTGACTCTAAGCATGTATTCCCAAATTATTTCAAAAAGGGTTTGTTAGCACTGCTTACTTGTAAATACTAGATCTCTTTACTTGCAAATATTAGATTTCTTTTTTAAAAAATTTATGTCCTTTAATACAATGAAAAAATCTCACATTTCTTTATTATTCATATTTCTTTACTTTCACATTCTTGATCTGTCATCTTCATTTCTCATTTATGTATTGGAATCTTGATATCCAAACTTGCATATTTACAACAATATAACTTACAGCTACTATCACTTTCCTTGTAATTTTTGATGTAGTTTCCAAAACCTTCTATTATTCTTTTAATCATATTTTGTCTAACAGAAATTTTTCATATTCGAGTATCTTCTGGGTGAGTTTACTATTCTTCAAATATGAGATGTAAAGGTATTCTCTCTGCTGCCTTCTCTTTTTAAAAATTCCTATGGTTGTGTAAGATACAGACGAAAACTTTTTTTGTCTAATTAGTTTTGAGGTGTATCTCTGAATACCACTATCTAACACCATTGAACGAATATCTTTTAAGTGGACCCTCTTTTAGGAAAGAATATTCTGTCATACATTTAGCTATTGTATGTATTAATAAATGGGACAAATTTTGTATTTCTCATAATGCCCCAGTAATGTATGATTTACAAGATGGGAACAAGCTTTTTATCCCAGCATTCCTCTTAAGAAAGCAACTAGAAGAAAAGAATGAATGTAGACAGCATGCTCTACTCGAAAATTAAGAAAATAATTTGCAGGTCTATCACCTATTCAGGATTTCTTTTTTTTTTTTTTTTTTTTTTTTTTGAGACGGAGTTTCGCTCTTGTTACCCAGGCTAGAGTGCAATGGCGCGATCTCGGCTCACCACAACCTCCGCCTCCTGGGTTCAAGCAATTCTCCTGCCTCAGCCTCCTGAGTAGCTGGAATTACAGGCACACACCACCATGCCCAGCTAATTTTTTGTATTTTTAGTAGAGACGGGGTTTCACCATGTTGACCAGGATGGTCTCGATCTCTTGACCTCGTGATCCACCTGCCTGGGCCTCCCAAAGTGCTGGGATTACAGGCTTGAGCCACCATATCGGGCCTCTATTCAGGATTTCTTAACTCACAAAATACAAAATGTTTGAAACTAGTAAAGGGGCTGATTTACATCTGTATTGACACTGGCAGAAACCAAGGTGGCATGCAAACAGAGGCAGAGGAATTGACGTTTGAGTCGGCCACAGGGATTTGCATAAGTCACGGGATGCAGGCCACATTTCTTGGCTCTCACTGGCCATTAAGTCGGGCTTCAAGGGAAATTTATACTTTTCTTTTTTCCTGAGGCAAGAGTCTCACTGTTGCCCAGGCTGGAGTGCAGTGGCACAATCTCATCTCACTGCAACCTCAGCCTCCCGAGTAACTGAAACTACAGGTGTGCACCACCTGCCTAATTTTTGTATTTTTAGCAGAGACGGGGTTTTACCATATTGGCCAGGCTGCTCTTGAACTCCTGATCTCAAGTGATCTGCCCTCCGGAGCCTCTCAAAGTGCTGGGATTACGAGTGTGAGCCACTAGCCAAAAAACTTATACTTGAAGCTATGAGAGAGAGAGGTCTCTTCTGGTATCTGGGTTACACATCTATTCTTGCATCATTATCACTGTTTTAGACACTGTTGCTTTAAAACATTTTGATGTTTCACAGTGCAAGACTTCTCATTACAGAATCACTATAAAATAAATCACTAGAAATTTTGGAAGTTAGAGATAAACCTAAAAATCTATAAATTACTTTTAGTCAAATGATTTGCCAATATTCTTTTTTTTTTTAATTGCATTTTAGGTTTGGGGGTACATGTGAAGAACATGTAAGATTGTTGCATAGGTACACACATGGCAGTGTGGTTTGCTGCTTTCCTTCCCCTCACCTGTATCTGTCATTTCTCCCCATGCTACCTCTTCCCACCTCCCCACCTCCCCGTCCCTCCCCCATTTCCCTCCAATTTCTTTTTATTTGAATCTTAAATTTGTTTCAAATACACTGGATGTTCATTTTTTTTTCCAATGATCTAACATCTCCCTCAAATGTATTGCTAGGTACTACATTTTGTTTGTTACAATTCTGAATGAGATATTTTTCCAGAACGATTTTCACTTGGTATAAAGATATATCTTGTACTTTATTAAATTTTTATTGTTTAATAAATGATTTTAGAGCTGACTGCTGTAGATTTTTCTACATAATCAGGTCATTTACAAATGAAATATTTTAGTTTTATTTCTTCTTCAGGTTTTGTCCACTACCAGTGTTAAATAAAAATGAGGCTAGTGGTGAGGGGTGAATAAATTAATAACCAAAGTGGTGATTGTTTCATTCCTGAATTTATCACCATTTATTCTACAGCTTTGGTTAGATGATACTGTTCAGCTTGTTGATTTAATGAAATATCCTGTTCTTCAAGGCTCAACTTATCATCCACAGTTAATTAGTCACAAAATAATGTATTTGACCAAATAAAACTGGGAAAAGGTCTCCAACTCCTAAAGGATCAACACTGCATATATGTTGACTATATAAAATTATTCTAATACTGACAATACTCATTACAATCAAATAAGAAATATGTTTATTCTATGAAAGTCCTCAGAGTCACATATAAAATGGGTACTCAAGGTGCTATGTGGTCCTTATAGTATCTAAAGTTACCTTTGGAATGTTACACTAGATATTTAAGAGATGATATTTAAGACACCAGGCTTCTTTCCAGTATACATTGTTTCAGATAAATAAAAAAGGCATAATTTATGAGGGTAATTTCTTCTTATAGAAGAATTTTCACTAATAAATGTGGAAGGCATGGTAGATTAAAAAAATGCATTCCCCTGCAAACCCTAATGATAGAATTGATTCAGTGAACAGTCAGCAACTTTCTCAATGGAAGGAGAGATTGGTAGAAAATTCTCAATACAGAGACTGGGCTGGTACCACTGCCCAATTTTAGCATTGATAAGAATATGACAAGCAGACATTATATGCTCCCTGAGGTGATGCAATATGGAAAAAAAGTTCCATGTGTGAAGTATTCCTGTATGCCTTCCATCCTCAATACCAAAACCAAGTTGAACCCAAAACAAATTAAATCTTTCAAGCCAACTTTTAATTCACAGGAAATTCAGTGGCTACAGGAACAAGTTAACAGGGAGAAGCCAACAGAAAAATCCAGAGTGGGGGATATTCTACAGGATAGCTTACCCAGTTTTGTCATTAAGACATGGAAGGGAAATGGGAAGGGAAGGAGGAAGGAGAGGGTTTGGGGGTGGGTGAGGTAGACAAGTGGTGGCAAAGAAAAGACCTTTTCATTACACAACAGTCCTAACAACCAAATGCTATATAGATCTTGGTTGGATTCTGAAAGAACCACCTAAATGTAAAAATGACATTTTTCAGTCAAAAGCAGAGAAACTGAATGTTCAGTTTCTCTCAATATGAGGTAGTTAGTAGTTATTGTTAATTTTGTTGGATGTGATAAAGGTATTGTGGTTATATAAGAAAAATTCATTCTTTTAAAGAAATACATACGAAAGAATGTAGGAATGTAAAGACTTGAAGTCTGGGATCTATTTTATAAAAATAGTAGAGGAAAAAGACAGTAGATGAAGCAAATGTGATAAAATTTTACTAATTGTTAAATTTAGGACACGGGGTTTATTACACTAGTCTCTCTGAAGTGTATGTTTAAAACTTTTTACAATAAGGTTTTTTAAAAATGCAAGCCTTTGAACATCATCTACTAAGCCATATATATTCTAGTACAAATAAAAGTGGAATTACCTACCCTACTGCATAACAAACATTTACAATCAATACAAAGCAAGGATGCAAAAGACGTGAGACTACTCTGTGTGTGACTGGCACAGATTCACCAACACTTTAAAAGATTCGTTTTAAAATTAAATTTGGCTTGCACATACTGTGTATGTAGAGAGAATACACATACACACACACACACACACACACACACACACACACACGGGGGGGGGAGAGAGAGAGAGAGAGAGAGAGAGAGACACACACACAAAAAGAGAGGAGAATTTGTTAAGTTCCAGTACAACAATACTTTAGGAAAGAGACTATCAGAAAATGAAATAATTTGTACCCTCAGAACAAATAAACAAACAAAAGAGATGACAGCATATGGGATACACTGAACCAATACAAAGTAGGTTATTTTATGTTGATACCTTCCTACCTCCTTCATTTCTCAACAAAAACATGCTGCCTTCTGGTTTTATTAGAGCATATGACTTGGGTCTGCATTCTTGCAAATTATCTCATGATTCAAATGTATCTTTCTTTAGCTGATATTCCCTTCTCTAAAAGAGACCAACTTGTCTCAGCTATATAATAAGAGGGTAAAGTGTTACAGCCTCACTGTGCTAAACATAGAATAACAGAGTATTTTATATTTAGTAGGTACTGAGGTATTTAAGTGAATGATAGGTGTATATATATCAACAGAGATATGTGAATTTATATGTTCCTCTTCAAAATGTAAATGCATTTCTAATGGGTAAAGTGCATGTAGAAATATGCTTGAACTAGAAAGACTTTCTTTTCTCTCTTGTGTATCTGCCACCTGCACATCCACCACTGTTGTAGTGCTTATCATGTATGCCCTCTTGTACAAAGTATATTACAGCATACGACGGGATTGTCTGTCACCTTATTTTCTCAACAATTAGGACATTTTTGCTGGTTCTTGACTTTTTGTTAATAATTGCTTAATGATACATAAGATTTTTTTCCCCAATACATCACAGTAGCAAATTGTCCCAAGGAAAAAAAGTTTTTCTTTATGGCCAATTGAATATTCTTATAAACTTAAGTTTTCTTTCATATCATTGCATATTAACATTTAATATTATTTAATAGTATCCTTTCCCTAAAAATGTTTGTGTTCAAAGCCCTTGCAAATATTTTAACATTTAAAATACAGTAATTCAAAATACAGGTGTTCTTAAATCTTCTACTAAGCCTATAAAGATAATCTATTTTAACTCTCTTTTATGTGGAAAATTATTCTAATTATGACTATGTTAGCATCTAGTAGTTCAGTAAGCACAGCAACTAATTCTGACGATGAGTATATATGTATGTGTGGGCATATACATATACATTTTTTACTCGGTGTTCACTTATTGCTAAACATATCAGGGCATAGACATCCACCTCCACGACACTAATACACAACTGGATAATACAGTGGTGCTTCAATGAGCAGATCACAAATACTCTCCTCCTTTTCAGGAGTAGTGATTCAGTGAGAACATTTGGTAAAGCAGACATGTATGTATACATACATCCAATATGTATTATACACATACATATATTATGCATATATGATATATGGATATTTGTATTATCTATGTGTAATACATACATAGTCTATATATGTATAATATATGTATTATGCTTTAGTTCCTTTCCCTTAAAATGCTAGTCTGCTTTTTAATGAACTGTTAAATTATCCTGAGAACTCATGACACTATCCGAAGAATTAGAAATGCCCTCTAGTGTTGCCAACAGCAGAGTCTGTAATGACTGCAGTCATTATTTAAAATTCATTTATAAAAAGTTAATTCAAAGGTAAAAAAATTATTTGGTACATGTTGAAACTTAATTTTTTTAAAAAAGAATTTTAATCAACAAGAAAATGTCTGAAAAATTAGGCACACTAAATTTCATGTTTCCCTTGTGAAGTTAAAAAACCTTATACCACTTCAATAAATAAATGCTGAATGAATAAATAAATGAATGAACCCCCTCAAAAAACACATTACACTTGACATTAATGAAAAGATCACAAAGTGATGCAGAAATACTAGATAATTTATGTAGGGATATCTGAGAAGCCTTGAAATAATATATATTATATTAGGCATAGGGCAAAATAATTTTTGGAACAGAAGTCTTTATTCAGTGAATTTGGAAATTAAAACAACCCTAATGAATTCCTCTCATTTCAGTTTGGAGAAGGAATATCAGATGGACATGTGTATATACACACGACATACACAAGGGTGCTGAGATGCTAAGATAGTCTCATAATTTTAACAGGTTCATATACCTAAGACATCTCTGTTTATTAGTGGCAGAGCAGGAACTACATCTAAGTATTGTTTTTTTTTTTTTTTTTTTTTTTTTGAGAAAGAGTCTCCCTCTGTTGCCAGGCTGGAGTGCAGTGGTGCGATCTCGGCTCACCACAACCTCTGACTCCTTGGTGAAACAATGCTCCTGCCTCGGCCTCCCATGATTACAGACATGTACCACCATGCCCAGCTAATTTTTGTATTTTTAGTAGAGATGGGGTTTCACCATGTTGGCCAGGATTGTCTTAATCTCCTGATCTCGTGATCTGCCTGCCTCTGTCTCCCAAAGTGCTGGGATTACAGGTGTGAGCCACCACGCTCGGCCAAGTCTACATATTCTTTAAATGGCTCTTGCCTTCCTAGGGCCTAAGTAGAATGATTGCATACTTCTTTCAGGCTGCTATGCCACATTATTAATAGCTGGTGGTTTTCAATAGATTGTCTAACTGTTGACTGGTTACATTAGAACTAATTGTGGTCATGGGAAACCATACTTGTAGTATTGAAATAATTTTCTCTCATTCAGCATCATTGTAAGAGAAAAATATTTCTGTATTGCAAAAAAAAAAAAATCAAAAAACCAAAAAAAAAAGGTTATAAAATATCTCTAGATGGCATCTCTAGAAAGCCTTTGAGTGACTGCTGAAATTCAACTAAAGAGAACCCAAAGCTTAGAGGAGAATTTCACAGACTTTCTTTTGTTTAGCAGTAATAATAAAAACTCTTTTCATATCACCCTGAAATATATATTATATATATTTTAAGCACCATCTGCAATTATTTCAGTTGGCACAACTTTATGAATGAAGCAGGATATTTTTAAAATGAAAAAATTATCATTATTGTTATTAAAACAACACATGAAGCCCTGTCTATGTTCTTTCCATATGCTAGGTACTCATCTAGCATTTTTATATATCAAATAATATATTTTTCCACAAAATATACACTCTTATCATTCCAATTTTACAGATAAGGAAACTGAAGCACAGTGGAGTTATGCAGCTTTCCTAAGATTGCAAACTGGTATGTGTCAGAGTTAATACTCATACCTAACCAGTATGCCTCTGGAGCCCATCTTCTTAACTACTACAACTTGGAAATTTTAAATGTAAAACTGCTTCATATAATTGTCTTAAATGACTTTTATGATGTATATAATATGCATGATATGCATTGTTTGTTCTGCTCTTGACTTTTATAATGCAAATAATATGCATGATAGACATTGTTTGTTCTGCTTTTATTCATGTTTCTTGGTATCTCAGAAACCTGTAGCTCTTTCCATAGCAGTTTCTTATTTTTAACAGGCTATGCGAATAATAAGACTTTTTCAGTCTCTACTAACTGTAAGGAATGTTTGTCTAATTTTTATGTCAAAAGGAACCACCTCATTTCATGAGGAATATGAACAGATTAAATTATTAATATACTACAGATCAATTTCATGGTATCCTTAAGAAAGGACTTTGTTTTTATAATGTCACAAGCCACTATACTTTATTGTAATTACTTGCTTAATGTGTATGTTCCCTGCCACACCTATGGGATCACATCAGTCCTATTTTTGACCATGCCATGACAAGTGCAATGACTGACATATAGCAGGTTGTTGGTAAGAATTTATTGAATAAATAAATGTGATTTGCTATTCTGTCTCTTAAATTTATTTAATAGTGATCTCACTATAAATAGTAGCGTAATATTTTTAGTAATACCTATTTCACATAAACTTTCACATATTTATAATTACCAATATCATAATTTCACAAGATGTGACATACATTTCCTTCAAATAATCCTTGTGACTTATATCAGCAGGAACTTCTTTTTAACTTCTTTATAACTTCTGCCAAACTCTTAACAATGGAGGTAGAAAGGTACCCCATTTTATTTTCTAGAGGTTCTTCCTCATATTAAACTGAAAACAATCTTTTCCATAACTATAAATAGTAACTTTTACTTAAGTTTTTTTCTTATTCAAACTTCCGATTCATTTATTCTAACGCCATTGTTAATCGCAATTCATTTCTTCTGATAGAAGCCCCCAAATTCAAAAGAAAAGCCATTAAACTCCAACATACACACCCAATCAGACACTGATTATTTCCTATATTGAAAAGTTACATAGCTAAAAATTGACTACCAGTAGAATTTTTAGAAAGAAGTCATTTCAAATTTATTTTGATAAAAGAAATGCTATGTATCATCCTCCATCTGCAATATTTACACATCTGTGTCTTAAATCTCTTTTTGCAGCTAAATACCAAATTCTCCACTAGGCATCACGAATCCATCAAAGCCAACTACACAGAACCAAAAAGAGCTGTCAAAGAAAAATGAATAGTGTGTATATTCCAAGGCACGTTATCCAGCAAGGAATACTTCCTCAACACACTCTTTCTGGAAGGTTTGGGAAGGACATCCTTCTCCTAGCGCTTACAAGGGGGACTGCCTAGATCTCTAAGATTAGAATACTTGAAGTCAGGTTGGTGACTTTCTTTTGAGTATATCCAGAAAAAAACCTAAATTTAGAAGTCACTGTAGAGATGAGGCATAAATATTCAGACATCCAAATTCTCTACTATTTTATTTTCCAAAATCCAAAATGTAATCAACATGTATGCCTCTACATGCATACATGCGTGTGTGTGTGTGTGTGTGTGTGAAAACATAAATGTTACATTCCCTTCTTTAAAAAGAGATAAAGTTGATTTGATTAAGGAAATCATACTACCTTTAAAAATGTCTGCATGTAACAATTTTAAATTCAGTTGAGGAAATCAGTGTCCTTCTTTAGGTCATTCATTCCTGAAATCCTATAAGAACTCTCCCGTAAGTGAAATTTACAACAAAGCCCTGCTTTGACAGGGCTTTGTTGTAAATTCTCAAGAAATCTAAGAAAATAGAATAGCAGCATAAAAAAATCTATTTCTCCATGGTTAGAATTTAGTCTTTCTGATGCTTAGCTTAGCAAATATTAACAGAATTATTAACCTTAAAAGTTTAAAAGTTATCAATTCACTCTAATAAATAAATGTGTGGGTTCTGTGCTTTATTCATAAACTAACTTTATTGTTCCTACCCTCATAGGAACTCATGCCTTTTCATAGTATTGGTTCCAGTTGCAGTGTGTAATTATATCATCACTGTAATTACCACCATCCCTGGAAGTTCAAGAACAGTTAGCGAATATCTGTTTTTAACCCCACCATTTTATCCTCAGCACCTACCTAAATGGAGGGCACATAGTAGACAGTCTATACAAATATAAATTACTGGACAGATGGACTAAAGTATGGATGTTGCCATCCCAAGTACTTAGCTCACTGTAAACACTGGAATAATTACATAATGACAGATGCTGTGCTGGGTGCTTGTCACAAGAACTCTTCCTGATATGTTTGTTATTAAGCTCCAGAAAACAGCTAAGAACATGGTCAGATTCAATTAACATAATTTTGACATCTCTAATTGGGCATGAAAAATTACTCAAACTATGTCAATCGCAAAAATCACACATTTGACAATAGAATAGTTAACAGAATTATAATCTATTATTAATGTGCTAATCTTCATTAGCCATTATCTTGTTATCATAAAACTACTATGCCCGTGGACACACTGGAAATAAGCTCAGGTAACATCAATCTTAAAGATTTCAAACTTTCTAAGATCCTACACCTCCATTCTTGCCCAAAGTTAACATTAACTAATCATGGATCTCATTGGATACAGACATCAACAAAAAGGAATATGCAGGCATCAATTATATTCAGGAGAAAAATATAAATTTAAGGTCATTTGAAGCATATCAAAATATAGCCAAATTTAGAAATTATTTTCTCAGTGGGAACATGTACAAGGCAGGAGAGAGATGTCTGATTTCATCATCAAAATTTGATTCTGTGACGTATTATGGACAGCTACTCCACTTTGTTTTGGGTATACAGCATAAATATCTTATCTTACAAATTTAATAGTTTCCACCAAAGTATAGCAGCAATTATATATTTCTAAAGAATTAATGTTAAACTAAATAGATTTTGTCATATAATACTATATTTTTTCTTTCCTCCAATTTTACAGTGAAAGTAAAAAAAAAAAAAACAGAATTCAACAGACTACTGTAAAATCTGATGTCTACTTTAAGAAGCACTTATGAAACTGAACAGAAAAATTCAGTTTAGTATACATTTTTTAAAAGTTAAACTTTGGTCAAGCAATATTTATAATATACTATTTTAAATAACTGTAATAAAACTACAAAAATTGAAATTTTAAACCACATATGAACTATATAACTAATTTTCCATACCTTTATACTATTTATAAGCATTAACTATGTAAAATCTCTTATCTATAAAACCATTCTTTGCATCTGTTTTATTAAAATATAAGTGACAGACATATAAAATTCGAAAATTTGTCATTATGTCCTAGATTTTTAAAGTTCTAAAATTTTAATTCAAATATAATAAACTGGTTGGTCTTACACACACACACACACACACACACACACACACACACACATAATTTAAATGAAAACTCTTACCATTGACTTCCTTTTGATAGTCACTCCATTAGTCTTTCTTGATAGTGCTTTCCTATGTCAAGTAGACAGTAGCCAAATCACAAAATGACATTTGGATGATCATGTCTTCAGATGGAGTTTTCGGCCAATTGCCAGTTGAGAATTTAAACTGAAAACTAAATTACCCAAACTTTATTAACTTGTTCCCACACCCACCAAATGATAATGAGCAATAACTCTAAACTGGAAAAATAAAAATAATATGATTTATCTCCTGTTCAAGCAGTCCTAATATTATATTTGAGAAGACATGCTATAATAAAATAATTCCATAGCATTCTAGTATCTTCTGAAAACGCTTTTAAGAAAATTTCAATCCCTCACCAAAAGTTACCCCAATTATCCTAAAACCCAAATTAATACATGACAAGGATGATAGATGACATAATAAATTATGAAGTCACAAAGTTAAGTTCTGTCAAGCACTGCCTTCACCTAAAAGCTAACTGTAATGTCTGGAGACACTCTGACAGTATCACCTATGTTTATTAAATCATCAACTGCTTGTAATAGTACATACCACAAGAAGTCAGAGGTTACATTTTAGAGTAATCCTGTCTGATCACGATACTTTTTGTATTGGGAAGACAAAATTTATGGTTACCAACTTCTAATTATAGGGCAAAAATGACTTAGCTCCTTTTCTGTACCAACTTAGGCTCTTTCTCTCTTGATTCTTAGAGCTACTCTTCAGAGTCTGCCAATTATATAAGATTTTGGACCATAGGCTTTATGATTATTGGGTAGTACAGTCTGTTTTGACCCTTCTCAAATATTAGACACATTGAATTTTTCCCAAATATTGTTAAGATATATCTCAGTGCCCTAACATAATTTGTGCTCAGCTGTAAGTTGGCCCATTTCAATAGTTACTGTTAACAATTTAAGTCTTTAGCAAAAATACAATGAAAGCTAAACTGAAAACATGAAAGAAAAACATGTCTTTATCTTCCTTATAAATTGGTTCTGAATTTCAGCTATAAAAAGATCCAAAATTAAGTGCATGTAATTAGATAGCTATATAGGACTCAGTTGAGTTATAAACATTACACATACCTCAAATTGTCATATATTCTATGACAATTCTCTCTGTTGTCACACCAATGTGCATGTGTACACATGTATGTACATCTATCCAACATATATCCTGATGTTTACCTACCAATAACTTGACACCAAGGCATTATATAAGAGAATATAAAGTGAACAATCTGCTTATGATTAAATTAAGAGAAATTGCCTTCAGAAACAAAGCCTAGAGCTTAATAAAACTGCTATGCCTTTGAGTTAATAACATTGAACCCCAGTTAGATATACTAGAAACAGTGTTCTCTATTCACTCCAATAATTTAAATCCAAAATCCTCAATAGGAATAACATTTATCAACTATTCAGAGACTAACAAAGTTCTTTCCTGGGTGCTATGAGATACAATGGAAAGGTTATGCTTCTTTTTCAAGGAGCTTATAACATAAAACATGATGGGGGAGAATGAATGGCACATAAAGACACATAAATGTATAGATTTCCAAGAGAGAAACAAGCACATTGGAGCAGTTTAATAGTTTGAATAGGTTTATCACATGTGGGACTGATCTGAGAAGACTTTGTATCAAGAAGCATTTTTAAAGCAGAAAATACACAACTACGTTTTTCTTACTTATCCTAATGAAACCCACAAAGCAAACTATGATTAAATATGGAATACAGCTATAAGTATTCATGTCCTCACTCTGGAAGAAGATCAAAGATAAATTCCTTAGTCAAATGAAATTACAGAACATGGAGATATCTCCTCCACCTCCCCCACAAAATATCAGGCTTGCAGTATTACAGAAGCAATTCTAAATATGCTCATTTCAACTCTTCCCAATAATTCCAATCGTAATGGCAGTAATTTAATTTGAAATACAAGAATCATAATGAAAAGTCACTATCAGATTATAAAATAATGAATTAAAAAGCACAGAATGATTCCTTTGGTGTGAATAACATTAGTGATAACACATCTACACAAGAAAGATGGTTTCATATTCCAGCAGATGATGAACAACAAATGACTTGTGTGTTTATAGAATCTTAAATATATTCTACTCATCCATTTTAAGAGTCTTAGAATTCGCCCAGGCATGGTGGTTCACACCTGTAACCCCAACACTTTGTGAGGTCAAGGTGGGGAAGACTGCTTGAAATCAGTTCAGACGAGCCTTGACAACAAAGCTAGACCCAGTCTCTACAAAAAACTTTTTTTAAAAAGTCTTAGAATTTAACACCATCCACAATTTTACAAATGAAGAAACAGGTCCAGCCATATGACATTATTTGCCCAAAGTCACATATAGCTGGCAGCAAAATCAAGACCTCTTAAGAATCATACATGCTCCTTGTACTGTAATCAAAGAAAGAAATAGTTAAACCTTAGAAAGAGACATAAATATATTAGGAAAATTTCAACTTTTTAATCTATATGCTAAATTTTAAACATTCAGCTCATTAGCTCCAGAAATTGCAAAAAAATTAATTCATAAAGTTAGGGAAAGAAAGTTGTATGACTGACTTAAATTTTATACTTCTCTTTTAATATTATTAGCTTTAAGACAAGACACTCAGCCTTATATCCAATTCTGCAGATTAAGAACATGAGTTTTAAAAATACATAAAATTTTATCAAAACTCTGTCTAAAAAAGATAACTTCCTAGAATGCTCCACAGCATCACATCTATTTTTCTTTCACATCCTGACACCCTTTTTTATATATCCTGTTTTTCACTGGATTATGTAACAAAGTAAGCCTGTCATGTGGATAGCAGTAGAAATAGTCTTATCTTAACTGCTTCAGGTGACATACTCATCCCAACTCTA
This sequence comes from Saimiri boliviensis, assembly GCF_048565385.1. NCBI lineage: Eukaryota > Metazoa > Chordata > Mammalia > Primates > Cebidae > Saimiri > Saimiri boliviensis. The sequence continues at coordinate 123,529,805 of NC_133456.1, read as the reverse complement.
TATAAGTGAGCAGCAAGAGAAGTCCAGAAAAATTGTAAATAGGAAACATAAAAAGAAATATCTGCAAATCATATATTTAATAAGGGATTAATATAGAAAATATTTAAGTAAATCCAACTCAATAATATGAAGACAACCCAATTTTTTTGAATGGGCAAATAACTCGAACAGGCATTTCTCAAAAGAAGACACACGAATGGCCAATTGGTACATGAAAAAATGCTCAGCATCACTTATTAGAGAATTACAAATTAAAACCACAATGCGATACTACTTTACACCCTGTCCAACATTTACCTTTAATCTTTTTTATAAAAGCTAGCTTTTATAAAAAAGATTAAAGGTAAATGTTGGACAGGGTGTGGAGAAAAGACTCTTATACAGTACATTGTTGGTGGGAATATAAATTAGTTCAGCCATTATACAAAACGGTATGGAGATTTCCCCCCAAAAAACTAAAAATAGAACTGTTATGATCCACTGATCCCACTTCTGGTTATGTATCTAAAGAAACTGGAGTCAATATGTCAAAGGGATATCTGCACACATATGTTCATTGTTGCATTATTTATAACAGAAAAGATATGGAAACACCTATGTGTCTATCAATGGATAAATGAATAAAGGAAATGTATATACACACAATGGAAAACAATTCAGCATTTAAAAAGGGGGAAATTCTGTCATTTGCAACAACATGGATGAATCTGGAGGATATTATGCTAAGTGAAAGAAATCAGGCACAGAAAGACAAATACCATGTGATCTCACTTATATGTGGAATCTAATAAAGTTAAACTCACAGAAGTAGAGAATAGAACAACAGTTACCAGAGGCTAGAGGGTGGTGGGGGAGTTGATCAAGCAGTACAAAGTTTCAGGTAGAGAGGAAGAATAAGTTTGAGATCTTCTGCAGAGCAAGTTGACAACAGTCAATAATAATGTATTAAGTATTTTGAAATAATAAAAGTAAATTTCAAATGTCTCACTATAAAATATTATAGGTGAGGTGACAGATATGTTAATTGGCATGCTTTAAGCACATCAGATTGAATACATATATCAAAACATCACATTGTAAGTCATAAATGTATGCAACTATGATTGGTCAATCGAAAATATTAATTTTACAAGAAAAAGAAACAGGAGATTAAAAAAGAAATAGTTAAAACACTTTAGATTTAGTTGTAAAGATATGTCCTCCACTAACTCAATTTAGATTCCATTGTCTACTCAGAGTCAGAACTTACAAGATGTTTCTAGCAAAGCACAACATGCTTGCTAGTTCAACTGGTTTCAAAAGTGAGAGCACTTATTAGATAACACCTAAAATCATTCATCAAAACTCTTTTGGACAGGCAGCAATGTTAAACAAATTAGTTCCACCATACCACCACCACAGCCACCACTTTCACTCCCTACTCCACTTCCCATAGTCTATGAACCAAAAGGGAATAAAATATTCTTACCTTTTATTATTAAAGAGATAAAATATTTTAGCATACATATTAAAACCAAGTTTTATCTTATGCTACTAAAATAAAAAATATATGCTTAAGGAGTTTTACGTGAATTACATTAGATCACAAAGTCATATCTCAATATATACACACAATATTCAGAAAAAATATAAACACAAAAAATACAAATAAAAATCAATATAACAACTATTAACATAGCATTTATATTGGGTTAAATATAGTAAATAAACTAGAGATGATTTAAAGTATACAAGAGGGCGGGTGGGTGCAGTGGCTCATGCCTGTAATCCCAACACTTGAGAGGTGAGGGTGGGAGGATTGCTTGAGCCCAGGAGTTTAAGACCAGCCTGGGCAACACAATGAAACTCTATCTCTACAAAAAAGTTACAAAGTTAGCTGGGCATGGTGACATGTGCCTGTGGTCCTAGCTACTTTGGAGGCTGAAGAGGGAGGTTTGGTTGAACCCAGGAGGCTGAGGCTCCAGTGAGCCATGATCGTACCACTGCACTCCAGCCGGGGTGACAGAGCAAGACTATGTCTCTATAAATAAGTAAATAAACTATATGGGAGGATATGCATAGGTTATACGCAAATACCATGCCACAGTATTTGGATTTTGGATCTGAGGGGGGTCCTGGCACCAGTCACCTGAGGATACTGAGGGCTAACTCACACACACCCATGGAGTAACTGTATATGCATCTACATGTGTGTATGTCTATGTATGTATACATATATATATATAGTATATAGTAAAGCACAGTCTTCCTTAAATCATGTGAGTTTTTTAGAAAGCGTAATTATTCTAAAATTTTCCTCAATGTTCTAAGTTTGTGGGTGCATGTCTACTTTTTCACCAAGAATTGTGACAGGCTTCCTAAAAGCAAGAGCAAATATCTATATTTAGGTCTAGTTGTTGAAGTATTCTATAAAAAGTTAGCATATTGATATTTCAATTTATATAAGAACCGGTTTACATTCATATTATTCACATTACTTAAAGCAATCCTTTAGACAGTGAGTTTTAAAACTACCAACCAAAATATATGCTTCATCCCTTTCATGGATTCTTGACATGCTTATAAGAAAGCTGTTTTGGCAACTAATTTATATCTGCCTCAGTTTCTCCATTTGTAAAATGAAGATAATAGCATCTTACCACATAGACTTGCTGTGAACATTAGGTTAATAGTTGCAAACTGCCCAGAAAAGTGCACTAAGCACGTCGTAAGCCTCGAAAGCAGAGCTATTACAATCATGATCATCACTACCATTATCACTACTACCACCACCTTCATAAGCATCTCAACCGATTCTTAGTAAAAGTGTAGGGTCCAAGAACACACTGCCAGAGATTCTAATTCAGTATCACATCAAGGTTTGAGAACACTGTATTAAAGAGAAAGGGGAATAAATAGCCAAGATACTACATATACCAATATCATTTTATAAATACAGAAACAGGAAGCAAAATACTTTAAAACAGAAAAAGCTTCCGTTTTAAAAGTCAAATAACATCTTTACTTCCTTTCCAAAATACCTACAACTTATCCCCAAAGCCAATGGCTGCTTTCCGATGACCCTACTACTCAAGAGTAGATAGGATACAGAAATAAGTAAGAGGCCCTGGGCTCAGCAAAGAGTTGAAGAAGCTTATACATTTCATTACTTCTCGGGTAGAGAATAGCTAAGAATTTCACACACACACAAATTGTGAGTAGAGCAATTATCAAATATTTGGGCACTAACTATATGTGGAATGCTAAAGGGGACTTAACTATAAGAAATGAAACTTTCCTGGAATTTCATTGGGAAAATAACCTCCCACTTTCTTCTAAAGATCACTGAAGTCTTGCACCAGCTCAAGCAGTATATACTGGGAGCCCAGAGAAGAGATTTTAGTTAGGGTCAATAAAAAGACTTCATAGAAGAGAAAAGATCTTTGCTAGACCTCATAATGACTAAGATTTTTATAGGTGGAAATTGCATTTGAGGTCAAAGAATACAGTGTGAGCACAAAGCAGAAACTTGGGAAGTACGACAGGTATTTGAGGACAGTACATTGAGTATTTGCCAACACTGGAAAGGATGGTCTTATTCTCTGCTCAAAAATATAATTAGTACTTCAGGAAGATTGTTTTGGCAGTGGTGTGCATCATGAATATAGTGTAACCCTGGCTCTGAAAACAGACAGAGACAGGGATCTAAAGGATTATTTAAATTATAGCCAGACACAGTGGCTCACGCTTTGTAATCCCAGCCCTTTAAGAGGCTAAGGTGGGAGGATTACTTGAGTCCAGAAGTTTGAGGAGCCTGCACAACATAGCAAGACCCTGTCTTTACAAAATTATAAAACAAAAAATTAAAAATTAATTGGCAGTGAAGAGAAAAATAAGTATCAAAGACAACTTAAGTATTACATCTGCTTTTTTTTTTCTTCTGAACTTCCCAGTCTGTCCTGTTATATTCAAGATGAAGGAGATAGTGCACAGTGAGAGTTGTAAAAAGTAAGCTCAGGGCTGGTCAGAGAGAGTTTAGACTGGGGGGAAGGACTAACCTTTGGCAGTAAAGGTAGAGAGCAGTTTGAGCAAAGACTTGGAAACGGGAAAGTGCAGACATTATCCTCAGTTTGATTAGCTCTGATTTGTTAGAGCCAGCAGCTCACAATTGCCTTTTCTTTACAATGCATCAAAAGGCCCTAAAGGTGTTACTGAAGAATAAAGAAAAGGCAAGACAGTTTAATGCACAGAATGCCTATAAATGATGGTAATCTAGAGTTTATGTTCCCTATATTTAGTAGAGCATACAAATATATTTTGATACAGCATACAAATTTACCCGGTCCAACAGAAAAATCAACAATAAAGCTTTGCTATATTCAATCTCACCTCTACTTTTTCAAAACTTGTTAAGAGGCGATTTGTGTGGAATTCATCATAGTACACAAATGGATCGTCTCAATCAAGTGATTCATATGACTGTTAAACAGTGCCTTAAAGATAGAGGCCATGCTTTTTTTCTTTTTTCCCTCATACTATCAAAACTCAATGGTATAAGGTATGTACTTGGTATACTTATTAAATGAAAGATATCCTATAGTCTGATCTGTGAATTGGTTAAAGGGTATAAACAGTTATAAAATTTCATAATGAAAGACATGTAATTTATTAGAGCATCCATGCAGTACTATTTCAGGTTACTGCAGCTCACTGTATTGCCACTGCTGTGGCAGAAGTAAATGCAAAATGGCCTTGAGAATGCTGTGAGATTTTACTTTAAGTGTATTATATATGGTTTCTAGGTATTTTTACCTCTGCATTAAAAAAAATCACTCACTAATTTATGAACTCTCTGGGGATAGTAATAAAATATTTCAACATGATTAGACACGGATGAAAAAACTGTTTTCCATGTTTATTTAAAATATTTTTCTTGCATCTAAATTTTATTTTCAGTCTCCAAAATATTTCAGCACGTTATTCATGTGATCAACCATATTAACCAATAATATCTTGTCACATACCGTTCATTTCTGAATAAAGAGATCTTAAAAGCTGTATTTTAGACATACTGACTCATTAATTCTTATAGCATCATATTAAAATAGGCAAATACCATTTCCAAAGAAAGTGGGTCATTTATCTTAAAGGAAAGGAACTAGCGTTAAAATAACTCCTAAACTGGATCCATTATTTTTAATCCTTACAATCCTGAGAGATAGTATATACAAACCCATTTTATAGCTGTGAACTTGCTTAAGGTTCCAGAGCTATTAAATGATCCTGTTTTAATTCCCTTCATGTTTGTCAAGCTCCAAGTCTAACTTCATCTTTCTTATAATAAGTACCTGGAACACTGCCAAGTACCATGTTTAAAAAAGAGACTAGGGCATAAAGGGGCAGGGGCAGGGGCATAGGGCAAGACTTAGTGAAGTAAAAGCAAACATTGTAAAGTCCAAGTACTTTACTCATTGAAGTGCTCTTCAAACCTATTATGAACGTTTCTCTTACTTTATTCACAGATACTTTTCTCTGCACAGCAGTAGCTATAAGAATTAATATCAAGCTTTGAAAAAAGACATTTTAGAAAAATGCAAAACAACAACAGCTACAGAGAATTGTTTCTGAAAGGACAAACAGCCCTATGACATACCTCAGTAGCCCTGAGGCAGTGTCTTCTGAAGACACTAAGAAATTTTCAACAACAATCTGAGTCACAATAATATTTTATAATAAGAAGGGTTGAGATGAACTATCCTAGCAATTAAAGAAGATAGGTGTTTGTTAGCTGAAAAATGTACTAACTGAATGTCCAATGATGCTATGAATAAAGATGAATGAAGTTTTAATTTTTCTAGAAAACTTCAGGAAGTATTTATGGTATCATTTTGTACTTTCCAAACAGAATAGAGCATACAAATTATAAACATATAACATAAGTTAATAAACATAATTAAAAGCATTATAAACATAGAGAAAAAATATTAAAAATTCCAAAAGGTATAAAGTTCTTAATTTTAAGAACAGAAAAACTATGGTTCCTGTATTAACAGAAGCTGGCAGTAAACATATCCCTTTCAGAGTTAAAAGAGTATTTCAGAATGGAATTTTAGAGCCTATATATAGCACTTTATAAACGAGAGTGGAATTTTTGTTGCTCCAATTTACTCGTTTCCCTCTCTCTCTCTGCCCTTACCTCTATATTACAACACAAAAATTTTTTCATTTTACTTTAAAAACTGCTATCTCTTCTAGTATAAAAAGGTGACACAACTTCGCATTTTAAATTAACATGGGTCTTTAGGAGTTTTGAGGCTTTCAATACCAAAATGAATACACATTGGATCTTTCAAACCTGTTACGGTAGAAGTGCCAAAACACAGTCTCTCTAGCATTTTGAACAAGGTTTCACAATAATTAGCACTGCAGTAGGTAATTTAACATGTGTGACCTTTTTGTACAGTAACCATTCTAAATCATAACAGCCAAGAGCACTGTTATTTATTTGTTTGTTACCTTGATTTAGGGGAAAAAGACATAAGAAGACTGGTTCTACACAAAGAATTCACACAGTACTGTGCTAGTCTAAGTAAATAAAGTTTAGTTCAAAGGGAAACAGACAATGAAAAGTCAAAGAGAGAAGTGAGCTGGCAACTGAGAAGCATAAACCATTTTGGCCTAGATTTGTTTGTAATGACTATGTGACCCAGATACTAAAAAATTTTTGGCTAATATTCAGAAATCTAGCAACTGGAAGAAATAAGATATATGGTTGGCTGGTTTAATATTTTAGCCAACATTACAGACACTTAAAATTATAAATTATTATAGCATTTTCTATACACAAAAAAAATTTAAACTTTAAAAGTATTTCTTTTTTGCTTTGTAAATATCCCATAAATTATACTTCATCTTTATAGACAGTAAATATACTACAGAGGTTATGGTACAAAATTCCTTTGGAGAGAAGAGCTGAAAGAAAATATACTTTTTAAAAAGTAATTTATTTAAGAAACTGTATTTTCCTAAACTCTCCTTGTTCCTTTATGGCCCACATAGTTTACTCTACAGATAGGTGTCTATTAAATGACAGAATTTCTGAAAAAAAAATCTGCAATTCCAAAGTTACACAAGCTCTGCTAATGAGGATGCTGAAACACGTAAGACAGAGAGTAGATTCACCAGGGGCTCAACTTTATTATTACAGGCTTGATAGAGGAAGGCAGTGTCTCAAGTAAGTAAAAAACATAATCCACAATCCTTAACGCACCCGTGGTGGACCATGCTGAGTGCCTATCCAATGCTTCCTTCTTCCTAATGATCCATGATTAGGTTTCTTTTTTTGTTGTTTTTGTTTTTGTTGAGGAGTTTCCCTCTTGTTACCCAGGCTGGAGTGCAATGGCGCGATCTCGGCTCACCGCAACCTCCGCCTCCTGGGTTCAGGCAATTCTCCTGCCTCAGCCTCCTGAGTAGCTGGTATTACAGGCGCGCGCCACCATGCCCAGCTAATTTTTCGTATTTTTAGTAGAGACGGGGTTTCACCGTGTTGACCAGGATGGTCTCTGTCTCTTGACCTTGTGATCCACCCGCCTCGGCCTCCCAAAGCCTGGGATTACAGGCTTGAGCCACTGCGCCCGGTCCCATGATTGGACTTCTATATCCACATCTCTCCCAGTAGTCAGTGTGCCTCACGGTAAGCTGACTGTCCTGAGCTGCAAGGGTAGACCACAATTAATCTAATCGATTATGGTAAGCTCATCCCTCTTACCAATGATTAGTTTAGGCATATTTAGAATTAAGCAAATTTAGGCCAACAAGGAGCAAGTTGGGGGCAGTAATGCATGAGAACCTCTAGGGAAGAGAAGCCATATTTCCCATAAGAATGCCTGGAAAAGTTTGTTCTTTTCTTTTTGGATCTGAAGGAGGAAACACACAATCCTGATTGCAACCAACAGCCATTTGGCAACTACAGTGTTGGGATAAAGGAAAATACCATGGAAAAAGAGTAGAGTAGATGACAAACTGAGTCCTTGGAAAAAAAATCACAGAGCCATTAGCATAACTAATCCTAATATATGTACTTTCCTATGTAAGCCAACCAATATTCTTTTTATTTAAGCCTAATTAGACTAATTTGGAAACCAATTAGCTGTTAGGAAACTAAGAATTGCCAAGTTCTATGTTAACTACTTTTAGAAAACCGTAAAATCTCTTCTACTCATTCCTAGCTTAAAAAATATTGTATGTTACTTGTCTGTATTTTCCTAATTTCCTATATGTGCATTGGGAGGAAAGTTACTCAGTCTTAGTGTACCAATATGACCTCTTCTTGATCATCAGTATAACAAATTATGCTTTTAGTATAGTAATGCTTTCAGGGGCCCAGGATGTACTCAGATTGCTATGTTCTTACAGCCTGATTTTGCTCCAATATCAACTGTATCTTGTTCCTGCTATACTTTACTCACAACACTTTCGGAGAACCGCTATACTTTCATCTACAATTCACTGGCTCTCTATGCCCTGCGCATCCTCACCCCACTCTGAGTTCCCAGTTATACACACACAGATGGCTGAAGTTGCTAGAAGTATGCTCTGAAGCATATGAAAATTATTCTGAGGACAGTGAATTTCTTTTTGAACTTAGTGTAAACTAAAAATATAACCTAGATAACTAGTTTTGTACTTCTTTAAAAAAATATCTCATTTACTCATTCTCTTCTTCCCTTCTTTTGGCATTTACTTTACCTAGAAATGCTTTTTAGATGCTGAAGATTTCTGTAAGGTTAAGGCTACAAAACAGATGTTGAAGATTTCTATAAGGTTAAGGCTACAAAACAGAGGCCTGTGGGCCAAATACATTCTATAGGTCTATTTTGCCCTGTAGAGTTACTGTCACAGAGTGTCTTAAAAACACTTGAATTAGTTACCACTAACTTAAATAAAAATCTGTTTTTTAGGATCCTTTGGAAAAACTGAAATATTGGGCAGCAATCAGCCTGAATACTCCCATGGTCACCATCAGATGGAGCAGAATATTTAGCTGACCCTCTACCCAGTTAGATGAGCACAAATTCTCTAAAGCCCTAGTTTTCTTATTATTTCCCTAAATGGCCTAATTATTTATAGTTAAGGCCCTTATAGGTACTGGACTATGGCATCCCTGATACAGCAGACTATAACAGCCATTGGTACACAAAAGAAATATGATTGGTTAAGAAAGTACAGAAGTTCATAAGGAATTCTGGAAAGTCTGTTTCCAAAATGTTTCCTCCTGCATCTTTTAATTTAACCAGGAGTCTATTTCTAGAGTCAATGATCCAGCAATAAATTCTTACAATAATCATGAAAAAAAGTGTTTCTTAATAGAATGCTATTTGAAGGGTTAAATTCTTCATCTAAGTTTCAATCACACAACCAATAGGAAAATCCTAGACCTTCCAAGTCTGATATTCATTAATAAGTGGTGTAAACAAGATGACCTGCACTACATATATATCTATCATGTATGTACAAAATTACTTACGTGTTTTATGTATAAATTAGGAAATAAATTTTCTTTTAAAACTAAGTTCTCCTGGGCTGGGCGCAGTGGCTTATGCCTGTAATCCCAGCACTTTGGGAGGCCAAGGTGGGCAGATCATGAGGTCAAGAGTTTGAGACCATCCTGGCCAATATGGTGAAACCCCATCTCTACTGAAAATACAAAAACTAGCTGTCATGGTGGCATGTGCCTGTAGTCCCAGCTACTCAGGAGGCTAAGACAGGAGAATCCCTTGAACCTAGAGTCAGAGGTTGCAGTGAGCCGAGATCCCACCACTGTACTCCAGCCTGGCCAGAGAGCGAGACTTTGTCTCAAAAAAATGAAACAAAACAAAACAAAAAAAACAAAAATACCCCTCAGTTCTCCCTATACTCTGTATATTATTTAATGAAGTCAACAAACAATAACAAAAATTAGCCCAATTCAAAAATTTTTTAAGAAACAATGTTTTCTAAATTACATTTATAATATAGTCACTTCCTCCTAATATTAAGTACAAGTTACTGACAGCATTTGAGATAATCTTATAATCAAATTCTACATATAGAATTAACAATACTATTAATAGTTTTATATTTCTGTCAAATGCAAGGCTTTGTCTACATCCCAAATTTCAAATCTATTCCCTTCTCTCCAACTCCACTGCTGTAACCATCATCTCCAACCTGGCCTACAGAAATAGCATCTAACAACATTGCTTCTATATATGCTGCAGTCAGACTCCTGTTTTTGAAATGAAAAATTGAATCATGGCCTACCCTGGTGCTTAAAACCTTTTTATGGCTTCCCAATATCCCTTAGGATATAGGCCAAAAAATCCTGAAGATCGAACACATCATCTCTTTCCTGCATTCTTCTGTATATTTACTTATCTTTCTTTTCAATGCTCACACTGGAATCCTTTTAGTTCTTCTTTTTACTTTTGTAGATGCTATTTCTGTTGCCTGCAATGTTCTATCCTAACCGTTCTCCTAATTCCTAGGCTTAGCTAATTCATGCTGATTTTTCCAATTTCAGCCCAAGTTATTTCTCATGTCTTACCCTCGGTTCACAGTCAAGACTTCCCCACCATCCCAGAGCAGGTTAAGTTGGCCTATCATCTTTCCTATCATCTTACAATCTCTCCCCTAATGCTCATCTTAGTTGTAATTATTTGTTTAGTTCTAGTCTTTTCAAAAGCTGCTGGTTTCATGAAGACACGGAAAGATAACTCTGTCTCATTTACTGTCTTACACTATCATTTAACACGACGACTAGTAATAATAACATTTAATAAATATACGCTGAATAAATGAACATTTAATAAATATACATTGAATAAATGAATCTCATTAAATTGAATTTAACCCACAGACAAACGAATTATTGTTGAAAATGCAGCACAGTAGACAGCGCAAATATCTGGAAGTCTTGAAGACCTGGTTCATAATTCCAGGTAGACTACTTGTTGTATGACCTTAAGTCTCAAAACACCCAGATTCTTTACCTTAATAAGAATATTATCCAAAGCCTGCTCTGTCTTCCTTAAACAGCTGCTGTGAGGAAAAAAGGGAATAATTTATTTTCTCAATACTTAAAGCACATTTTTTTCACTTTAACATTTTTCAAATGAAGAGGAGTCCTACTGCAGATATCAAAAGAACTTTGCCAGACATTACACAAAATGCTGTAATGCTCTGTATTATATCCACGTGTATTATTGTATTCATGTATGAACTTATGACTAAGAATTTACCATTTATCTGTAACCTATCTGCATCAATAGAACTATGCACAGTTGAATTTTAACTTAACTTAAAATCCCTAAATTATCTCTTAAAATGTCTTTTTAAAGCACTATAATGCAGCATTGAAACAAAAAGTTATATATGCAGAACTGCCTGTGACATGTGGCTGAATTATGTTTAGTGAAGGTTTCACAAGTGATAATTCTAAGCAGATAGCAAATATCTGGCTGTTAGTCTTCTGGATGGCTTTCAAGAGAAGTTATTTAACTTCAAGTGAAATGTAATATAATCAGTAAAAAAAATTTTTTTTAAATTAAATAGGAAATGAAAACCTCACCAAAATAATTCCTGGACATGGCTCAGTATGATGCTATTGATCCTAAAAGTGTTAAAGATCAGAAAGAGCAGCATTTGCTACAGTGCCCATGGCCCAAAGGAATTCAGAATAATCCTTTGAGCAAAGGCTCCTCCTCCCCAAAGAAAAGTGTTTTATTTTTCCAAAAAGAGACATTAAAACATTGTTATTAAATCAAACAACGTGCCTTACAATTGATGAGCTGTTAGAATTGAGAAAACAGAGTAATATGTATGAACATATTCTTTAAATTAAGTGCTATACAAGCAGGTAATTTTAAAGGTTCCCACTTTGTGCTATGTACAAAAAAAAGTGCTTTATATAAAACTTAAAAGCTTCTCTCAAAGTCACATCAAGTCAGTGTTTGAAAATGAAAAGATGAAATGGGACTCCAATACCATTGTTTTTCTAAAATAAAATGTTCCCACTCACTTTGAAGAGACAAACTTGACAAAACTAACTCCACTTCATTTGCTCTGTACCCACTTTTAGCACTGTCCACATAATTCATAACACTGTCATTTGTTAAATGCTTCAAAATATTATCCTGAGAAACTTATTCTAATATCTAATCATTAGCGTGCAAAAGTTCTTCTTTGTCTATCCCCATTCTTTCAATTATTATATTTAATGTAATATTTCACTTGATTTTACATTTTGATGATATTGTTTTAAGCAATATTCTTACCTTCAAGAACAAATTCGGACGTGTGCTTTCCGTTTATTTTCTATAAGTAGTAGTACTGGTTTTCTATGACTCCTTTACCTGGTAACCAAAACTATGTATTGCCAGTATGTCAGGTTGGTGGTGCTGGTGACTACCGAAACTAAAACCAACAAAGCTGACTTATAATCAAACCTTTGACTGTGACTAGTACCTGTTTTAAAATGAAGTATTTTATTTTAAATAAATACTTTTATTTAAAATAAAACACTTTTATTTAAAATAAAATACTTCATTTTAAAACAGGTACTAGTCATTCCTTCCTTAGAAATGATCATTGGGAAATTATCTCTTTAGACTTCTTTCTCTGATTCAGTATCTTAATCTCTTTGACTGGGGACCTATAAATTAGATCATAAACAAATTCTGGAATTGACCTAAAAAGATGGCTTAGGAAAGCTGCAAGATTTTTCTGCAAAATAAAAGGTATAACACAATGTAGAACTATGGCAAATAGCCATTTGTTTATTTCTACCAACTAGTAGCTCATTACATTGTAAATAGCCTATATACAGAGGTTTATAAAGAACTGTAGCATTAGACAGATGCTTGTATTAGAAGAGCTATAAATTATATTAATGTTATGAACTTTATTCAGGTTGGAACTACTGAACTATCTCGGTAAGACAGATACTTCAGATGAATTATGATTTGTCTTTAAAACATATCTTCAAGACCTATAATCACAAATATAAACATTAATAAAACATGAAGGACATGGGAAAAGAACAGGATAGGAATAATGGAATTTCCAGCTATGCTGTGTACTTTCATATTATCTCACTTAAGTGTCCATCCTGTGAGACTGAGACTACTATCATACAGATGAGAAGGTAATGGTTAATAGCACTTAAGTGACCCTAGTGTAAAGCCAGTGCTCAAATCCATGTGTGCCTGACTATACCAGTTTCTGAAATGTGGTAATGGCAAATACCCATGCTCAGCAAAAACTGCACTTCCTTGTGGTAGTTTGCATTTCCATAGATGACTGCAACAATATATCCCATTCCATTTGCTCTTGTACAGTGTAATCTTGCTACTCCATCTTTAACAAATGAAGCCTATTTATCTTCCTGTTGATCTGGGCTGGCCTTGTGACTTGTTTTGATCAACAGAATGGGCAGAAGTAACTCTAAGTAACTTCTAAATATGGCTCTTTAAAAGGCTGCAGCTTCTTTGCCTTTGGAACATTTCTTTTTGGAATCCAGCTACCATGTTATAAGGAAGCCCAACTAACTTCACAGAGAGGCACACTTAAGAACGGAGGCCCCCAGGCCATCCCCAACTGTGCTCCAAGCCAGCAGCCTGCATCCATTGCCAGCCACATAAGTGAGGCCACTGTGGACTGCCCTCTTCCTTAGCACCCCTGTCAAGACCATACAAAGCAGACTTACTGAGTCAACCCTCAAAATTATGAAAAGTAATGTATTACTGTTGTTTTAAGTGTTAAACTTTGGAGTGGCTTGTCATGCAGCAATTGGTAAAGCAAAACACTCACCATCCTCTTTAGAAATGTATTTCAACAATACCAGTGTTGGCACTAAAAGGGCCAATAAGAACCCTAATTTTTGTTTTTTTGTGACTAATGAAATAGAATTATGAAAAGTCAGAGTAAAGCTTAAATTTGAATAATTACTAAAAGTTACACTCAGTTTACATCAAAAAACCCAACATGGTTCAGTACTTAAAATCACAGTGTTTCATAAAATCACAATGACTATGCATAAAGTTAGTACTAACCGAAACACTAAGTCCTATGAAAATAAGGGCATCACTTGAAGTTTGAAAAAGAAAGGTGAACAGGTAAGAGAATAAAGTCTGATTATATCAAAATAAAGCTCCTATATTAGATTTGTATCCTGTGTATTATGAATCATATGCATTCATGTATTATATAGCATATATATATTGATTGCAGACTATACAAAGAATTAGTATGCAGTAAAACAAACCACGCTAGATTTTACTAAACATGTTTTGTCTTATTTAGAAACTTAAGGATAAACACTGTATTTGGTGAAGTATCAGTATACTGGAGAAGCAGCAAAACACCAATTCATACAAATTTCCAGTTGATAGAAGTCTAGATTACAGTCTATTGCCTTATTTTAAATTTCTGTTATATAAATGTAAAAGTCTTGTTATACAAATGTAAAAGTCTTGTTATACCATGAAATGTGCTGAATACATGCAAACTTAAAGGAATATTTTTAGATAACCTCTAAAGGATATCAAATAATTTATTACAAAAATAAAGATGTTAATTTATGAAGGATAAACATCATTTCCAGCAGTGACATCGTCAAAGAAGATTATGGTGCTAGAAAGACTATTTCCCTGACCCAATAAAACAGAGTCTCTTATGATATAAATAGCAGAGAGAAAATAATCTAGCATAATTCCTACTTTGGTGCTATTAATAAAAGGTAGAGAAAAAGGAAGTTCACATAAATACCTAATACAGTCTTCATAATTCTTAGAAAACAAAGAATCTAAAATAGCAAGTAAAGATTTTTTTTAATTCCATGTTTATTAGACTGATGCTGAAAAGTTAGTCTAGTAAAAAAGAGTTTATAAAAAAAAATTAGAACAAATTAAATAATTTACTCAATTTTAAACTTTAATTTTGTTTTGAGGCAGACACTATGAAAAATTTTACACCCAGAAATAAAATCCTATTTTGCTCAAAGAAATTTCCAGGGCAACTGTACTATAAGGGTAAGGTCTAGCAATTCATAACTACTGTATTCCTTTTCAGTTGCCAGTGGAAACTATACATTCAAGACGAATTCTTCATTCTCTTACATGACCCCAGATACTTAGCTAACACCGAAGCTGAAGCTGTGCCCAAGCGCTCGCACATTCACACAGAGTTGCTCTTTGGCTGTAAAGGAGCCTTTTAAAAGAGAGAAAGTGAACATAATGGGGGAGAAGGGAACCGAGGAGAAAGCAAAAGCTGCTTTTGTGCCATATGAATTCTTTATTCGGTCAAGCAATGAACTCACGACTTCTAACTCTAACAATTTATCAGAGAACTCTAAATAGTGAACTCAAAGGCTACATTTAAAAATTATCACTATTCAGCAAGTTGTAATTTTTTTCCACTTGAAAATGTCTTTAAAATGTAAATTGTATTTTATCCAATAATTTCAACTTCCAATATATAAATTTTATAAATCAAACCCAAAATGTTAATTTTTAAAACAGACCCTCTCCCCCAAAAAACTCAGATAATAACTTTTATCACAGGCTATTAGGAATTAACAAACTACTGATTTTTTGTTATTCTTAGTTTAAAAAGCTTATTACAGACACGTCAATCATGAAACTTAAAGTTATTACTATTTGCATTCAACTGATAACCAAGTATCTTAAACTAGATACTAAATAAAACCTTTCTACAACTGGTGAGTACTGTTGAGATTTACTTTACCAAAGTCTCCATGAGGCAGTCCTGGTTCTTAATCAGTATAGACAGACTAGAGTCAGATTTTTCTTACAATCAGTAATGATGTTTGGTTGCCTAAATTATTAATAGAGATTAAGTCACTTTTGAATAAGAACAGAGATAAGGTACTTATTTCTTGAAAAGAGAAATCATCAGGTCCAATCTGTGCCCAAATAGCTTTACTGACGTATCAAAGATGATGCAGAATTTTTTCTGTTTCTCATCACAAAATGGTTTACTTAAAAAATATGAAGAGAGAGAGCACACATTTACGGTCAACTGATTTTCAGTAAAGATGCCAAGAGCACACAATGAGGAAAAAACAGTCTCCTCAATAAATAGTTTTGGGAAAACTGAATGTCCCCATGTAGAATAACGAAATTAGCCTCTCATTTCATATCATACACAAAAATCAACCCAAAATAGGTTAAATACTTAAACATAAGATCTGACAACATAAACCTCCTAGAAGAAAACATAGGGAAATATCTCTCTGACACTGGTCTGGGCAATGATTTTCTGAGTATGACCCTAAAAGTAGAGGCAACAAAAGCAAAAATAGACAAATGAGATTACATCAAACTAAAAAATTCTGCTCAGCAAAGAAAACAAGAGTGAAGAGACAACCTGCAGAATGGAAGAAAATATTTGGAGACAAACCACACAGCTGTAAGAAATTAGTATCCAAAATACGTAAAAAGCTAAAACAATGAAATAGCAAGAAAATAAATAAGCCCACTAAAAAACAGGCAAAGGGCGTAGACATTTCTCAAGAGACGACATACAAATTGCCAACAGGTATATAAAGTAATGCTCAACATTACTAATCACGAGGGAAATGCAAATTAAAACCCAATGAGATATTACCTCACACCTGTTAGAATGGTAATTATCAAAAGATGAAAGAGAACAAGTGTTGATGAGGATGTAGAGAGAAGGAAACCTTTGTATACTGTTGCTGGGAATGTAAATTAGTATAGCCACTATGGAATACAGTATGGAGGTTCCTTAAAAAAGTAACAGTGGAACTATCATAAGATCCAGCAGTCTCACCACTAGTTATAAATCCAAAGGAAAAGAAAGCAGTATACTGATGAGGTATCTGCACTCCCATGTTCATTTCGTTGTTATTCCTAAGAGCCAGGATACGGAATCAACCTAAGTAACCATTAATGAATGAACTGAAAGAGAAAATGTGGTATACGCACATAACAGAATACTACTCAGCCTTCAAAGAGAAGAATATCGTGTCAGTTGCAATGACACAGATGAATGTGGAGGACATTATCATAAGTGAAATAAGCTAAAGCACAGAAAGAGAAATGTCAATGATCTCACTTACATGTGGAATCTAAAAAAGTCAAAATCATAGAAGCAAAAGAGTAGAATGGTGGTTACTAGAGGCTGGGGTATAGAAGGGCTGGGGAAATGTTGGTCAAAGGATACAAAATATCATTTAAACAGGAGGAATAAATTCAAGAGATCTGTGGTACATCATAGGCCTACAGTTAATATACTGTAAGCTTGAAAATTGTGGAGGGTAAATTTTAAGTGTTCTCACCACAAAAAAGGTTTGTGAGGTAATGCATATGGTTAATTAGCTTGATTAAGCCATTGCAAAATGTGTACATATATCAAAAAATGTTTTACACCATAAACATATTTATCAATTTAAATAAGTAAACAATAGAAGAGAATGCAAATATTCTGCATTTTGTGTAAATGAATGAATCACACACTTTTTTCTGGCTTAGATTGAGTCATTCTATAACCTAAAACCGACACAGAACACAACTTCTTTTGGAAAGTTACACCCTTGTCTCCTTACACTTTCATTTTCTACTTGAAATTGTCTGAAAATCCCTAAGTCTCAGCAGAAGTGTGTCTATCTGACATAATTTTACGGGACTCTAGTTTTTTTTTTTGAGATGGAGTCTCACTCTGTCACCCAGGCTGGAGTACAGTGGTGCAGTCTCAGCTCACTGCAACCTCTGCCTCCCAGGTTCAAGCGATTCTGCTACGTCAGCCTCCTGAGTAGCTGGGATTACAGGAGCCTGCCACCAAAACCAGCTAACTTTTGTACTTTTGGTAGAGATGGAGTTTCACTATGTTGACAAGGCTGGTCTCAAACTCCTGACCTCAAGTGATCCACCTGCCTTGGCCTCCCAAAGTGCTGGGATTACGGGTGTGAGCCACTGCATCTAGCCTGGACTCTATTCTTAAAATTAAAAACCAGAAGAGCAGCCACATGTTTGGTGCACTTCCTCTAACTTACTCCATTTTCAAGGTACATCTGATACTCCTTGCTTCTGCTTTTTTCCCAGACAAATCACTTGGTAATATATAGGTACTGATTCTCCCTGATTATACCCATTTTTTTACAGAATTAGAATTAAGGTTGGTAAAGTAGTTATATTCATCTGAGTTATAGTGAGGAAAGTAAGGCCCACATAACCTATGTTACTAACTCAGCTACCCACAATCAGTATGTGGCACAGCAAAGATTAGAAACCATGTTTCCAGACACCATCTCTCTGCAAAATGTCCCCACTAACTCCCCTGAAGGACCCTGGAATTCATAACTGATAAAATCTTTGCAACACACTTTAGTAATAATTTACTATGAGGCTTAAAAGGGTATGCCCAGTAATTCTACTCCTGGAATTCTATCTTAGCATAAAAATCCAAATTGTCAGACAGTCTTCATATACAATTATTCATGTCTAGTATTTATGATAAAAATTGCTTTAGAATTTAATTTTTCAAAATGTCCAATAATAAGGGGATAAGGTATTTCCACTACAATGAAGCAATTTTAAAAGTTTGTTAAAGTTTTATGAAAGTGTTAAAAGAGGTACTTTTCTATGTCAAGTGACCTGTCAGAAGGTGACAAGTTATAAAACTACATGAATGTATGCTAAGTAAGTTTTTTCAATCAAATAAATCATTAGATCTTACCCCAGCATGGTGGTTCATGCCTATATTCCGAGCTACCTAAAAAACCAAGACAGGAGGATCACCTAAGCCCCGAAGTTCAAGGCCAGTCTGAGCAAAATAGCTAGACCTCATCTCTAAAAACACTGAAATTTAAATAACACAGATGCATGCTAAACAAATGTTTTCAATCAAATAAATCCATAGATTTTCACTGAGTAAGATTCTATCACATTAAGACTGACAGAGGCAAAACTGGAATATTATTTTAAACAAGTAGCAGTTATATAGTGAGAGAGAACTATCTACTTTCCCTAAGAAATACATTGTTTTAGTTTTTTTAAACTGGCATTGCACAATTCATTTTCTTCCTCATAGGGAAGAAAAACCTGCCTCAATAATCACTTGAAGGTAAGAATAAAATGAGTTTCCTAACACCCCCTATCCACATAAAAAAACTTCAAGGTCTTCATGATTAAAGCTGAGCTGTGTCTTACTTTGGAGAACTGTAATAAGTATCTTCCAAATGTTTTTGAGAGACTAAAGGAATGTCCTCCTTTAAAGCACTACATCTCACTTATCAAAGCTTTAAACCATCCTCAGTAGTTACAGGCCTTAAATTTAAAAATCTGTAAATCTTGTCTAATCTTAACCCCAAGGAAAAGATTGAATTAGCAGCAGTCTGAAGAAGATAACTGACTTCATTTAGCATACATGCTTTTACTTTTAAGACAGAAATGAGACTTACGATATATGTAATTTGACAAGATTTAAGTTCCTTTCACACATTAAGAGCAACCAGATTAAAGGCAGTCAAAAAACGGTGATATTTTTCCTAACAAGCTGTTTTTCTATTTTAGTTGATATTTCATTATTCTTTTCAGTAAGTGGTCTGCTCTTATCAAGATATGATGGATAAGGACATTAGAAGGCTTTATCTACCTCAAGAAAAAAAACTCTATATGCAACAGTCTCACTTATATATTTATTTTTTGCTACAAGAAACATTATTACTCCCAAAGCCATCTAACTTAAGATAAACCATTAAGGGCATCTACTAAAACAATTCAAAAAGGTACTATTTCATTCAGATTTTTAAGTACTAAACTCACATCATCAATAAAATAAAATATCTTTCATCACTCAAAAAATACCTTTATTTTGGGTCTAAGGTTTCCATGTTTCAACAACTTATATTCTTTTACTAGTTTCTGTAACTAGAATTCTGAAAACTAACTATCCAGTTACTTAAAATAACCCTGAAGTAGCTGAAACGTCCAAAAGTTTTCTAGGCTCTCTCTGTAATTCCGTTCATAGGGAGCTAAGAGTTTTCCACACAAGTCATAGAATTTTTCTTCTGAAACAAAGCAAATGAGGTACAGTGAACAAAATGTAAAATTAACTAGTAGCTGTTTTGTCATAAGCTTCCCTATAAACTCCTTACATTTTAATGATGACTGTTCATACTTGTAATCAACTGGACCCAGCAAGAAAATTGTAGCTTCTGCTTCAAACTAGCTCTTGTCTGTAGTTTACGTAATGTAGTGTATGTAATGTAAACCAAGTTACATAACTTTTTGAGGTTCTCAGTTCTATCTATAAAATGAACCAGACCAGCTGGATTTCTAAGGTCCCGTTCCACTTTAAGAATCTGTATTTCATTTTCTCTGAGTCTTTTAAAAATCTTTTTCAAAGGTAGTAAAGCATCTTTGAAAGAAGGAAAAAACACATTCTTTTTTTTTTTTACAGTAAAAGAAATGTTTTCACTTTTTACTGACAATCGGCACAGAAAAGTTTTCTAGGTTCTCTCCTTGCATTTTCAATACCCCCTTGAGATCTAGGGAAGCTGATTTCCCTTTTAACAAGATGATCTCTATAAATGAATGAGGCTGTTTCTGCTAACAGCCTTCTTTTCACCATTCTCCTTTCAGAGTATCAGCTATTAATTCCTATTGAGCAGGTTTCCCTACATGTCCTGCTTAGTCAAGGTGGGCCTCATAACCCACACAAGTTGATCTCCCATAAAAGGTGTTAAGGGTTGATTTGGTTTTGTCTTCAGCTCTTTATGGGAACATCAAGGTTTCTGGGAAGTAATTTCATACAGGTGGGTAACTCATAACACTTAGGCTCTACATTCACGACATAAAATGCTGCAAACTTAGAGAACAAAATGAATTTTAGGTTACCTGTTTACATTCCTGTCACTAAGACAATTTGGAAATGTAAAATTAATCTTTCTACTTTAAAAGGTTTAATAGGATTTATTACATTATATAATACAACCTTCCAATCTGTTTTCTTCTATCACAGTGTATACTTTAATTTTCAGCTAATGGAGTAAACGAAATGGAGTGATTTAAGAGCACTGTAAAAGAAAAGACTAATCAACAAAAATGCTAAATACATAAATGGTTTAGTGAAATGTCTGCGAATCTGGATATTCAACACGCTAATTTGGGCTTGACCACCTCCCCAACTCCCTTACGCCTCTCACAAATTGTAAAATCCAAACAAATTCTTCTGGTAGAAAACTTATAGTCAAACACTAATACCTGGATAAATTTAAAAAATTTTATTTTCTGTATTTTCCCATATCAAAATATTGAACATCTCCTCTGGTTATACTTTTCATTAATTTAAATTTCAAGTTAATGTTTCTTTTCTATTAAAATAAATCTATTAAAAGAATCATAAGCTTTAATCACTAAACTACTGATTCAGAAAAACAAACATGAATTAGTTCTCAACTATTCCAGGAGTCCACCTTACTATGTTCAAAATAACCCTGAACAAGTTAAAATGTCCAAGATAGCAAGAAATTTCCCACAATCGGAGTCTAAAAGGAGGTAAGGGTCTTTTCACCCAAGGCACTGAATAGAGCTTTTCTTCTAACACAAAGTGTTAGAAGAGGTACAGCGAACAAACTGTAAAGGTAACTAGTTCTTTTGTCGTATAGTCTCCTACAACCTTCTTATATTTTAACAATTAATGACTATTGGCAGCTTCTATCCAGTAAGGATATAATAGTTTCTGCTGTGGAAACTGAAGTGAGCCTAAGCCTTTTACGAATTTTCTAACAGATTATCAGAACCCAAATAAGAAAATTTAAATGAGTAACATTCAAGAATTTTCTATTTCATTACTGTAAGGACATTAAATCTTAAATACTTATTTAAGTATATTTAAGTGTTTTAAACTTGAGTTGACAAACTGTCAAAATTACCAAATGTACACCAAAACAATACACAAACAATATTTTAATATATACTACTTATATACATGAACACACAAAAAATTATTAATTACTGGGAGACAATCTAATTACTGATTTAAAAAGTGAGACACTTGTACATACAGAGCCCATGGCTATATATTTATTTGCTTAATATAATTTGTCAGTTAATGTACCTATTATATACCTATTATATAACCAAAGGCACCTCGATCAAATAAGAACCAAATATACCAACCAGTAACCCATCTAGTCTGCTTTGCATTTACTTCTGATATCACCAGGACCCCAGTGAGGCTGCTGGAAAAAGTATGGAGAAGACAGTAAGTCCACCTACACTTAGCCTGAACTTTTTTCCCTCAGAACTGTCACTCCATTCCGCAAGAAACCTCTATAATAGAAAAAAACAAACGTGGGGATTATGCCAAATTGACCCCAAGCTTTATTCTTCTCCTCAAGGCACATTCAGTAAAAAGATCTAAACACACATCTGATTTGACAGGCATTTAGGTTTACAAAGAACGTGGTGACATGAAATCATACTTGTAGCATTCATGGGTTCTGTGTCAAAGGTCATTTAGTAGTATTTCAGCTGCTGCCTACTGAGATTTAAAGTGGGCAGAGTGTAGAAAGCCACAAAACCGTAGCACACCTGCTCTAAAAGGGACCTTCAGAATCATCTCCTCCAACATTTTGATTATATAAACACATTTTATACAATATTTGATTAACTCTGAATTTCCTAAGAGCTACGACAGAATGATACTAATTTGTATGAAAGACATATACACACAAAAACAAAAAGCTAAGCAGGCACAACCACAAAATGAAAAATTAAATAAATCAAAAGCTGTGCTTTAAATGCACATAATAAAAATTAAAATAAATGTATATGATAAATAATGAAATCTTAGGCTTAACACAATACTATATATAATGGATTACTAGATTTTTATATTTCTCTGAAGGGAAACATTCAGGATACAAATTACAATGCTATGAAAATAAATTAGAACCTTAAAAGCAAACGAAATATCAGATTGAATCATCTCTAAAAACGAAACAGGATTAATAGCTTAAGTTATCGAAACATTCTAAAAATCATCAACTTAAAATGTTAACTACAGTGTGAAAATGAACTTTTTCCTGTGCCACAATATAACATAGAAAGCTCTCAAGAGCTTCATGAGACAAAACCATTCAAAAAGAGACATGGGGGAGGGGAAGGCTAAAAGGATTGGCACGGGAACTGAGAATAAATGCAATCCACTAGGCAGTGGCTAAATATTTAGAAGAGCAAGTGCATTTTGTTTTTACCATCCTTGGAATGTGTACCCAACAGCTACAAAACAAAAAGAGGTGAGAGGTACTGCCACAAACACAAACAAAAATTTTTATAAAAAGGAGGAGGTAGCTTTCCTTGCAGGGAACAGATATAATATTCAGAATTCCTACCTTATGTAGAGCTGGCATGTCAGGTAAACTTTAAAACTTTTGTATTTACATTCTGAATACTTCTGCAGCTTTCCAACCAGCTTATCCATATGGAGGAAATAAATTACATGCAGCAAGCCCAATTTATTCCTGTCTTTTCAGCAAACCAGATCTAAGCTCAATCTATGTTTAAAATGCTGAATTGAAATAAGAAAATAGCATTTATCTATTCTACTCTCTGTTGCTTCTTATCTATAGATCTCCAATTATACCACCTCATTTATGAGGACAGTATTATAATATTCCTCTCTATTCAAACTTCTATTATAACCTTAGCAGCTTTCAACACCTAGATGCCTACAAAGCTTTGGTAATAAACATCCTTTACTCCATTGCTAAGACTTGACCCTTTGTCATAACCCTGAACAATCCTATCTCAAAAAAATTATAAGCTCCACCATTTTACTCTCTGATAAGTTTCTCCCCTTCTACGTCTCTCATGCCTTCATTTCCACTATGCTCATAGAGATCTCCAGACCTAAAATCTCTCTATTTTCCACTAGCTCCCTAACACTGGGCTCAATTCCTTTCCTACTGGCTCTACCACTAAATAGTTGCATATGCAAGTTACTTAATCTCTTCTTACCCAGTTTCCATATCTGTGAAATGGGAATAGTAGTAGTATGTATCATATTCATTCATTTATTCAACAAGTATTTGAGCCCATTCTGTATATCAGACACTGAGAATGGCACAGACAACAAAACATACCCTCCTTGCTCTTATGGAACTTACATTCTAGAATCTTCTGTAACAACTATGGTTGTGGTGAGGGTTAAGAGTCAATATATGTGAAGAATAATGTACAGCACATAATTTGCAGTATTTGGCAGAGCTGATCATCTAAACTGCTCTAACTTCAACAACTTGGTTTCCCTAAACTGACAATTTTTACTGTATTGTCTGGTAAAACCTCAATCCTAGACTAATGCTACACTCTAATCGCCCTCATTCATTTAAGACTTCTAAGGAAATTACAACTATATAGATTTGTTCCATTAAATCTGTGTGGTTCTAGTCTTACTTGTGGTTCTAGTCTAGTCTTCAGGTTGGCCCACTAATTATTTCATTTCTTTTATCAGTTCCTTTTCTTATCTTTGTGGAGCTTCTTTTTCTCTACTTAGAACACTTATGTTCCCCAAGCTCCTGTCTTCTGCCCTTTTTTCTCTTCAACCCACATACCTTCCCTTGATGGTCCTATGGTTTCAATCACCGCTTACAAATTGATGAACTCTTCAAGCTAAATTTCCAGCCCAGGAGCCCCGTCTATATTCCACAGCATCAAGTTCAAAAGTCAACTGCCTTGTTAGTTCTCCTCCACTAGTGATGTCACAATCATCTCAAACTATCCAAAACTGACTTCTGTATTGTTTCCTCAACTGATTATTCATGCATTCACTGTTTGTTTGGTGTCATCACTATCCCTGGAGCACCTCAGCTAGAAACTTGAGTTAATCTTATCTACCTTTTCTCTCCCACTGGTCATTTCCAAGCCTCAAGTCTTATTAAATTTACTATTTATCAACCAAAAAAATGTAGACTGAAATCTACTCCTACTTCTCTATTTCTATTGACAGTCTCAGTTTAAGCCCTCATCACCTCTTATCAAGCCAACTACTTTCCAAATGGCCTCTCTCCCTCCAATCTTTTTCCCTTCAAATTTATCCTACACAACAACTATCAGAGTACTCTATTAAACCTGAATACAATCAAACTGGGCCCCTACTTAAAACCCTTCAATGACTGTCCAATGCACAAAGAGATGAAGTTCAAGCTCCTAAACATGGCGCTTAAAAAGCTCCCATGATTTGGTCACATATCTCTCCAGACCCATTTTCAATCACTCGCTGACCCTCATCTCATATTCCTGCCAACAGAGATCTGCTTGTATGTCCAGAACACTCCATGTTGTTTCTCACCCATGTGTCTTTGCTTCTGTTCTCCTTCAGGCTATTCCTCCCTTCCTATTTCCCTGTGCCCCCTCATTTCAATGCCCATGCACACACAGTCGGTATCTCCCCTTTGTCTCTCCCTGCCACCTCCCTTTAGTATTCAGTTCAGGCATTACCTTTTCAAGCAAGCTTTCTTTGGCCATCACTTTTCCGTTTCTCTGCATTATAGTGGCCATACTTTATACAAGTATCTGGTTTTGTGACTGTATCCCTCATTTGACTGTGAACTTCCTAAGTACAGAACCACAGCTTTACCTACCATTCCATCTCTAGCACTTGGTACAATGCCTAGAAAATGGTAGGCAAATGTCACCTTTGTCACATCACACTATCCAGTCTCATACCAATAGCAAGTCATCAAGTATCAAATTGTAAAGTTACATAAAACTTAAGATGAGAAGCTGGATGATTTATTTTTCCTTTCTGAATGTTAAGTGCTACTACTAAAATGTTATCAATGGGTCTTAAAGATTAGTATTTGTGGAATGCTACTCCATTCCACAAAAAACAGACTTCTATATTGCTAGAGTTTACCCTCTAAATGATTTCATGTCTGTCCTAAAAAAAGTTAGTAATTCATCAAATGTATCCCTAGATGTTCTGACATCTGAAAGAAATATATCCTGTGCAAAAAGCAGGATACACTTGGTATGGAAAGGGAGAAATAACATTTGAAGCCACAGATTAAACAATACAATAACCCTGGAGGATTCATTTAACCCAATTAAAAACATTTAATATGAATACATACTATCCTTACAGTAACGCACACAAATAAATTATGGAGTAACATAGCAATTTTGCATTAAAGATAAAATCAAGAAATATTTCTTACTTTCTGAGAAACATTTCATGAAGTTTATAACCCCCAAATCTACCAGGGTATAATTTGTTCTCCTGTGCTGTGTTGATATGGATTTATCCTAAATAACAAATATCAGATGTGAGTGTTACACTGTTATAATTATCCAGGGCTCTTAGTGAACATCCCAAATTATCTGACTTGATGGTCACATCTATAAACTGCTGTATGCTGTTTTATATAGGTTCTTAACAAAATAAATGTCTTTATGCCACTGCAAGAGCTTTCCTTTTTATTTTCAAAGCAAGTCCTTACAATATACCACATATGTGCAAAGAGACAGGAAATACTGTCTCTTTAAAGAATCTCTAAAAGTGATTTAGGCCATATACATCATTTCTGCTCTAAAGAAAAATCATTAACAGTCATGTGTTTTGCCTGTTAAAACCATGTGTCACTGAAAGTTAAGCTATTTAAAGTAACTAACAAAAAGCACAAAGAGAAGCTGAAATTCTTAGGGATGTTATGTATATACTCTGAGCATATATGGCTATAGGATGAGATCTTGTCTCAAGAACCTCTAAAGTAATGCTCTAAATGGAGTATGAGTCTGAATTGGTAAAGAACTATTACTCTAAAGGATTTGTTGATTCTTCTCTCTTTATGTCTAGTGCCTCACTTTAGACTAGTACTACTTGTTTCTTCACAAATCACTTAGAATTTTCTCTATTAACAGTCTAACTATTTTACAATGAGAATTTCCCAAAGTTACATCAACATCCCTGAAATATTACTCTACCATAAATGATTCATGTATCATTCATAATGTATAAATATCAAATTTATACATGCACACTGTTAAACTTTCTAAGTCATGACTCCATTAACCCACCTTTGGAAGAAGAAAGTACACTATCACCATTTGTGCATTATTGGTAGACCTGCAATTAGACTAATAGGTACTTTTATTTTTCTCATCTCATGAACATATGGACACAAAATTCATTTAAGAGTAAATCTAAGCAAAGTCCAGTAGTGTGTAATTTACCAATATTACTTTCTACATTGTCAAATAAAAGAAAGGGATAATATCATCCTTTCATCGTAATCTGACAAGATGCTGGCAACCCTAAAAAATGGTACCGTTTATTAAAGAACAGTGAAGAAGCTGACATACTACTCCTCTTAGAGATCTACTTCATATGGTCTTTTACAGCTTAGTGGTTAAGTGCACAAAGTGTGGAGCCAGACTGTCTTTGTCTGAATACAGGCTCCATTTACTAGCTAAGTGACCTTACCTAACACTTTCTGTGCCTCAGTTTCCCTTTACCTATCAAAGATAACACTATTTCTCACAGGTTTGCAATGAAAACTAAATGAATATTTTAACAATACTGAGAATAGTGCCTGATACAAAAATGCTATTCTTTGATAAACAAAATAAAATTTAAGTATTCTAAAATGAAATATTGTATCCAAAAATGCGATAGTAAGAATATACATATTTTAAGGTAGAAAAAAATAATAAGGTAATAGCTTTCTTGAGTTTCCTACAATGTGTTAAACAGAAAATATGTAAACGTAGAAGCTATATAAATTTAGTGATTAGAAAAATGTAAAAGAATTAAAAACACCTATATCCCTAAAAATAAATGAATACATTCTGGAATATCACACAACCAGGGTTAGGAATTATTATGCTTTATCTGCTATATTAAATACAAAGATAGAATAAAATACTAAAGATGCTCAAAAGAAATTGATTACATCTGAGAACTCACAAAAATTATACATACATACATACACACATACATAGGAAGTACATGGAAAATACTGAGTTCTCCCCAAAATCATTCACTTTTATTTTTTCAGTTACTATTTTAGATTGAATGTTGATTATCAGTAGCCATAAATTACTATCAGTAATTATTAATAACAAAGATTAAAGAATTCTGTAAGTTTAAGGGATAAAGAATAATGTAATAAATATCTTGAGTATTCACCATCCAGTTTTTTTTAAAACACACATTATCTTGACTTCTGATATCTACTTTGTGTCCAAACTCACTCATCCCTAAATTTTATGTTTATCATAGACTTGTATTATGTGTATCAGTATCCTTAACAATATATTACTTAATTTTGCATGTTCTTGAATTTCATATAAATGGAATCAGACTATATTCTTCAGTGATTTCTTTTGTTCCAACATTATTTCCTAGGATGATCCAAGTTGTTGAGCCACATGTGTAACCCATTCCTTTTCAGTATTGTATTGCATTCCATCGTATGTACTACAATTTACTTATCCTACTACTGATTTTTTGTTTTTGTTATTATGATCAGTACTGTATAAACAACTACATACATCACCTGGTATGTCTGTATAGAGATTTCTCTAAGACACATACCGAAGAATACCGGATCATAGCCTATCTGTATCTTCAACTTTAATAATGTGAAATTATTTCCCAAAGTGAATATACCTATTTACATTAGCACCTGCAATGCCTAAGGGTTCAGTTGTTCCATGCTGATACCAACAGCAATATCAGTTGGCTTTTAAGTTTTGAGAATCTAGGCAATGTGAAATGCCTTCTTAATGTGGTTTTAATTTGCTTCTCCCTGATTCCTAATGAGGCTGAATATCTTATAATATACTCACTGGCAAAATGAGTTTATTCTTTTGTGAAGTAACTATTCAAGCCCAGTTTTCTATCAGATTATTTATCTTTATTTCCCTGGGTGGTATATTTTTATACGTGCTAAGTACTGGATTAGGCACTCTATAGTATCTATTAGTGAAACAAAATTCTTAATTTTGATGTAGTCATATCTGCCAATCTTTTGCTCTATGTTTTATGCTTTTTTATCTTTACTAGAAGTCATTGAGATATTCTACCTTATTATCTTCAGAAAATGTTAACATTTTACTTTACCTATACCTTTACCTTACCTATAGATGTAGATCTATATTCCATCAAAATTGGCTTCCCTAGTGTGAGGTAGTAGTCCAACCTAAATTATTTTCATTTAATTAACCAGTTCCAATGACTGAAAGGGTCATTTTATTTCACTGATTGGCAATCCCAGTGTTATCACAGATCCATTTCATTGATGAGTATCTTACTATTATCTCTTAGCTCTTCCATATGAGTTTTTGGATTAGCTTGTCGAATTCTACAAAAATCTGTTGATATTTTAATCAGACGGCACAGAACCTACAGATACAACTGGGGAGAACTGGCACCATTACAATGTTCAAGTTTTTGTCTATAAACACGGCACATTATAATATTTAATTAATAATCTTTCTTTAGGTCTGCTCAATGTTTTATAATTTCTCCATAAAGATACTGAGTATGTTGTTACTCATATTGTTTTTTACTTTTATAGTAATAGAACAATATCTTTTAATAGCATTTCTATGCCAGCAGAGTCTGAAAATTTGTATAATAATTCTGCATCCAAATTTAAACTTTGAGTAATCCTAGTAATTCATCTATGAAGTTTTCAGGGTTACACAGATAATCATATAATCTGCAAATAATAATAGCTTTTTCTAATTGTTGTCTTTTTTCCCATTTACTGTACTAGCTATGCTTCTAGTACAATGTTGACTAAAAGTGGCATTAGCAGGCACACTTGTCCTTTGATACCAAAGGGAACCAATGCCTTCAATACTTTACCATTAAATGTAAAGAAGGTAGGGCTGGAAATTTTCTTTGGAAAAAAATGCCTTCATCAGGTTAAGAAAGGGGCCTCTCATTCACCGACTTGCTAAGAGTTTTACCACAGATGTATCTAGTGAGATGCTCACACAATTATTTTCCTTTAAAGAGCTGATGTGGTAAATTCTATTAAATGACTTTCTAATATGAAACCAACTTTGAAATTCCAGAGTAAACCCAACTTGGTTATGATGAGTTACTTTCTTATTCAGTATTGGTCAAGTACAGTCATTCCCCTTTATCAACAGCGATACATTTCAAGACCCCCTGAGGATGCCTGAAACTGTGGATTGCATGGAAGCCTATAAATACTATGTTTTTTGAATCTGATCACCAAGACAGCTATCAAGTAACTAATGGGCAGATAGCATATACAGCGTGGATATAGTGGATGAAGGAAGGATCCACATCCTGGATGCACAATTTAAAACGTATGAATTGTGCATTTCTAGAATTTTCCATTTAATATTTTTGGACTGTGGTTGAACATAGGTAACTGAAATCATGGATAAGGGGGTACAACTATGTGATGATATCTAATCTATGAATTTTTGTACATATGTTTGAGCTAAAGACAATTATAATTTCTCATACTTGGAGCTTTGTAAAAAAAAGCTGGGACAGTCATTTCTTTTTCTAAACCATGAAATACTTTCTGTATGACTGGAATTACTGTTTTTTGAATGTTTTGTAGAATTTGCTGGTAAACCTGTCTAGAATTGGCATTTTTTTCTTTGTAAGAATATTTTTCCTTTATGTTTTAAGGCTATGCCATTTTCTATTACTTCTTGAGCCAGTATGAACTACATTATTTAGGAAGTGGTCCACTTAATCTAAACTTTCAACTACATTAGCATAAAGCTGATCATTCCTGAAACACCTGTAGTAACATTCCCATTTTCATTCCAGATTCTGCATTGTGACTTCTTTCCCTACCTATTAATCTTGCCGGTAGTTTGCTAATTTTGTTAGTCTTCTCAAATAATCTATTTTTACTTGCATTGTTTCCTCTTTCCATTACTTTTATTTTCTCTAGTTCATTAATTATTTGCTTGTTATTTCAATAGGGGAGTGTTTTTTCTAATTCTGAAAAATACATGTTTATTATTCTTCAACTTTTACTCCTGTAATATAAGCATTAAAATCTATAAAGTTCCACTTTATCTATACACAAGTTGTCATGTACAATAATTAATTGTTGCTATCCTTACAAGTTTTTCTTCGACCCACAAGTTATTTGGAAATAAACGTGTTACTTTCCAAACACACACACACACACACACACACACACACACACACGAAACATTTTTTCTATTTAAGTTAATAGCATTGTAAACAAGAGTGTAATATGATGCCAATCTACTAAAATTTGTTAAAACTGGTTGTATTTGACTAGAATGTGATCAGTTCTTCTACAGTAGGCTTGTAAATACTGTTATTAAAATCATCTACATTTTTGTTAATTTTTTTCTGCTTGTTCTGATATTAAGAGAGATTATTTTGAATAACCTACAATAATGATAAATTTACCTATTTCTTCTGCAGTCCTAATTTCTGCTTAACATATTTTGAAAGTGTATGTCAGGTAATCATTTATTTAAAATTATACCTTCCTTTTGCCATTATTTAGTGACCCTCACTCTCTGGGACAGGTTGTCTGCCTCAAACTCAACTTTGTATCATATTAATATAGCCATACAACATTTCTATTGGTTAGTTGTGTCAGGAATATATTTTTAAATCCTTTTTACTTTCAAGCTAGAATATGCTTTTTAAGATATTGCTTGTAAACAGCATATATTTTGTTATCCCATCTAATAACCAGTTTCTGTTAAGTGGAGAATTTTTTCAACTGGAGGATTTTTTCAGTTACAGTAATTATGTACTGTAATTACTAATGTATCTGCACTTGTTGCTGCTATTTTGTGCTTTCTACCTGCCTTCTCTTTTCCATGTTTTATTTCTTCAACTTCCTTACCTTTTTTTCAGATTGAATTTTTTTTCTTGTTCTATTTCCCTTCTCTACTAGTTTGGAAGGTACACATACCTTCTAGATTTTATTCCTTATCTTAAAAATGTTAACATGCATGTTTAACTGCCAAGCCTACTCACAAGCAATCGATAATTTTACCCTCCTCCCAAGTTTTATACCATGTCTGTCTGTAACCAGACATATTTACCACTTCCTGTGTTCTTTATCCTTTTTACATCTCAGACCTTCCATCTACAACTGCTTTCCTTATCTGTGAGAATGTGGTGATCAGAAACTCAGAGAATATAATGGTGGAAGTATGATCCAATACTGTTACTTGCACTGCTGACCTTACATTAAAGACAGATAGCAATTCCCAGTCTCTATACAACTCAGGTGAAAATGAACAAGATGGGGGTGTTGCTGTGAAACCTTAAAATAGCTAACACCTTGCTTTCCTCTCCACATGTTCAATATACTGTCAAAGAATAGACTGAATATCTGCCTTACTGCTTTGTACCATTTTTGAAATTAGTACAGTAAAACTCCACTATGTATTAGAAACAAGATGATGATGATGTTCCCCACCAAAATAGTCAGCTTGACTTGATAAAATCATATAGCATTTTATAACTACTCAGTTTCACTACTGTCACAGATAATACATAGGCAGGTTAAACATGCAAACAAGGTATAGTAAAGTATAAACAAATACTAATGAAATGGGGTTAAATTTTAAAGTTTGGGTTAAAAAATAAACTAATAACAGAACACAAAAGTCTCTGAAATAATATACAAAGTAGATCACATGTGAAATGTTTACACAATTGATGCATACATCAGGCATTAATTTTTACATAAGAATCATTAAACTTAGAGGTTGAAACATGATAAAGGTATTTCCTCAGCAGCTCAGCAGTTGGGCTAAAAAAAGGCACTGGTTTTAATCTGTCTTGTAGTATACAGCGTAACTTCCAAAACACACTTGAACTGTTTCTATTAAAAAAAAAAACATATACGAGGTCTGAATTACAGCTATTTTGAATAAGAAACACTCAGATAAATAAAGTTTTATTTATTAAATATCTATGACAGAGAACTGATATCAAAGTACAGTCACAGGTTCACAAGATGGAGCTCTATGCAGACCCATTAATAAATGCCAGAAGCAATCCAAAAAAATTATTTAGTAAGTGAAGAGTACTTTACGTCTTTGGAAAGCCATAACTGATGGACGTAAAGAGATTTTATTCCATAGGTTTGGAAATCCACAATGCATTTGTTTGCACTGATTTATTTATTAGAGAAAAGAAAAAAATAAAAATATACAATTCCCCTTAACAGTGCAGGGAATAGACATGCACAGCCAACTTGGTGCATAGATATCAGCCATTCCAACCTAAGGCTACTTAATGCTTCTAGTAGTTTAAGTTTTGTTTTGTTTTGTTTTGTTTTGTTTTTTTGAGACAGAGCCTCACTCTGTAGCCAGGCTGGAGTGCAGTGGTGCAATCTTGGCTCACTGCAACCTCCACCTCCCAGGTTCAAGTGATTCTCCTGCCTCAGCCTCCCCAGCAGCTGGGATTATAGGTGCGCACCACCACGCCCAGCTAATTTTTGTATTTTTAGTAGAAACAGGGTTTCAATCTCCTGATCTCTTGATCTGCCTGCCTCAGCCTCCCAAAGTGCTGAGATTACAGGCATGAGCCACCGTGCCTCAGCCAAGTCTTTTACTGATATTATGGTGGTGGTAGAAGTGCTACTGGAAGCATCATTTCAAAGTAATTACTATACAAATCTATTAGTATTATCAGAATAGATAAGCAAAAACTCAGGAAACAGGATACATTAGGTTTCACAACTTTTTTCACTTTTAGTAAAGCAAGTATACATAGTCTTAAATTCTTTTTTTTTTTTTTTTTTTCCTTTTTTTTTATTGCATTTTAGGTTTTGGGGTACATGTGATGAACATGCAAGATTGTTGCATAGGTACACACATGGCAGTGTGCTTTGCTGCCTTCCGTCCCCTCACCTGTATCTGTCATTTCTCCCCATGCTATCTCTTCCCACCTCCCCACCCCCCGCCCCTCCCCCATTTCCCCCCAACAGACCCCAGTGTGTAGTGCTCCCCTCCCTGTGTCCATGTGTTCTCATTTTCAACACCCGCCTATGAGCGAGAATATACATAGTCTTAAATTCTTAATCATATTAACACTAAATATATAAACATAACATTATGAATTACTGTATATAAACGAAATCATGTCACTCTTTACTTCAAGACCTGTGGTAATTTCCCATCATGTCCAAGATAAAAATCTAAATTCAGAATAGCAATATAAAGCTTTTTTCTTCATTTGCTTACTAATTCTCGAGCCTCATCTCTAGCCATTCTTTCACTCATCCTTCACAGTTTTACCAAACGTGACTTGCATCCCACAATATGTGTGTGCACGTGTGTCATGCCTTTACATGTACTATTCCCTCTATATAGAAAATTATTTTCCACTATGATATTTTACTAGAATAACTCACACACATACTTTAAAACCTCGTTTAAGTGCCATCTCCTCTATGCATATAAGACAGAATATCACATCAGTTACCAAACTGTATTCTAAAGGTTTCTCTCTTCATTTTTCTTCCCTACCACACTAGAACCTCCTTGGGGCAAGGTACTGTATCTTTCATCTCAGAGTCTCATTACCTTGCATACAGTAATCCATCCTATTCATTCCACAGATGAACAAACACAGACCGAGATAAACTGAATTATTTTCTCAATTTCAAAGGCCAAATAATGGCAGATTCAGTATTAGAATTTAAGACTTCTCCCAGTCTAATGCTTTTTCTACAAATGCACCTAAGGATACCAGACCAGAAAGAATTATACATTAATATCTAGACTATTCAACACAGACAACTAAAAGGAGTATTAAAAAGTGAGATCATTAAAAACAAAAATAAGACACAAGTTACTTATAATGAATTTTCAAGGAATAGGAATAGGTGATAAAATGAAATAGAAAAGTTAAACTTAAACTATCTTAATAATTACATAGGAATTAGTGATGTATGATATAAGTAAATTAACACATCTGTAATCAACTTATCAAAGTTCAAAGTAACTAAAAACATTTTCTTAGCTATAGCAAAGTGAGGGGGCAAAACATGTAGGCAAAAATCAATCAGATCAAGCATTTATGTCAAGAAGAAAACTACATCCCTTAAAAACTCGAAACAAATGTTAGGTTTACACAAACTCCCCATCTAAAGAGAAAAGCTATGGAACATGAAAATGAATTGGTATAATGCTAAATTCATTAAAAACCTTGTAAGAAATTAGAAACTATGAAGACAACACTCACACGGCTTTAACTATGACCATTCTCCTTGGTCATCTTTCTCTGAAACTGTATCCTCACTAAAGTATGTTTCAATGAATTAAAATGTTAAGGACATGAAGAATCTTGAAAACAGTAACTAGGCACAAGGCACTCACTCTCAGTTAAAAATGTTCAAAACAAGGGAAGTAGAATTCGTGTTCCCTATAATCCTGAGCTTTGGGTCTTAGTTGGGCCCTGAAAAATATTTTTTTTAAATTTCAAATACAAATTCCTATGCCAAATTCCGGTGAGTTAAGACCAAACATTAACCTGAAACGGATCACAGATCTAAATGTTAAACCTGTAAGTTTCTTAAAAAAAAAAAAGGGTGGGGGAGTAAATGCTGAAGATCTGGAATAGGCCAAGATTTCTTAGAACACAAAGCTTAAATGAATAAAATTATGAATTTAACTCCATCAAAATTTAAAGCTTCGGCACTTCAATGATAGCACTAAGAAAACTAATGAGCCAACAGAAAGGGAGAAATATCTTTAATACCTGTCTCTAACAAAGAAGTTTGGTCCAGAATATACAAAGAGCTCTTACAACTAAATAATAAAAAGATAAATAATCCAGTTAAAAATGGACAAACTATTTGAACTGACATTTCACAAAAGAAAATATACAAGTGACCAATAAATATACCAAAAGATCTTGAAACATCATTAGTCACCAGTGAAATCCAATCAAAACCAAATGATACTAACACTCACCTACTAAGAAAAAAACCAAAAAGACAAAAAAAAGTGTAAAAACATAAGACAATTGTTTGCAAGGATGTGGAACAACTAGAACTCTTCTCATACATGGCTGGTGGAAATGTAAAAATGTTACAGCAGTTTGCAATTTTGCAGTTTCTTACCAAGTTAAACATAAACTTACTATATGTACTCAGGAATACAGTTACCCATACTGTAACAGTGCTCCTAAGTATTGACTCAAGAGAAATATAAGATATATATGCATATAAATTTTTATGGAAATGTTCACAGTAGCATTATTCATGACAGCAAAGATCTAAAAAAACCCAAGTTAATAGTTCCACTGGAGGTGAATGGCACCACAAATTGTGGTATATTTATACAATGGAATACTACTCAACAATACAAAAATAATGAACTACTGACCCTTACTAATCTTGATAATAATATCCTAAGCAAAAGAAGGTGCACAGAAAGTATATATTGTATGATTTGGTTTATATGAAACTCTAGCAACATTAAATCTAACCTCTAGTGACCAAAAGCAGATCACTGCTAGGGGCAATATGTGGGGAAGAACTGTTTAGGATCATGGAAATAATGTTCTATATCCTGATTGCGGTAGTAGTTACACATGCATGTTAGTATGTCAAAGCTCATCAAAATGTACATGTATACTGGTGTATCTGATTGTAAACTATACCTCAAGTTCACACACGTACAGACACACACACACACAAACTAGGGTATAGTTTTAACTTTTGTCTTAGAATTGGCCTGATCTATACCGTAGGAACATAGTAAGACAGCCATCTTCTTAAGTATATTCCCAACCAAATGGATATATGAGAAGGTGCAGATTCCATTTGCTTAGACTATTCAAATACAGAATATGCAGCTTTTACTCCTTGGGTTTGTGTTCTTTGATTTACATAACAGAATAACAATGGGACATTATCCTTTAAGTTCATGTCAATATTATACATAAAAGTGATATGAAAGTCTCTCTCAATATATTGCCCCTTAAAAAGAGTCCAACCAAAAGTAGCATTAAGATGAAGCTTCGGTGTCTACTGATCATTTAACAGCCTTGTCCAAGGTCTGAGCTAAGCAATGTTTAATGTCAAAGCTACAGAAACAATGAACAAATTTTACAGCAACCCTCTTTCAGATGGTCGTTACATTAGTTGGAGTTAATACTGATAAAAGGATAAGAAACTATCAGTTGATTCAAGGTGCATTTAAAAGAAATAATAAGTAAAATTTTAAATGAACATGTATTGAAAACTTAAAACATGTATTAGGCACTATGCCTCATATGCTTCATTTAAACTTTCACAATTCTGAGATTGTCATGCCCAACTTACATGTAGAGAAATTCAAGCATAAGGAGACTAAGTAACTTGGCCAAGGTGACAGCTAGTAAGTTACAGGATCAGCCCAAAACTGTTAACTGTTATATTTGTTCCTTTTAAGAAATACTATATTCAAAAGGTGAACTCCTGATACATTAGACATATAAATACGAAAAATAAAACTATGAAACTAATAGAAGAAAATATAGGAAAATATCTTTATAATATATAAATTAGGAAGAACTTCTTACTACCCATGAAGTCAAAATTTTGGCATTAAAATTAAAGATTCCTGAACCACAGTCAAATGACTGACACATTGGGGATTATTATCTCAAATACACAAGGAATTCTGGGAAATCAACAAGAAATGGAAATATATCCAAAAACAAGGACAAAAGATATGAAGAGGCCATTCATACAAAGGAAAATCCAAACAGCTGGCAAGGAAATGAAGAAATGATCAAGAAATGCCCCTGGTAAACAGAGAAGCATAAATTAAAGCAACTATTATATTTAGCAACTGAAAAATTAGCAAACTGTAGAATGTTGTACAATACCAAAGGCAGGCAAAAACGTGAGAAAACAGTTCTTTTACATTGTTGATGAGTGTAAAAAATGGTGATCCTGTTTTTAAAATAATCTGACAGAATTTAGTGATTATTAAATATGTGACTGACCTTTACTCAGCAATACTGTATCTGGACAACACCATGTCCCTAGATATGGCAGTGCTGGGAAACTCTTCCACAGCCAACAGCAACATGTAGGAGGATGTTTATTACAGAATTATTGGTATCCAAGAATTGGAGTCAATCTGGGAATCTGCCAGTAGGGGAACTGACAGGTAATTTGTCCTTACTGTACAAATGAAATACTGCAAGGTTAAAAGCAATGAACTAGATGTACACACAGCAACATGACTAGCTATCAAACAATGCTAAGAAAGCAAATTATGGGCCAGGCGCAGTGACTCATGCCTGTAATCCCAGCACTTTGGGAGGTCAAGGCAGGTGATCACCTGAGGTCAGGAGTTCAAGACCAGACTGGCTAACATGGTGAAACCCTATCTCTACTAAAAACACAAAAATTAGCTGGGCTTGGTGGTGCACACCTGTAATCCTAGCTACTTGGGAGGCTGAGATGGATGGGAAAATCACTTGAACTCAGGAGATGGAGGCTGCAGTGAGCACAAAGTAAATTATATAGCAAAGTAGCACTTACGTAAATACAAAACACACAAAGAGCCACACAATTTTACAAGGCTAGCTACAAAACCAAGGGCATATATAAAACAGATTGGGTCCAAGGTAGGGAGGACAGAGTGAAAGGATGGGAGCTGAAACTGGGAATGATGACTAAAAATATAATCCAAATGAGAGAATGCCTCTAAATAATACTAATGCTCTGCCTCTGAAATATTTTAAGTAATATAACTACATCAGCTACTAAATTTGATAGACATATGCATATGTATTAGAACTCGCTTTTTTTCTGATATGATGAAGCAATCTATCCGTTTTGGTTTTAACTATGACAAATTTGAAAATTCATAGTATCTAGTTCTTGCCTGTTACCATCTTAGATAAATATGTTCAAATGACCTAATAAAAAGAATGCTGAACTAGGAACCCAAAAAGCTGTGACCTAGTCCAAGCTAACCAGTGATGCAAACTTAGCAAAGTCATTGTAACTCTGTTTACTTTACTGCAAAATGGCTTTGGATGATTCTCCCAAATCTCTCCAGTCCAAAATTATTCCACTTTATTTTCTTAATGAATATTTATTAATATAAAATTATTTTCTGTCTACTCTAGTTCCTCCTTCCTTTACTTTCTCCCTCCCAAATAAAGCAAAATCCAAGAGTATCAAGAGATTCAGAAAAATTATGTAGCAATAGGAGTGAATGGTAACTGAGTTTTAGGGCAGAAAGGAGAAAACGTTAAAGAGATACAGTGATTTTTGACAGCCTTTTCAAGTATTCAAAGCAGAGCAAGGTTAACCAGAGCCCAGGTTCAGACAATCTACTTTTTTAAGGATTTCACTATATGCTCTTCCGTATGACACTGTATCTGCCTGGCATTAGCACTTCTGAAAACACACATTAAAGTCTCTTCTAGGGTTTCTACTTAAAGGCCCTAAGTTTCAGCTTATCTGTGTCAGTTTTCAGATAAAAAGTTATTTTGGAAAAGATGATCTTCCATATTAAAAATGTATGATTCCAAGAAAAAGTTTTTTTCATCAGCAAACTAGTTACATTCAACTAGTACTATCTACTTAAAAAAACAAACAAACAAACAAACAAAAAAACACCCCAAACAAAACACTTTGCTAGAATTGTGGATTCAACGAATATAAGACCTTAAGAGTAAAGGAAATCAGAATATATTTTAGGTGGTGACCATGAATAGTAACGGATATCTAAATAATGGTGTTAAGTTTTATTAAAAGAAAACTGAAATCAGAATACTTAAAATATCTTAAATATTTAAAATTAGAATATTTTAAAACAGAAAACAGAGGACTTTCAATATAGACTAAAACAATAAAAAGAAATTAACGTAATTTATAAATTTATTTTCCATTCACATTTAATTTTAAATCTGAATGGGGGAAGGGAGAGAGAGGGAATGAAGAGATCACAAAACATCTGTTATGAATAATTTCAGCACAGATGTAGTTGCTACTGTGAAAGAGATGAAGGCTTTCCCAGGTTGCCATACGATTAAGGTTTTTCTACAACAGCCATAGTTCATACCTCAACCTCTATGTACCAAGTCTCAATAAATACATAATGTTGAGTAGGAGGAGAAATATACACATAGACAGATAAATGCAATCCCTATGTATAGAGGGAGCATGTATTAAATAACAGGGAGCTGTTTGAATAAATAGAGAAGAGTAACTTCTTACAGAATGAAAGAAATAATACCTTAAAGTTTCATAGCTATAATACAAGTAGACACTTGAATTCAACGTTTTGCTCCTTTCATAATCTTTCCATTTATCTACACCCATATCATATACTACAAAATATGCTTTAACAAAATTAATGAAGTTCTAAAAATTAAGTTGTTTTCTCTTAGAGAGCATTTTGCTACTTAAGTACTATATTGCCAACATTTCAAGCAACCCAGTTTCAGGTTAAAAAACAGTGTAATCCACCTCCATCAAGGCTAAAATCCAGACATTCTCATAACATACTGAAATTTGTATTTAGTAAAACTGATGTCCTAAAGATGTGTCCTTTAGTGATACAAGCCTCAAAATACTGCCCTATCCAAAATAATGATTAGTTTCTATGACAATGCCAACATAATAGATCAAATTTAAACTAGGGTTGCTGCAAAACTTCCTCTACTGCATATATTTCCACTTATTTTCTACTTTTAGTTTATACCTAATGATTATTTAGACAGTAATATATACAACATCTGACCTTTTAAAAAAGTATTTAAAAAAAATCGTATTTCCTAATTAGGACACTTTTCTCGTTTAATATTTTTTGAGTTTTCTTTTAACAATGCACTTTTATTTTAGCTTATATCTCATTTAGAAATAAAAAGCATGCATTTCCACATAAGTCAATGATCATACTGAAGAGAATAAAAAACTTTTTTTAATCCTAAAGACTATTTCTACAGCTTCAAGTTTTCTAATCTCTCGTCATACTCTTGCACCTTAATGCATATCTTCCAACATCTGTATGATTTTTCTCCTCCTCCACTGCAATTCAATACAGATAGTTGAGTAGCTAACAATATAATTCCACGTGATATTGCATCTGTGTTTACATCTGGCTCTAATCACATGCTTAAAAGTGATTCATACAAGTAAATCCAAAAGGGGAAAAAGCAAAATAAAAACACAACTATGAGAAATTATTATGCCGTTATTTAAAAAATATTCTCAAGTTTCTTAGCACATGCTTCCAAAGCAACTACACAGAAGAATATGTATTCCATTTTAAAAATACAAGAGACTAGAGGAAGGAAGAAAATAGTACTAAACAAATATTTCATATGCTTTTCAATATTAGGGTCACCTTAATAAATGATTAATACTTTCAATTTATAAGATACTTTAAGTTTTTCTCCATGCTACAATATATCTCATGACCTTGTGGGAAAATTTCTCAGTTCATAAACATGTAAGTGAATCACACCTATTCACTACTGAGCCCTGAGGATTTAGAATACTAAATTAAAATACCTGTCAGAAAATGAAAAACTACACACACACACACACACACACACACACACACACACACATATACACGTGAAGAACCAAGACGTCCTAAAATAAGAAATTAACACAGGGTTTCCTGGTAATTCAATGCCTACTTAATTCAAGATAAGGAGTGTGGCTATCCTATTATGGTACTGATATTGACGCATTTACAGAAACACCACTAAAAACAATTAAGAAAATAACGTTATACCTAATGAAAGGCTTAAAATGTACAGTTACATTAATATAACTATATGGACACAAAATGAAATGACATAACTAAATACACTGTCTCATGAAATTATTTATAATTTAAATAAAGGTATTTTTATTTAGTTTGAAATAAATTGTTTTAATACAAGCATACAGCAATAAACAGAGATGTTTTTACTTCATTTAAGATCTCAAAGCAAAGTCATATTCCTTAATTTACAATTGGCAAATTTAATATTTGCACTAATGTATGCACTAACTGATTCCTAACTAAAGAGGAGGAAGAAGGCCACCAGTAGGAAAAGACTTGAAGGAGAAAGAAACGATAAAATCTAAAAATCTCTGACATCTGAGTGACTGCTAGTTACCACCTCCTTTAGCAGCTCTCTGCCAAGCCATCCATAGTCTAAGTCTGCATAAGACATATAAAAATAATTACACAGTATTATCAATCAATTAATTGTAATTTTCCTTACTACTCTTAACCTTTTACCATTTTAGATGTATTTAACATTTAAAATACATATTTTAAGGGATCTTACAATGAATTTTTAAAAGAAGATTAAAAAGTATTCCAAATATGCAAAATAAATACAGGTCAAGTATTACACATTCTTCTTCAAACTTAAGAACATAAATCTTTTTAAAATAAAGAGTAATACAGTTGCTCTAAAACAAGAATAGCAATCTCAATTAGAGATTTAAATAACTTAAATTTATAAAATTATTTAAGTTAAAACATTCCTGCTTCTTTCTAGTTTGAACAAACAAGAAAATGCTTATGCCTAATTTAACCAAGGCTAGTTTTAAGTAACAGTAAGACTTAGAATTATACTGAAGTTCCCAATCAGCACTGTAGAAACTTATGATACTACTACACCAGTAATCATTTTTGTTAGCATCCTCTACTGGTGGTTTCCAATGACAGCAAGGGGAAATGGTGCTGATGACAGAAGGACATGGACCTGCTATTCCATCTAAAGAGAATTAATCAGCATGTGGTCATCAGCAGCTAGAGTACATCTCTTAAAAAAAAAAAAAAAAAAAAAGACGAAAAGAAAGAACAAGAAGAAAACCACACAGAAGCAGCAGAGAAAGAGAAAAGACTGATTTTTAAAAACATAACAAAACATTAAATTACAGATGGTAAAAACTAATTCAAGAATTGTCACTCCTTTATAGATGACTAACATCATTATCATAAAGTTATCACACAAGGTTTGATGCTTTGGCCAAACC
Organism: Saimiri boliviensis; assembly: GCF_048565385.1. Classification (NCBI taxonomy): domain Eukaryota; kingdom Metazoa; phylum Chordata; class Mammalia; order Primates; family Cebidae; genus Saimiri; species Saimiri boliviensis. Next base: position 123,486,790 of record NC_133456.1, on the reverse strand, counting down.
TTACTCAATTGGTTTACCCCTGTCAGTTACACTACCTGATACTCCCTTTAATATCCTACCTTCAGACGTATTCCAGAAAGGAAATTAAAAGGTTTTAAAGAAGCTTTAGCAGCAAAATCCACATACCTTATTTCAAAATGAATAAAATACATACATATATATATATATATATAACAACATAAACCATCTCTATGACAATCTTCCACTGTATACATCATTCCTTCATTAAAAAGATTTAAGAGTTAACATTTTGCCAGGTAATTCTTTCCAATAAACATCTGCAACTTAAATATGACTGCATTGCTAAGAAATATTAACCAACAGATATACCGAGGCTTCACAACACAATGGAATATAACTTCATTTTTAATTTGCAAAATATAAGGCTAAATCAAATAGCATGGCTATAATCACCAGCAACGGAAGAAATACATTTGAGAACAAAAAGAAATACAAGGACAGAGCCAAAAGTGATGAAAATGGAAGATACCTGTAGTAGTACAGTGCTATCTTAAACACCTTTTGTTTTCTGAGAGAAATGCATAATGCAGACAAGACGTTTGGTGCTAAACAGCCGCAAATCTGTTTTACTAATATTAAACACAAAGGAAAAACACTGACAGCAAGCGTGGTAAATAAATCCCTCCCTTGAGAATGAAAGCAGCAGACAGAAGGGGGCTGACATACATGCAGGAGAAAACTAAACACCATCTTTTTTCTACCTGCACAAGTTGCCATTTGCTGCAGCGATCAAGAACCTCTCTTTCCTGTTGATTTCAAGTACCTTTCAGGATCGCTTTTCCCCCTTAAGTCATCTGTTGATATGCCTTACGAGCGTAATATTCATATCACAGGATCTTAAGGAGAAAAATCCATTCTTTCCTGTTCAGGTAAACATGTTTACAGCAGCTGCACAGACACTGGGTGGTTCAGACTCACATGTCACACACATGTCGTCAGCAACAAGAAAAGCCCCTTTCTCTGGCGATCAACATTTTAAATAAGGTAAAAAGCGAACAGCCCTTTCCGAACCAACTTACCTTTCATAAAGCCACATCAGCAACAGCGGCAACAGCTCAATATAGAACACACACTATTTGACGCTAAAACAGGAAATTAAAATTGCATAGCCTATGCTCCACTCCTTGCTATAACTCATCTCTCCACAATGAGGATATCAAAATACCTTTCGATCATAATCAATATACGTCTTTAAAATGCAAGTGTTTATATGAATAATTAAAATCACTCATAAAAGCAGTGATTTTAATGTCGGCACGAATATATTAAAAATATGTTTACGGATTGGAAGGAAACATCTTGAAACAGCTTAAAAATCTTCGTATCTGCTTCTAGACAGGAAATCCCACACAAAATCTAAAATTGCCAGGAAAGGTTACAAAACCTCGCGTTTCGCATCCCAGAGGGGAGGGAGAAAGGGAGCCAAGGCGCGAGGGGGGAGGATGGGGGAGACAGGAGGGGGGAGCACGAGAGAGTTTTCTCCTAAACATGTTATTTCCTCGTTTTCTCAACGCTGCAGCGGTCCCATTACAGACACATTTATTCCCCCTCTCTTAAAAGTCGTTTTAAAAAGAACGCAGGCACCAAAGCGAGCCCCTCGGTCCGAAATGTACGTGTAATTCCTTATATAGCCTGGGCTGCGGCCGGCTGCAGGGCCGTTTGCCGCCCATTATTATACAAACAGGTACCGAGGCGGCGCGGGCGGGGGCTGCTCTCCCCGAGCTCCCGCCGCCCCCGGGCGGACAAGTCTCGCCCCTCTCGCCACAGGAACTGTCCAGACAATAACAATCAGCAGACATTTCGCTGCTGCACGAGAGGGAGAGAAAGCACAGCATCGCCCCCAGATAAACAGAAATACAATCAACTTACAACGTCTCTCCAAACTGGAAAAGGCGACTGTGCAACCACCACATGTTCGGGTCTCGATCCCTGGGGCTGTCTCTCTCTCCCTCGCTTTTTTTTTTTTTTTTTTTTTTTAACTCTCACGCCAGGCAGAGGGGTGTGTTTCCCCTGGCACAGCAGCACAAATCAATAAACACCGCAGCTGCGGCGCGACCAGCAGCCCCGCGCGTCCGTCGGTCCGTCCGCCCCCTCCCCCACTCTCCTTCCACCCGAGACCCAGAGCGCCATCCAAGCCCCATTATCCGGCTTCAGCGCTCCGTGCGTCCGGCCCAGGTAACAACTTCCCCAAAAACCGAAAGAGAAAAGCGCGAGGCGCACGCACACCGGCCCAGCCCGGCGCGGAGACCGCGTCTGCCCGGGGAGGGGGATCTGTCTGCGGTGCTTCCCTGTCCCTGAGCCCAGGTAACAACTCCGCAAACACACCCGCCGCCCAGCTCGCCGCCATCCGCGCAGCTCCTGGCGGCGTTAACTGGGTGCACTGCCTACCCCGTCCCCGCGCCGCCCCGCCGCGCCCCGCCAAACGCGTGCCCCACTCGCAGGGGTCGCCGCGGAGCCCCCAGGCCGGGGCTCTGGGCCGGGCTGCGGGAGGCTCCGGGAGGAGGGGCGCTTAGGGACCCGCGCCCCCGCGCCTCTAATCCCCGTTCCGCGAGCGCGCCCGGCCCGCTGGTCCCAACTTTACCGCCGCCGGCCGAGCCCCGTCAGCCCGCGGCGCGCACCGCCGGCGCCCGCGCACACGCGCGCACAGACCCCACGCAGCCCGCGGCCGCCCCGTCCCGCCGCCGCCGCCGCCGCCGCCGCCGCCCGGCCGCCGCGCGCCCACAGCCCGGCCCGAGTGGCGGGGCCCGAGCGACGGCGCCGGCCGGGGCCGCGGCGCGCGGAAGCCACTTTGCACGGTCAGCGCCGGGCACAAGTTTGTTCCGCGGCTCCCGGGGGCCTGGGCGCCGAGGGAGAACCCCGCCGAGGGGGCCGGGAGGAGGGGGAGAGGGAGGCGCCGAAGGGCACAAGAGTGGGGAAAAGTGAGGAAAGAAGCAACAGCCGCTCCACCCGGGACCAGAAAAGTGGCCAGCGCGTCCCGGCCGCCCGCCCTGCGCCGGGGATGCGGCGGCGGCGGCGGCGGCTAACGGTCCAGGGAGGCGGCAGGGGCGGCGGGAGCCGCTAGGCGGAGAGAGACCAGGTAAGAGACATAACGGTTCAGGGAGAGCGAGCGGCCGCGGCGCGGCTCCGGCAGCGGCGGCAGCGGAGGGGGGCAGAGAGCACTACTTTCTACTTTCCCACTCCACTTTGCCGTCCCTGCCCCGGCCGCTCCCAGCCCGGCTCGCCCCCCTCGCCCCCGGGGGCGCCCCGGCTACCCGGCTCCCCCTGACTCCGCCGCTCCCCGGTCCCCTCCGCCACTTACCGTTATTGCGCCGCGGGTTCGCCTGCTTTCTGCGCTTACACCTGGGGCCATCCGCCATGATCCTCTCGCTTGTGTCTAAATGCTCGAGTCACCTCCTCCCCCTCCCTCCCCCTTCCCCCCCACCCCTCCGCCTCCACCCCTCCCCCCTCCCCCCTCCCCACCGCACCTGGTTTACGACACTCGCGGCTTTACGACATCACCTTCCTTACACCTAGAGGCGCTCGCTCTACGGCCGGAACCTTGGTTGCTAAGGAGCGGGCGGTTTGCGGCAGCTGTGGGCACTGCTGAGTTTGAATTGAGGGGCGAGGGAAAAGTTGGCCTCAGGTGTGGTGGGGCGAGGGCGAGGCGGGTGTTGGGAAACCGTGGGGACGTGGTCTGAAGGGCCACGGGCTGCCGCAGTTGGAAAGGTAAAGCTGGAGGCTGGGCGGAGTCCTGCCTCCGCGCTGACCACACCCGCTGCCAGGGGCAGGGAGGGATCTGGCGGCTTTTCCCGTGGACCCTGTGCCCTCGGAGCTGCCCCTTCGAGCGCCCCGAGGCCCCCGCCCGCCTGCTTCCTGGAGGCAGGGCTGCCGTCAGTCCCACGCCTCGCGTGTCTGCTCCGCTCACCCCGGGGCCAAGGAAAGGGAACGTGGCCTGGACTCCCCGGGGACTTCCCTTGATGAGGGGAAGGGCAGGTTTGGGGACGGCGAGGACCCGCGCGGCGCCCGGAGACGGGCTACCTGACCCACGCAGCCTGGACTCCCTTCCCTTAGGGACGCACGGTTTCCCTGCGCGCGAACGGGGATGGGAATGGACTTCAATGAGGCTGAAGTTCAGCTGGACTGAAAGAGAGGCGAGAAGTTCCGCCTGCCAGCAGCCTCGTTAGCGGAGCGGAATGAGTAATACCCACACGGTGCCTGTCTCACTTCCCCATCCGCACCGGCTCTCACCTGCTGTCACCTCGGCCTCCCCCACCCGGCCCTCGCCCCTCTCCCTCCCCTCCCTCCTGCCCCTCCTCGTGTAGACCCCTGGGATCCTGGGTGGCAGGACCCAGAGCTGAGGTATTCACAGGCCATGATTTCCTCCCTAAATGAGAGGTCATCTCCATTCAGGACGATGTTTCAGGCAAGAAGTAACAGCTGACAGATGTGTTCTCTGAGCCTGATAGATGGCTGGTTTTATCTTAAGTCCTCGGTATAAGTTTGGGGATTCCTGAAAGACCATACAGATACAAATATCAAGAAAGCCGTCTTCAGTATTCAGTAGAATGTAGATTTAGGTTTTTCTTCCTGCTTCCCACCTCCTTCGAATAAGGAAACGTCTTTTGGACCAACTTTATGGAATAAATGAGCTGATCTGTATTTCAAGTAATAGAGTTATAAATTAACAATGTAGGAATTTATTGATAGAGAAATTGAGAAAACGGAAAAGTGACCAGAGTATTGGAAATAACTAGTAAATCACCTAGCTCACTGTCTGACACATAGTAGGTGCTAAATAAATTTATGCTTATAATTTTTGCCATCTCTATGGCAGGATTTTTTTTATTAGGTTAAAATTATCTTTTAACCACCTTCCGGAATTTTAGGATATTCATTAATAATGTCTTCAAACCTTTCAACTGAAATAAATTTACAGCTGAAGTCTGGTGATTTAAAGTTAGAAAGTTTAATCTTGAATATAGATGAACATTTTCTCTCTCACATTTTCTTGGACATTTTGAGAAGTAAATGCATTATTTATTGGTCCATGAAATGTACCTGTAAATATTCTTTGCTATACATTATGTCTATATATCTGCCCTCATCCTCAGTGCCAAAACTAGAATCGTTATTCTTAATGATAATTTCAAGTACAGGCAGTATTCACTTTCCTCAGTACCATGGTAACTGAAATCTGTGCGTGTCAACGCAGTGTCCTTGCTTTGCTTGGTTAAGTGTGAATTCTTCCTCCCTTTTAAGAGTTGTACAGGGTTCTTCAGTCACCTACCGAATCAGCCGATAGACTGTGGAATTGCTCCCACCCCACCAACGTTTTTTCAGCCACCCTAACTTCTGACCAGAAAGGAAAAAAAAAAAATACTTTCCAACTCCAGCACACGTATACCTACTATTAAACTTAGGAAGTACTACAAATAGCATTTTCTTGTGTTCTCTTTCTGGCCTATACCTCCTTCCCAAGCTTCCTTCAGTGTTCATCCTTACCTCATAATCATAAAGAGTTGAAGCAAAGAGACGCATTGAGAAGTCATTTTCTTCCTTCCTTTAGTGGTTTCTGGTTTTTTAGTTAGGCCCAGACTGTGGACAAGTACCTTTTCAGGCAAGTTTTTTTTTCCATGTTTCTATGTCCTCAACACCTAGTGGAGTACATGGCCAATAGTAGATGCTTGATAAACATTTCCTAAATAAGTTAATGTTGTTGCCCTTTTCTGAACCTGTTCTTGGCAGTAAAATCCATAATCTGCCTTCATCCCTCCCGTTAGTCCTTAGGAACAGCTAAAGTCATGGATGCAAAAGTGATTACTGTCATTTATATCCAGACTAAAATTCCTCTTGATTTTAATTTCTCCATAATCATTTTCCCTGAACAAATAACTCTGTTCACCAGATTTTTAAAATGTGCACAGTGAATATTATTGGTAGCCCAAATCTTCTAACATAAAATTTTCATTGTGTAAAAGCTTCTGATAAGTACGTTATGAATTAAATGTTTAATTATCATACTTTATTTACTGTAATTTTCTTGAAAATATTGATATCTAGACTGGAAAGAAAACAGACAATAGTAAATCTCAGAATACATTTCTGCTTTGAACATAATGCATGTGTGATGGTTGCTTATCTCTTAAATATAACTAAGGAATGGGGGAAAAATCTTTAGAATCAGTTTATAAAAGAAGTTTATTAAAATCTGGGTTTATTCGACTCAAACAGGGTAGGGGATACTAATATATGAGTTTAACATGTATCCCACATTCTTGGTTTTAGTAATTGTAGTGCTGTCATACACCATACATTCAATATATATGTTTATTTTTAATATGTCAATGAAATGTTAACACTATGCTTCTACTGAGCGCTGGGATTATATATGCTGAAGGGAAGATATTCTAAAAATGAATTGCTGTACTAACTTTTCCAAAATTGGGGACAAATGTAAATGGGTAGAATATTTTCAATACTCAGTTTTTTCTATAAATTTTTCATAAACCCTTTGCACCTGCTATTTGATTTTCACATATGATTCATGTATAAATTAGGATAAAATTTGACATAAAATTATCTTAAGTTTAAAATGTAGAGATTTCATGGTGTTCCACATGAAGCATATCATTCCCACATAGGTCTCTTCCAAAACACATTGAGAAGTGCAGTATATGATTCTCTAGTCTCCGTCAAAATCTAAAGCTGGTTAATCATGGATGGGTAGCATGTAAATACCATTCTTGAATTCAATATCTAATTTTAACCTTAGAGTTTTGAAGTAAAAAGAAGAAATGTGATACATGTTATCCCTCAAAAGTACGGAATCTAGAGGTCTCATAAAGCTGCTACTCAGTCCTTGGCTCTGACCATGGCTCATGACCTGCAGTAATTCTGGATTTGTGGTTCACTGTGGAACAAAGGATGGCAATGGTCATTTCACGGTTGCAGTCTCACCAAATTCTGCAATCACTGAGTCAGGAAGGAAACATGACTACAGGGTGATGCAGAACCAACAGTTGGCCACAGGACCCATGCCAGCCTTTCGAATATAGCCTCCTGAGAAGTATCACAGGGACAAATGTTTTCTCCATATTTCCATGTGGTTTTGTCACAGTTTACCACAAAATGGTTCCTCCTCTGGGGAGTGAGGCTCCTCTTTTTAATATAAGTAAATGAAGTGTTAGCCCATGAAGTTTCTTATTTAGGGGGCAATTTTTCAGGAGCATGTCTAATACAGAGATAGATATAAATATGGGGAGAAGGGTGTTTGCAGGATGTCAGTGAACATCCAAAAAGTGAAACTAGTATTTTCCATGGAGTCACAATGATTAAAAAGGATTTCTTTCAAAGACTGCCTCCATAGAAGTTACATTGTAGTTTCTATTACTAATATTACTTATGAATATGAATAACTTTATTTTTTTCTACACTTAGAACTATATGTAGGTAACTTGAGAAAAAGCAACACACATATTTTTGATTTAAGTGAATTTTAAGTATTTACCATGATATCAGGGGTCTGATATCTGGTTTCTACCATTGTTTGTTCTCTTTTGTCTCTGTGTATTTCTTTTCTCTGTCATCTTTTAGCAGCTGATTGATTCTGTTACAGAGTGTGGCTATATCTTTGACCTACAGTGCTGGCATTCTGTAAATTGCAGATCCTCAGTTACAGTCGTCGGCCTCTGTTCAGTCCTTGGTGTACATGCCTTTAAAATGTTTGCAGTCAGTAACAAGTTTTAGATGTTCTACCATTGTATTAAACTTAAAAGTTGGCGATAAATACCATGTGTCTAATTATATCCACAACTTTAAGATCCCTGGTCAGACCCTTCTCATTCTCTTCAGACCTCATGCCTCTATTTCTTTGCTTGCTGTCTTTATCCTACTTACATAAATAGATCAGACATTTTGCCCCTCCTCACTGTTTTACTTTGTAATCATTCCCTACCTCTGTCTTTCTTTGCCCCAGCCCTGTTTGGATCATTTCCCTTTCTCTTTTTGTTTAAAATTTTTTGAATCGTTCCAACTCTGTGAAATGCTTTGCTTTTTCATATTATCCCTGTTATACTTTGTCCTTCAAAGTCCATCTCTGCCTTTCCGTGCTCTGCGAGGCTGACTTCTGTTGAAGTCACATCACCCAGGCTTCTTTGCCCTCTGGTTTCCATTTGGTTTCAGCCAATTTGGAGGTTTTGGCAAATGATCAGAGGAAGGAGAGAGAGAGGTCAGGATATTTATTCCATTCCCTGCTGCCTGGCTGTGGCTCTAGCTTCATTCCTCTACCTGAGGTCCCTGGCTCCTATCCGACGCCCTCATCCCATGGCCACAGGTCTTGCCAAGTTTCAGAAACTGCTGCTTCTCTTTGTATCTTCAGGCCCAGGGTTGTAATGGTTGAATGCTTCATCATTCCTTCTCTTAAAACCCATCCACACCTCTGTAAATAGTGTCTTCATTAAACTGTCCTCAGTGTATCCTTTGAATGTGCCATCTGCTACTTGCCAGGACCCTGAGTAATATGCATATAGAAATAAAGCATTTTAACTTTATTTATCAACCAATAATTTTGCTATTTCCATTCCTTAAAATACTAATGTTTGAATGTGATGTAAAATGCCTTATGTCATTTGTTGAACAAGTGTATACTCATGTCCTAATATATGTACTTGCAAAACCTGGCAAATACTATCACATAGTAATTATTCAATAACCTGTTTGTGGAATAATGGCCCCTGCCCTAATTGATCTAAAATCTAGGTGAGACAACTTTTACATACTTAAAACAATGACAGAAAAATCACAATACCACAATAAGATAGAGCTAATTGTCCCTAATATGGTTCTTCTTGTATTTAAATGATAGAACTGTCCATTCTTATCACATGACCACTTGAAATAATAACTCTTAGCTGGGTGTGGTTGTTCATGCCTATAATCCCAGTGCTTTGGGAAGCCAAGGCAAGAGGATTGCTTGAGGCCAGGTGTTTGAGCCCAGCCTAGTCAACAATAGCAAGGTCTGCTCTCTACAAATATTTAAAAAATTAGCCAGGCATCGTAATGCACACCTACAGTCCCAGCTACTAAAGAGGCTGAAGCAGGAGGATCACTTGTGCCCAGGAGTTCAAAGCTGAAGTGAACTTGGATCACACAACTGCACTTCAGCCAGGGCAACAGAGTGAGACCTGCCTTTAGGAAAAAATAAAGAATAAGTAATGCTTCTATTTTTTCTCTTCTTGTATGTACCTAGGTCTTACTATGCTATGTAGTTCTAGGCAAAGAGATGTAAGTGGTGTACATAACATTTATGAAGATCTTCAGAAAGAGATGCTTCACCATCCTTTCCCTTCTTCCTGTGGATTGAAATCCTGCTGGATTTTCTTAAGTTGGGCAGAGCTGTCTAAAGCTCCTTAAGTTATGCAGAACAAAATGACTTAAGGATCCTGATTCCTTTATACTGTGGTATACCATTACCAGCCCTGGACTTCCTCCTCCACATTTCTCTTTCTCTTAGAAAGAAATAAACATGTATCTTGCTTCTACTGCCATTCTCTTAGGTTTTCTGTCGTAGGCAGCCATAGTTAATCCCATAGTTAATAGTTTCATGTGGGGATGTGTATTTGTTTCCTATTGCTGCTGCTAAAAATTACCACAGACTTAGTCAATTAAAACAACATAAATCGGCCAGGCTCAATGGGTCACACCTTTAGTCCCAGCACTTTGGGAGGCTGAGGCTGGCGGATCACTTGAGCTCAATAGTTCAAGACAGCCTGGGCAATATGGCGAAACCCCATCTCTACAAAAGATGCAAAAATTAGTGGGGCATGGTGGTGCATGCCTGTAATTCCAGCTACCTGCGGGGGGGTTGCAGTGGGGAAGCTGAGGTGTGAGGATGGCTTGAGCCCAGGAGGTGGAGGCTGCAGTGAGCCACGTTTGCACTACTGCATCCCAGCCTGGGCAACAGAGATCCTGTCTCCAAAAAAAAAAAATTGTTTTAATAAAAGAAAAGTAAATTTATTATCTTACAGTTGCAGAAGTGAGAAGTCCAAAGCAGGATTCACAAGACTTACTTTAAGTCACAAGACTTAAATTAAGGTTTGGGCAGAATTGAGTTTCTTTAGAAGGGCCTAGGGGAGACCCCATTTTCTGGCCTGCTTCAGCCTCCAGATGCTGCTCACATTCCTTGGTTTTGAGCCTCTACCTTGGTCCTCAAAGTCAGCAACATCCAACAGAGTCCTTTACATCTGTCAGCTCATTCATTTCTCTATTCTACCTCCCTCTTCCAGGTATAAGGGCCTTAGTGGCTAAACTAGGCCCACCTAGATCATTCAAAATATCACTTCATTTAAATGTCAGCTGATTAGCAAGCTTAATTCCATCTACAATGCTAATTTCCCTTTGCCATGTAACCTAATTTATGCACAGGTTTGGGGGATTAGGACATGGACGTTGTTGGGAACCACTATTTTGCCTATCACAGTATGCAAATTTTACATTTCATAATTGACAAATATGTTTTATTTGTTCATCTTTAATTTGCAGATTTATAGCATCATACTGATTGGTCATTAGTCTGTATATAGCATTTAGCATTGTGCCATGTAGACATTTTAATTGTTCATTGGTTCGTTTATTCAACTAATATTCTTTTTTTTTTTTTTGAGACAGAATTTCCCTCTGTCACCCAGGCTGGAGTGCAGTGACAGGATATTGGCTCACTGCAACCTCTGTCTTATGGGTTCAAGCAATTCTCCGGCCTCAGCCCCCTGAGTAGCTGGGATTACAGGTGTGCACCACCATGGTCGGCTAAGTTTTTGTATTTTTGGTAGAGATGGGTTTCACCATATTGGTCTCAAATGCCCGACCTCAGGTGATCCACCTGCCTTGGCCTCTCAAAATGTTGGAATTATAGGTCAGCTAATATTCTTGAGCATATTCTATGTGGCATGGAGCTGTAAATGCCTAATATGGTCCCTGACCTCAAGAACCTTACAGGTTTCATGGGAGAAACACACATAAAAAGGTTGACACACAAATGTCAAGGAAATATGGTGTACCTAAGAGAAAGGTCTAAACAAACCCAGAGTCAAGGAAATCTTTCTTACAGAAGTGATAGTGTTGTCAGAAGAATAGGAGAAAAGAATATTAAAGGCAGAAGTCACAGAATATACAGAAATCTCAAAATGAAAGTCTAGTACTTTGTGGTACAAATCCAATAGCATTAATGCATTGAGTAAAATGGGCTCATAGTTCCAAATGAGGCCTCAGTCCTCCTAAGCAGGAGCCAAGCCATACAAAGGTGCTAAGGATGTGGAATGTTACATTGAAAGCACCTGTAGGCCATGAAGGGCTTTGAAGTTAAGAGTGTCTGCCATATGGAAGATATAAATTAATGTTCTGTGAGGGAAAAAAAAATGGGCAGGACAGCATCAAGGTAATGTTTTTTAAAATTTCAACTGTTATTTTAGATACAAGGGATACATGTACAGGTTTGTTATATGGATATATTCCACCCAGGTAGTGAGCATAGTACCCAATAGGTAGTTTTTCAACCCATGCCCCTCCCTCCCTCTGGTAGCCTACAGAGCCTGTTGTTCCCATGTTTATGTCCACGTGTACTCTATGCTTAGCTCCCATTTGTAAGTAAGAACATGTGGTATTTGTATTTTTCTGTTCCTATGTTAATTTTGAATAATCATGTAAGAAGAAATAATTCTGCAAGGAAAAGCAACACAATTATGTGACTTTGCAAATTAAGCACACATAAACAGTAATATTTGCAGTCTCTCTCTCTCTCTCTCTCTCTCTCTCTCTCTCTCTCTCTCTCTTTCTCTCTCTCTTTCTCTCTCTCTCTCTCTCTCTCTCTCTCTTTTTAGAGACAGGATTCTACTCTGTTGCCCAGGCTGGAGTGCAGTGGTGAGATCATGACTCACTGCATCCTTGACCTCCCAGGCTTGAGCTGTCTTCCTACCTCATCCTCCCAAGTACCTGGGACTACAGGCATGTGCCACCACGCCTGGCTAATTTTTTGTGTTTTTTGTAGAGAAAGGTTTTTGCCATGTTGCCCAGGCTGGTCTAGAACTTCTAGGCTAAGGTGATCCTCACACTTGGGCCTCCCAAAGTGCTGAGATTACAGGAATGGGCCCCCAAATGCAGCCCCGATTATTGTAAGAAGTAGTACTGTAGTGCTGCTAAAAGTTCAGCAATATAAAGCATAATTAGTATTTCCCATGTTTACAGTATTAATAAAGTTGTTCCAGGTGATATATTTTTATAGTGGTCTTTCCAGGTCCTAATACTGCCTTAGTACATGGCAGGCCCTCAAAATTATATGAATTAATATAAATGGGAGTCCCTAAGGTATTTTTTAATACTTGCTATTTTTCCACTATTATATTTACTACAAACAAATACTAATGTCCTGTCATTCAGATTCTGCCTCTTCTTACCTGATGTATTTCAGAGAAGGTAGATGAGTTTTCTTTCCCTGTATTTCAGATTATCTCAGCACTTCTCCAGGTGTGTTAGAATTCTTGGGGATTAGACAACCACCTCCACTTAGCTAGTAATTCCCTCGCATATTTCAGGGCACTTTGTACATATCACTACTGTGGCATTTGTCACTTTTACTATTTTTTTTAACACCTGTCTCCTAGTCCAAGCTTTTCATCTTTGCATTTCTGATATGGAAAGTATTGTCTGATGGGAAGTACACTCAATAATTGTAGAAAAGAGGGAATGTTTCTGCAGTTGGTAAAACACTCCAACACAGAATTTTTATGAAGGGCAAATGGGATAGTGTATGTGAAGTATTTTATGTAGGATATGGCACATGGTAAACGGTATATGAAAGGTAACAAAAACAGCAAAAGCAGACTCTCAGGAAAGATTAAAGTCAGATAGTAAGGGCATAATCCACTAGATTCCTACACAGTGACATTCTGTTCAAGGCTTAAAAATGAGATCATTTTAATCCCTGAAAACGTCACTTCAGGCACAGTTGGACTGATTCTAACCTAAAGAGCAGAAAAAATAGATATTAACATGCTGTTTGTCTAACATTAGCTGAAATATTATGTTGTGTGGAAATGCTGTTAGCTTACATTAGCTCTATTATTTAAGGAATTATCTATATAACAAGTAAACTTCCAATTTGAATGGTTCTAGCATAAAGAAATAGATACTTAAGGTGATGGATATCCCAACTACACTGATTTGAACTTTACAAATTATATGAATGTATTAAATTATCACATGTTCCTCAAAACTATGCACGTTTTGAGTTACTCAATAAAGCCTGCATTATTGAATCTTTTTTCCCATGTATAGTTTATATAGTTACATAACAACTAGTTTTTTTCATACACTTAGGAGAACTACATGTAATTTAGTATTATGCTGTTTTCACTTACATATCACATATATTTTCCTGATATAAGTACATAGCCTTTATATTTGTCCTTTTTCACTTGGCTGCTATGTTTCTCAAATTCATATATTGTCATTTCCTAAGCCAGTTATACATTGTTGTACATTTAAATTACTTCCTTTTTTGTTTTGAAAAGAAACATTGTTATGATATAGTTTTTGTTTGGTTGGGTTTTTTTTTTTTTTACCATTTCGTGGGAAAGTATTCTCAAAACTGAAATTGCTGAAAGAGTGGGAGTGAACACGGTTGTGTGTTTTTAAACATTTTATCAGCTTACTCTCAGAAATGATTGTACCGATGTATGTTGCCACTAGAAGCATATGAGTTTGTCTCATCATGCTTCAAAATTTTTCAAAACTGGTAGCTTATTCACACTGGAACATATGACTTGTTCATATTGAACATATGAATATATACTAAAATATTGAACACTGAATATTATATATAGTATATGTATATTATACATACATATGTATTATACATACATATTATATATGTATAATATACATATAACATATATGAAAACACTTAAATGGACTAATCACGAGCATATGTAAATATGTAATAAATTCCATACTGATTAAGCCAGTGATCCAGCTAGCTCCGTATCTTGAGACCTACTTAAGGTCTTTCATGTTAAATTCACCAATAGTTTCAAAAAAATTGTTACTTTTTATTTCTGAGGGCTTTTGGAAAGGAATGGCTTTGTTTTTACAACCAGTTTTGTCTCTGAAATTAACTGCCTAGACTTTGGCCAAGGTGTTCTATTAATTGTCAAATGCCAATGTAATCATGTTTCTTTCTAGGCTTCTTTATAAGGTGTTTCTGCACATCATAAAAAATGCCTACAAGGATCCAAATTACTTTATATCTAGATTTAATACTGTTTCATATTATTGCTATATAGGCTTAGATAAGTATGTTGTTTTACCTTCAGAAGCCATATTTTAGCTACAGGTAAAGCCATTCCTAATTAGAATAGTATGTAAAGCATACACATGGGGAACCAATGTTATTCAGCATGTTTTGCTATTACTAACAACTAACAGTTTATGCTATTTTAATGTTGTAAATAGTTCTGGAATTTTATTATTTTCTGTTTATTGAATTACTGACATTAATAAGTAACTTTTTAGTAGCTTATTTCCTGAATCTGTCCATTTGATATCATGCTTTTACTTGGTAAGCACCAATAAATATCTGTGTTAATTTCTTCAAAATAATGTCATAAAAATATGGAAGATATTCTGGCATACATTTTTATTAGCCAACTGGTGACATTTTTAGTAAATGCCAAAAAATAACATGAATATCAAATGTTTAGCCTAAACTTTATAAACAGAAATGACTAGTAGAACAAAGTATATAGATATTGTCTGCTAAAATAAAGATTTATAAATTGACTATATTAAAAAATATAATTAGTCTCTTGAACTGATCAAATTGATTATAGTTCTGGGCTTTTTTCCTGTGTCTGTGGAAGTCATATGTACAGCTGTTTTTTTCCTTATTATCTAGTTTGCTTACATTTTTTTGTCCTCCCTTGAACTCACTTTCTCCAGACTTTGGGTATGTCATGGGCATAACCACTCAGATCCACTTTTGGAGGTTGGTGTTGGTTTTAAAGCATGTCCTTGTATCTGTTCCTCTTCCACTGCTAGTCATTACAGAACTGACCAAAAGGCTATCAACCAGACAGAAGCTTCTGATGCAAAGAACTTGGCAACCCATTAGCCTAGAAAACTATTCCCTGAATAATCCAAAATCAATTGAAGCCTTTCCCCCACATGTAATATTATTCTGCCGTTCCATTCATTTCTGCATTCCTCCTTTGTATAGTCTTGGAAAACATAGATCAGTGATGTAGCAGTGAATGACATCGTGATACCAAACAGGAAGCAAGGACTTGGAAGACACATCAGATCTCTTAATGTCCAGGCCGCTTGATAGCAGATACAGTTCATTACACAAGAAAATTGCTTGGTCTCAGGAAAAGAGGGTGCTGGAGGTGAGGGAAAATGAGTTAGACACCAAGACAGTTCACCTTGCAATTCAGTCATTGATATCTAACTGGAGAATGATTGCTGCCATGTTCCAGAAAAAGAATGAAAGCCTCATTCCACAATAAGATGGTGAATTACACATCTTCTGTGTTTAGATTCTAGAAGAAAGGAAGGTTCTTTTTTCCCTATGCCCCCCATCTGCCCTTTATTCTTCGTAACTATAAATTCCATGGTTAAATTCTATTGTACTTAATAAACATAAACTCATATTTAGAGCTCTGCCAGGACAATATTCTGAAGCATAAATTGTAAATATTCAGAAAAAATATGAGCAGAAATATTTTAGTGGATATTTTGTTATATGTTCAGTATTTATATAAATGTTCTCATATAAAATTTCGAATGACATAATTCTTTCTGTACTTCTTCTTCTCCTGTTGGGCAGTTCTGTGAACACAAAACGTCTTCTCCTGCTCTGACATTTCACTTGTCAGAAAGATCCTTTAATTCCCCTCTCTTTACCCCTTCCATCTGTCTTTTATTCTTTTTTGATTCCCCTGGTCTCTGACCATCCACCTCAAATTTCTACCATATTTGTGTTATAATCAATTGTTCCATGCCTTACGCTAGAAACACTTTTATGATAGACACCAAAGGAATAACTTCTGTTACAGTGATGAGCACATCTGAAAAACATATTTTAAAAATAGATATACCATGGATATACCATCTAAGGCTGGTATAGGACAAGGGTTCTCATTGGAAATTGATATAGGATGGAAGGCAGAAAACCACACTGCCATGTGTGTACCTATGCAACAATCTTGCACATTCTTCACATGTACCCCCAAACCTAAAATGCAATTATATATATATATATATATATATATATATATATATATATAGTGTAATTTGCTCTTCAATCTGAAAAAAAAAAAGAAGATCACAGTTTGTCTCAGAGCACTTAACAACCCGAACCTAACCCAATAAGTGCAAAGGCTGAGAAAGTGATAACTCTTTAAAGAAGCTACTGAGGATTAGCCATTACATTTTAGAACCATTGCATGTGGTATTTGTATATTGTATATCTGAGTCCTGTGAGCTAAGGAAGAAAAGATTGATTTTTGGAGCAAAAGCATCTTTACCATGACTAGGCAAAATCAAAAAGGGAAATAACAGTCAGAAGGTGATAGATGTCCACTATCAAAAACAACTTAAATTCTGAATTAGAGTTTAGTAGCTCGGGAATAAAAATGGATCTAGATTGCCCATGTATATTAGGACAGAACAGTACATCTCTGGAGTTAGGGAAATGGAAAAGATCAAGAGTATCTCTTCTTGAGAGTATACTTTTCATGGAGACAACTAAGCTGGGAGAAAAGCTAATATTCCATTGCTGGTGGCATAACCCACAAATATATTAAAACATTCTTTTGGAACATAAAAAAATTATGTTAATGTATATGGAATCAAGAGGTAATAACTATAGTAGTTCCTTTTGGACCAAAATAAATTGCCAACCACATATATAATTAATTTTCAGAACTCTCTAGGTATTATGTCTTCAATATGCACCTTCTAAATTAGTTAAATAGAGGAATCAAGAAATGGTAGAAATAGGGAAAATAGGAAGGAAATAGGAAAGAAAACTTAAAAACAAGATATTGTAGTTGTCATAAGAAGAAATTTAAACAGCAGGGTAACATTTCTCAAAAAGATGTATCACAAGATTATCTCTAGTCAAGAATGACTGCAGAGTAGGAAGAAATCTTGGAAGCCTGACAAAAAGGTAATTTAGGCAAAGGGAAGGAAGGAAGGGAGGGAGGGAAGAAGGGAGGAAGGGAAGGAGGAAGAGAATGAGAGAGGGAAAAAAAAGAAAAGAATTCCCTACCACCACATTAAAAAAATTTTTAGGGCACTTTAGAGTCATGTGTCTCAGACCCCCAAAATTGATTTCTATAAGAATAAACATAGTTTTAGTTGTACACAGAAACACATATACACATGATGTAGCAATCAAGAATCTTAAAGAGTGAAATAAAACAGTTTATATTAACTAGATATTTCAGAAACATGATTATGATAAAAAGATAAGGGCCTAGGAACACTATCCAAAGAAGAAAAATAAACTGGAAAGAATGTAAATATAAATACAAGTAATACAATTTCTCCAGAAAGAAATGTCAACAGAAAGATAATACCCTTTAAAAGTTTTTCCAGTGCTGGGAAAACTAGATACCCACTTACGAAACGAAATTAGACCTTTATCTCACATCATATGAAAAAAATCAACTCAAAATGGGTTAAAGACTTAAGATCTGAAACCATGAAACTACTCAACGAAAACCTAGGGAAACAGCTCTATGCCATCAATCTGGGCAGTGATTGTTTTTGGATATGATGACAAAAACAGGCAACAAAAGCCAACATTATAGACAAATGGGATTACATCAAAAGAAAAAGCTCTGTAAGCAAAAGAAACAATCCACAGAGTAAAGAGACAACCAATGGAATGGGAGATGTATTTGCAAACCATTCATCTGATAAGGGGTTAACATTCAAAATATATAAGGTACTGAATAGGAAGAAAACAACCCAAATAAAAAATGAACAAAGGTCCTGAATAAATATACGTTTCTCTAAAAATGACATACAAATGGCCAATAGATACATGAAAAAAAATGCTTAACATCACCAATCACAAAACCACAATGAGATATTACTTCCCACTTGCTGGAATGGTGATTACCAAAAATGAAAGAGAACAAGTACTGGCAAGGATGTGGAGAAAAGGGTACACTGTTGGTGGGAATGTAAATTAGTACAACCACTATAAGAAACAATATGGAGGTTTCTCAAAAATAAAATTTCCATATGATCTAGCAGTCCCACCATTGCCATATACATCTGAAGAAAATGAAATCAATATGTTGAACAGAGATTTGCATTACCATGTTCACTTTGGCATTATTCACGATAGTCAATATACTGAACGAACCTGAGTTTCCATCAATTGAAGGGCATTATATTAAGTGAAATAAGGCAGGCACAGAAAGAGAAATAATGCATGATTTCATTTATGTATGGAATCTAAAAAGAACTCATAAATGCAGAGAGTAGAATGGTAGTCACCAGTAGTTAGCAAGTGGAGGAGTCGGGGAAATGTTGGTCAGAGGATACAAAATTTCAGTTAAGAGGAATAAATTCAAGAAGTCTGTTGTACATCATGGTGCTTATAGTTAATAACCATATAGTGTATATTTGAAAATTTCTAAGAGAGTAGACTTTAGGTTTTATGTCAACACAAAAGTATATGAGGTGATCCATATGTTAATTAGCTTGACCTAGCCTATCCATAATGTATATATTTATCAAAAGATGCTCTACATCATAATTATATACAATTTCGTCCATTTTTAAAAAGTCATCCAAGTCATTAACAACAGTCTTAGAAAAAAATCATAGTGAAATAGAATGATTATTTAAGGGATTCTGAGTAGAGCTAACTATTGGTTTCAGGCATACTAATTATTGTTCTTTGAGTCGAGAAGAAGGTCAATGTGGTAGGTCATTACAGAAAATAATGCTAGAATGTTTTTAGAAAACTAGATAGAGCTGTGTACCTACATAGGATAAAATACTGAAAGACCAAACACTAAGCCAAATATGTCAAAATGTGCCGTTTAACCTTCTAACCCTAGTTTGGATCCAAGGGAAAGTGCCTAATCTTTTTAAAGAGAGATACTTAAGAATAATTTCTTTATTCATTTATCTGACAAATATTTATTGATCTGCTTCTACATACCCATGCACTGTTTTAAGTTCCTAAGATACATTAAGGAATCAGACAAAAATCTATGTCTAGCAGAATTTGTATTCTAGTAAATGAGATGCATAACATGCAACAAATGCAATAAATAAGTACATTATATAATCTGTTTGAAGAGCAGGGTAAGAGTGACTGGAGTTGCAGAGCGATTGCGATTTCCTCTTTTAAGTTACAAGACATGAAAACTTGAGTGCCTCTACGTGTTTTCAGAAAGGTGCACACCAGGTATATCAAGGGAGATGTCCGTGTAGCCAGGGTGGGGGGTGTCCAGTAAATGAGTGTTTGATTTTTAACTACTCAATAATTGTTAATTGGTTCAAAGCAGTTGTCATAGCAGAAAGTAAGTTGTAGAATTCTCATAATAGAAATACAAAGTTTTTCACGAATGCTGTAATAAAATCTGTGTTGTCTACCATTAATTGAATCCCTAACACCTGTTCTCTTTGTTTACCTTACTTTTGTTTTTCATTTTGTCAAATACTATTTCACTACTGTTTTAAAACAAAATAATTAAACATATGTGCAGTTTTAGTCACAAAACATTTACATTTTTTCCATCAGTGTTAATGATAATATAATTGCCTATGTTTGTATGATTATGAGAGGAGGAATAGTTTATTTACCGCAGATAAATATGTACAGCTCATCTGTTTGAGTGGGACTGAAGAATATGAAGACATTTACTAATTTAGGGATAGGCTAGGGCTCTTTGGCTTGGCTTCATGTATCTTTTTGCTTAGCTATTTTAATTTTATACACTTACGTTACTGCAGTAATAGTCTCAGTAGGGGTTATTGTTAATGACACTCAAATTCAATACCATATAGATATTGGAACCTCTGCTTTTCTTTTTCAACCCTTGAAACATCATTAGAATTAAGAAAGTAATGTATTATTTTTAAACTACAGTAATAATAGTTCTAAAGAGCTTTATGCTCTTTACCAGTTAAAATCTCACTTGATCCTCCTAATAACGTTATGATCTCAGGATGTCAGTGTTCCTTTGAACCTGAAAAGACTTCATCAAGGTCACCAGACTAGTGGGGCTAGTTAGGGGTTGGGCCAAGAAGAATACTACACAGTAACAAACAAACATCTTAACAACAAACACCTAAGTTATTTTTGTTTAGGGGAGTTGGTTTTGTTGTGAAACCTGAAAAAGTATTCAATAGAGTTTACCAAATCAAGATTTAGTATTGTCTAAGTCAGTGCCCATCAGTACATGACTAAGCATCTTTCCCTTTGCTCCACTGTTCTTGTTTCCTGCCCCAGCCAGAAGCTCTCCTCACCTCATCTCACCTTTCCCTTTCATCTCAGGAGGGTAGGAACAGAACTGTTATAATCTCCAGCAAGAGAAGCAACCAAGTATGCAAAAAGAATTGTGGTTGCTTATTTTTAATCTTATACTCACTTAGTGTATGAACTGTAAGCTTTTTAAAAAGTGAAAACATCATCTATAATAATTCTTAATAATTCATAATTTTTAAGCTTGAAAAATTCTCAAACTGGATATTGTAAAAATTAATATTTCAAAGCCAGCTTTTAAACACTCTCTCAATAATTTATGAATGAAGCCAAAATTTTAGAGTTGAAATTTGTGAAATGTTTCAGTCTCAGTACTCATTATTACAGATGTAGAATTGCTAAACATTGGGTTATTTTAGTCTTCTACTGTCAGTTAATGAGTTTCTAGAACATTAATTGCTATAGGCTTTGCTTTAGGTCTCTCTTTCCTAAGTCTAGTCATTAACTAGACTTGCAAAAGAATAACCTACCACATTTTGTTTTATGAAAGAGCAGCAATAAAAATTACTATTCTTGGAATCTAAAGGTTTCTTTTCTTGCAGTTCAAAAATATTAGCCTTTTTAGCTTCTTTTTTTTTTGCACTCTATTAAGAAATTGGTAAACAAGTTTAATTGCATATTGGGTAATGAGATGAAATTTAGCATTATCCAACAGGAATGACCCACCCACTCCCAGATGAAAGCATCACATTATTTATTGAGTCTCTCTAAAGATTAAAATAACTCCCCAGGTAGGGAGACTTAACAACCTCATTCCAGATCTTTACAGGATTATTAGGATAGTCTTCCTTATTGTTCAAATAGGTTACTACTTACAGATTTGGGAATTTTCTGCCTGGTTTTCTTCTTAACTAGAAAGAAGGCAAGGTGAGTCCCTCTCCTTAAATATGGAATTCCACAGCCTCTTATCTACTCAAGGACTTTGATCCTGAACTTAACCTCCTTTCTCCTGCATCAGTATCCCCCTCAGTAATACAATGTGCTGTAATATTGTTATATCCAGTGGTTAGTTCTCTGTCCTCGTATTCCTTCCGGTGGCAGATTCTCACAGTTGGTTCTCTATCCTTTTTGAAATACTTCCTGCACTTAGCCTGTAGGACACCATGCTGTACTCACCTGGCTTCCCCAATGGCTACTTCTTTCAGTCTCTCTTACTTATTGGCCCTCCTCTCCCCAAACTGTAAACACTATTTGATCGCCAGGGCCCAGTCCTTGCATGTCTTCCTTCTCTGTCCACATACCTTCTCTAAGTGATAAATATTCTTAGCTTTATACCTATCATCTACATGCCAGTGGCTCCCAAATAAATATCTTCAGTCTGAATCAATTAACTCCAGGCTTATTTGCCCTCTCTTTTTCTATGGCCAATAGACTTTGCAAACTTAAACTTCCCCTGAGCTTCTGATACCAACCCTGCTCCCCAAAGCTGTTTCTTCTGCAATCTCGATCTTTTATTTCACACAGTAACTCCATCCTTCTGAAGGCTTGAGCCAAAACCTTGGGGTTAACTTGACTATTCTTTTCCTTAAACCCCTTGTTCAATTCTTTAGAAAACTACTATGTCCTTTTTTCAAAATATATCCACAATTTGACTATTTTAAATCAGTTCCCCTGCCACTACCTGGGCTTAGCCACCATTGTCACTCACCTGTATTGATAATCTCCCTCGCTGGCATTTCTTGTCTCTACCTTTGTCATATCTCAGCCTGTTTCAATAGAGCAGCCAAAGTAATTCTGTGAAAACGTAAGTCAGATCATGGCTTTTGATCAAGTCAGATCAAAACTTCCGATGACTTCACCTCTTAGTAAATTATATCCAACATTCTTACAATGGTCTTCAAGGTTTGCATCATCTGTCCACACTCCAATTCTCCAACGTGACTTCCTGCAGTCTCCATCCTTCACTATTGCAGCCACACCCACCTCCTCAGTGGTCCTTGAATATACCAGGTATGAATATACCAGGTCCTTGAATATACCAGCCAAGGGGTTAGAACCAAGGCTTTTCAAATTCCAAAGACTATTCTAAATTTCAACAATTTAATAGAGACTCTCCAGAAATCCTAATGAAAATATTCTCATAAAATGTAGTACCTTAATCATATACTCATTTTTAAATGCCCTTATTAAAAGGAATTCTAAATAGAATACTTCATTCTCCTGGGTTATTTCCTAAAATCTGATGTAAACAATTATGAGACTAACTAAAAAAATATCTAACAGCTGTTATTTCACATGTACCTGTTAATGGTGAGTGATTCAATAAAAGCATCTAAATATGGCCAGAAAATGTTTATTCAATATCTGTTAAGTTCTAGCATCTACTATTAACCCCAGATATGTAAGGTCCTGTGTTTGGAGGATACAGTGGTAAAAGATATATATATATATATATATATATATATATATATATATATATATACACATACATATATGTATATACACACATATAGATACACACAAACACATGCATGTACATACACACTGTATATACATGCATGTGTGCATATGTATATGTATATATATATATAGAGAGAGAGAGAGAGAAAGAGAATGAGAGAGAAACTGGAGAAGGCCCAAGCGATTCTGCAAAAGGGACTATTAAGTGCCTTTGTCCAAAAGGAAATATAACATATGGGTGTTAAATGAATCCAGTAAGGCAAGTCTTAGTCAACATCATAGTATCAATTAATGAGTTCATCGTATTAACAAAATGAAAATTATCTCAATCTTCATAATTTTAAGATCACCTTGATTATCTTGATCTCAGATTTGCATAAAACACCTCTGATAAATTCAACATTCATTAATGATGTAAAGAAAGCTCTTTGAAAAGTAAGAATAGAAGGAAATTTACTTAATCTGACAAACAGTACCTGAAAAAAAAAACCTTATATCAAACGTAGTATCTCTCACTAGGATCCAAGTGAAATAATGATGTCTAATCAATATAACGGATGGTCTAGCCAGTGCAATAAGGCAAGAAAAAGGCAGAAAATGTATAAGGATCAGAAAGTAAGAAATAAAAATCATTCACAGGTGATATGATTGGGTCACAGAAAATCCAAAACAGTCTTCAAATAAAGTTTTAGAATGAATAAGAACATTCAGCAACAATGCTGAGTACAGAATCGATACACAAAAATTGGTTGTATTTCTCCATACCACAAATAAACATCATTTAGAAAAAATTAAATATATAGAACAGTTCTTTAAAGCATCAAATACCTAGGAGTAAGCCTAATAAAAAATGTACACTTCTATACAGAACACGACAAAACATGTTCAAAAGCATAGAAGACCTCAATAAATACGTATGCATTGGAGGATTCAGTATTATAAAGATGTTCTCCCTGAGTTTATTGGGTTTAATGTAATGAATATATTCAAACAAATTCAATAAAAGCTCCAGTAGTCTTTTATGAAAACTGACAAGCTGATTCTAAAATTTACATGGAAATGCATAGGGCCAAAAATAGCTAAAAGTCTTGAAGAAGAAAAAGGAATTACAGAGAAATTATAAAACAAAGTAATTAAGAGTTTGGATGGAAAAAAAGGCTAATGAACCAGAAAGGAGAGTTCAAAAACTAATTTATGTACATTTATAGACTCTCGATTTGTCACAGGTGGCATCTTTTCAATAAATGATATTTAGTCAGTTGGCTATCCATATAGTAAAAATGAAACTTGACCCTGAATTCATAGCATACACAAAAATCCATAATATCAAATTGTAGTGATTTTATTAATCTTCCAGAATATAAAATGCAAGATT
This sequence comes from Saimiri boliviensis, assembly GCF_048565385.1. NCBI lineage: Eukaryota > Metazoa > Chordata > Mammalia > Primates > Cebidae > Saimiri > Saimiri boliviensis. The sequence goes on along the minus strand of NC_133456.1, from coordinate 123,462,452 downwards.
ATCTTCAGGGTCTTAGGATAGAGCAAGGTTTGTTAGAATTTAAAAAGAATTATCTAAAAAGAAAAAGATTGATAAATTAGACTGTATTAAAATTAAGAATGGCCATCATCTTAAAGACATCAAGAAAATAAAGTTGAAAACCGCAGAGTTAAAGACAACGACATTTGCAGACTGTTTAATGAGCAAAGAACTCATACCGAGACTATGGAAGAACTACAGATGAGTAAGAAATATACCAATAGAAGAGTGGCTAGAAGACTTCAACATAACTCCACAAAGCAGGATATCCAAATGGCCAGTAAAGTTATGGAAAGGGGCATCATTATTCTTCAGGGGAACAGAAGTCAGAACCATAAAAAAGATGTCACTTCGAATCCACTGGAATGGATGAAACAGAAAAGCCTGGCAGGGCTCTGTGGAGAGGATGCCAAGCAATGGACACTCATATATTGCTAGTAGGCATGTAAATAGGTACTGGCAGTTTAGAAAACTATTTTGTATTATATGCTGAACCTGAGCAGACTCATGCCTTATGACCCGGCAAAATTTCACTCCTAGGTGTAAGTGCATGCATATGTGTACCTGCATAATAAGAGCAACGGTGTGTACAGACATATCCACAGCAGCATTTATGTAAATAGCAGTGTAAAATGTTCATTCAAACAATGGACATTCGAAACACTAACCATTGTGTTTCCATTTATATAAAGTTCAAAAATAGACAAAACTAATTTATGGTGGTAAAAATCAGAATATTGGTTACTTCTCAGAAGGTGAGAGGGGTTAGATGTCAAGAGGGACCAAGAGGAGGATTTTGGAATGTTAGTGTTACTGGGTGGTGATTATAAAAGTGTTCACTTTGTGTTAATTTGCTGAGATAAACACTTATGACTTACACTTTAGTATGTCTCTATTATGCTACAATATTTTTAAAAGATTTCTTAAAATCCCTATTGCAATATAGCAGTTAAATAGGTATTATGTTTACCTATTTTCCCAATTGATTTGTTTCTGTTTCAGTGTCCTACAATTCTTGGAAGAGACATTACATGAACTAATAAATATAGTAGAACCTCAGGAAAACATACCCTTGGCCATACCAATTACTGTAATTTTTCCTGGATATTTTGGGTTCACAAGCATGGGAAAACAAAGTTTTAGGAGGCACTTTATCAAATAAATACTTTTTAAAATAGTTTTTAATTCCAAATGAATGCATTCTTCTGTGGTCTAAACATTAGTCTATGCCTGCATTTTTCAATACATATAAAATATATATATATATTTTTTTTAAAAATGAAGTGTGATCATGCTTTACATGTTATTTTGTGACTTATTTTACACCTAAAATATGTTTGAAATCTATTTATAAAAACAAATGTCTATCTACCTAATATATTTTATAAAACAAATGTTAAGATTTTAACTCTTAAGGTAATAGAGAGGAAGTAAATTCCCTTTTAACTCTGACCTCCCACATTACTAATTCCCAGAATTGAGCATGTTAAAAGATTCTCTGTGTATATGCCAGTGTGGGTTTTTGTTTTTGTTTTTGTGTTTTTTGGTTGTTTTTTTTTTTTTTTTACAAAGTTCGAGATTATACTCTTTCAACTTCTTTTTTCTACAAATATAGTTTCAGTACTCTATCAGTGCATGAATGTCTACATTCATTCTACATCAGTCCTTTTAATATAGATCATATCTATATCATTCTTTTCAATGGCTGCATAATATTCCAACATAGAAAAATGTTATGATTTATTTTGCCTTTCTTCTACTAGTATTTAGTATTTTTCTAGTTTTTTCTTTACAAAAGTGATACAAAAGACATCTATGTGTATGTATGGGTGTCTGCATACATATGTGTATATCTTCATATATTTCAGAAAATATGTAAGAACTGCTGAGTTAAGAGTATAAATATTTTTGAATACTAAAAATAGCTCAGACCGTACTTCTGTGAGTAGTCATTAATATTGGATACAACATCACAGCAAAACAAATGTAGTCAAGAATTTAAGTAAGGCAACAAAATGGGAACCAATGATCTCTTAAGGCAAGAAGACTATATTAAGGGTTGATGTGGGATTTAGTGGAAAGGAATACATATGGGAGATAATTTACCACTGCCCCATGCTCATAGCCATAGCACCCATTTTTCCCTTAGTAGTTAACAGAAACTAATGTCAAATATAAAAGGCACAAACAACTTAAAACTATATTCACAGATAGAAATTATAATGCAATACAATTAAGTGACCAATTTATAATACTTACAGTCAGGTAAAATATTTCACTGAGATTCCTTAAAATTAGAAATTGTCTTCTCAGGATTAGGCCACATTTTCTCTGAAAAGCCATCATCCTTGAGTCATGCTGTTCTAAGGATGAGTTTTTCTTCTAATGGACAATTGTTGATCGCTTTAATCTGTACCTACTGCTGATAGTCGGTTTTAGTTTAACCCCAGGACATGAAGACCTCAGAACCTCTTAGAAATAAAGCAGTGGATATTATATGTATTAATGTGCTCTAAAGATAGTTAAATTTAGATGGGAGCAAATAAAATTTCTTCCTTACAGACAGCAAATTAGTACTGTGGCTGTCATTTACCTCCTCCATGTGTCAGAATAAAATCTTTCCTTGACGTAACACAAGATCACTAATAGTAAGGGAACAGGAGATGTAGTGGAAATCTGGATTGCTGAATGACTTTTAGCCTTTCTGCATAATAGTGGCAGATATTTGAGTACTTGTTATGTGCAAGGTGCACTTGTAAGGCCTAATTTGTATTATTTCATTTACTCGTTATAACAACCCTATGAGGTAGATGGAAAATAAGCACTATCTAACAGATTGGTAATAGGACGCATAGAAAAGCTAAGCCAAGTCAACAACTGGTATGTTGCAGAGCCAGTATTTATATCCAGGTACTGTGGCTACAGAACCCCTACCCTTAGCAATTTCACTAAAGCTGAAGATTCATTTGGTTTAAACTTGTGAACCCCAGGCTCCACCTCTTTTCCTCTGTTCCCCACTTTGAAGCCCACAGAGTGTCAGTGGGTCATAAGATATATCCCTCTGCCATTGGGAAGAGGAGCTGGGCAGGGGCAGATGTCTCTACAGATGTGTTATCGGGAAATTGGGTATCATAACTTTCTCTTGACATTTAACTTGCTTTGTGATTTTTTTGTTTTTGCTGAAAGCCATTTGTGATGTATCTGGTAATAGGAACTAAGATAATCAGGCTTTTAGTGTGAGATATTGTGTTAATCTGGCTAGGAGCTGAGCTATGTTTAATTTGTTGTAGCTGTGCCTGAGACTTATGTTTCCTCTAGGTTTTGGTTTTTGGGGTGTGTGTGTGTGTGTGTTTTCTCCCCTGTTATCTTTGAGCTTCCCTAAGAACTCCTTCTCAAATAGAGTCTGTAATGAGCTCTCTCAAACACAGTCCACTGCTATTATTTTGAAGCCCTGTCGATGTGATAGTAGCGTGCTGGGGAGGGGAAGTGTGTTCTAAGCTTATGATTAAAATTCGGGTTGCTTTAGTGGGCCTGAGTCTCTGGACTGTGACTTGAAGAAGTATTTCCTGTCCTTTTTTACCTCTCTCCTTGTGTGAGAAGGCTAGGGAGAACTCAGTTTGTCTAATTGTTCTTACTTAGGTCAGATAAGGCTCTGGTAAAGGAGTTTCTCTTGAAGTCAGGCCTTTGCTGAGAAGAACAGAACACTCTGGATGTATTTAAAAATGATTACTTATCCCCTGGGTGTACTGAAAAATTAAAATTTTCCCCCTCTCCGTGCCTAAAGAAGAAAGGAATTTTTCTCTGACCTTCACAGTGAGAGCCTGATGAAGCTTCTGGAGTTAAAACAGGAAAGTGTGGGGAATCCCCACTTAAGACGGGTTGCAGGAGTTTTAAACCCTCAAGCTAGTTCATCCTTACCCTCTGGAAATTTTATCAATTACTATTTAAATTTTCCTGCTAGTTACTTATTTCAGTAACTTCTGCTTCTGCTAAGCTGTGATTCTTTGTTTTTATCTGCCTTTCCAGTTTTGGAGGCAGTGGTTTGCCCTGTGACTTCAATTTTCTGATGGATCTAAGAAGAGTTGTTTTCAGTTTATTCAGCTTTTTTCTTGTAAGGAAGCTAGGTGACAACTTCCAAGCTCTTAATATGTTGGAGTGTGGTGAGGGAGAACACATAATCTCATAAAACTTACATAGTGTCTTAGTTCATTTGGCCTGCTGTGACAAAAATACTGTATAATTTAAGAATAATCGAAATTTATTTTTTTTATTTTTTTATTTTTTGGGGTTTTTTTTCTTGAGATGGAGTTTCGCTCTTGTTACCCAGGCTGGAGTGCAATGGCACGATCTCAGCTCACCGCAACCTCCGCCTCCCGGGTTCAGGCAATTCTCCTGCCTCAGCCTCCTGAGTAGCTGGGATTACAGGCCTGTGCTACCATGCCCAGCTGATTTTTTGTATTTTTAGTAGAGACGGGGTTTCACCATGTTGACCAGGATGGTCTCGACCTCTTGACCTCGTGATCCACCCGCCTCGGCCTCCCAAAGTGCTGGGATTACAGAAATTTATTTTTTACAGTTTTAGAGGCTGGCAAGTCCAAGATCAAGGTACCAGCAGATCTGGTGTCTGGAGAGGGCTCACTCTCTGTTTTGCAGATGGTGCCTTACTGTGTTCTCACATGGCAGAAGGGCCGGGAAGCTCCCTTCAACTTCTTGTATTAGGGCATTAATTCCATTCATGAAGGCAGAACCCTCATGACTTAATCACTTCCCAAAAGTGATTCCTATTAATACTGCCACAGTGAGGATAGGTTTCAACATGAATTTTGGAGGGACACATTCAGACCATAACAGATAGTATCTCTAAATTTTCCTAATTTTTTAAAAATATAAGTCTTGTCATTTCAATGACAATACACAGGAAATGTCACCATCAAATGATACTTCTTGATTCTGCCTGCATATTTGGAGGGTTTTGTTTTGTTTTTAATACCAGTGCTTGGGCCCTTCCCCAGGCCATATGAGTCAGAATTTTTAGGGGTTAGGGTTGAATATCTACCCCCTGTCCCTACCCCAGCTTCTTACATGTGAAAACCATGCCATAGAGCAATGGTTCTCAAACTTAAGTGTGCATCTCAAAATAACCAGGAAGATTTGAAATTCAGATTGCAGGGCCCTGCCTCCCAGAATTTCTGACTCAATAGATGTAGGGCAGAGCCCAAGAATTTACATGTCTAACAAGTTACAGATGATGCTGATGTTGCTGGCACTGAACAATATTTAGCAAACTACTACCATAACAGATCCTAAAAAGAAATTACAGCAGTTGAAATCCATGATCTGCTTATTCCTCTTGCAAAATGAGACACCATAATTTCCCATTTTTCCTGTGAACTCTGCTTGATTAGGTCAAAATGCTCAGTTTGGGCTCCCTTTTTTTTCTCTTGGTATATTAAATTTTTCTACTTTTTAGGATTCTATGGCCAGATTCTCTTTACATGCCACCTAACTTTCCTTCTGGGTGATCTTATATATTTCTATAGTTTACTTCATCTAAATGCTGATTATAGAAACAGATATATAAATATCTGTCCAGTTGGATTTCTCTTCTGAGCTTCACATCTGTATTTTCAATTAGTTGCTTGACATATTCATGAAGATGTTCCCCAAAAAGCTGCACTCAACCTGTCTGCATCTGAGATATATTTCTGCCTCAGGGTCCCCTTTCTTTGTTAATGACACCAAGATACATTCTATTTTTTCAAGCCAAAAACCTGCATGTCGACTTGGATTTCTCTTCCTTATCCCTCTCTCAAAATGGTCTCCAAAGCCTAGAAAAACGATTTCCTTAATATCTCTCAAATCCATTTCACTCCTTTTATGCCACTATGTTATACTATTCGGTTGGTGTAAAAGTAATTGCGGTTTCCGCCATTACTTTCAAAGGCAAACCCACAATTACTTTTGCACCAACCTACACTTCTGACTGAATGTTCCAGTGAGATGATCTCATTTTATAGAAGCTAAAGCTAGAACTGTATCATTGATGAGAAGGAATACAAACTAATTTATTACTGACTCCTTTTATACCACCCATGAACCAGTGCTCTCCAGTATGCTAGTGTGAAGAGGTTCCTAATTTGAGCTAGTGTGTCCTGCACTGGAAAGCTGGCTCTTTGGAGAAAGGCTGGAGTAGGTACAACAGATGTCTATTTGCATGAATGGCCAAGGAAGCGCCTGGGAAAGAATTCACTGGAATGTAGGAGAATCTGAAAGAGAGAGTCATATAGGGAAGTTGCCTCAGTAACCAAAACTCAGTTATTGAGAAAAGGAAAATATTAAATATAGCAGATGATTTGTTACACTCCATCTCGCACCTCTGTGAACTTAAGTCCTCTGTAGGTGTTAGATCTGCAAGTGAATAAACGAAATGAACCGTGTGCCAGTTGTTAAGCACCAAACTGTCTTCTAGCCTCTGCTTTGAGATGCTGTGGCCAGGACCCTGCAGACCTCAGTTCTGCTTTGCCAGCTGGCTTCCTGCTAGTCTCTGCCAGTACTGGGAGGGAGCTGCTATAGGAAACCTGGAAGGCTGCTATAATAAAATACCATAGACTAGATAACTTACAAACAATAGACATTTATTTTTCATAATTCTAGAGGCTGAGAAGTCTATGATCAAGGCATCAGCAGATTCATTGTCTGTGGAGGGCCTGCCTTCTGGTTCAAAGATGGCAACTTCTTACTGTGTTTCACATGGCAGAAGGGACACAGCAGCTCTCTGGGGCTTCTTTTATAAAAGGTCATTAATCCCATGCCTAAGGGCTCTGCCCTGATGACTGGATCATCTCCCAATGGCCTCACCTCCTAATACCATCATTTTGATAAGTAAGTTTCAATAAATAACTCTTGAGGGGAAACAGACATTCCAACCATAGCAGCAATCCTTTATGTTAAATTCTCTTTGCTCAAACAACTGGAATAGGTGTTGTCTCCTGATTGGACCCCAACCGGTTTAAACCACTTCACTAACATCACTGTAAAATATTGGAACACAAAAGTACTATTTGGTTCTCTTCAATGATACTATAGTACATGACAGGAAAAAGGTATTCTGTATCTCATCTCATGGTAAATGATGCAACTGTATTCTGTAGATGAAATGGTACCTGAGTGAACAGACAGTAGTGTTCAGCTGTATACATAAAATGTGGTGCTGCCTTTTGTGCCTGGCAGGCCTGGCCTGTATATGCCCAGGGGACACAGCAGTGCCTACTGGATGTGGTGATAACCAGTGCAGGGGCACACAGAGCAAAAAGGGATTAAAACCATTTCTGATGGTGAATTCTCTTCTACTCTATGACTTTCTTGGTGAAAAGTAACCAGATTTGTTAGTGAGCTCATGTAATACAGCCTTTGGGAACTCTTAGAAACACTTGGTACAGGTTCATAGAAAACTAGGAAACAGTATTAGCAAGTGACAGAAAAATCCATTGAAATAAGGATTACCCTAGTTAGCTATAGGTATGTTTTAAATTTTAGTGTTAAAAACCGTGGCCTTTAAAATAGGAGCTATTAAATACTCTTATTTTGTCTCTCTAGTTTTGCCATTTTCATATCCTTATTTGCTATTAATTGAGTTCTTTGACACAAATCTACAAAGTGGTTTAGTTATCCTGATTCACAGCTCTGATCTGCATGTGGGCCAGTGTAGAAGAGAACCAAGGGCTTGGAGTTTCAAATGCAAGCACAGGAACTCTCAGCATCTTTCAAAGCCCTTCGCTCAGTGGGCAGCAAGCAAGCTTCAGTGCTTACCATCTCTTTTCTGCCCCTTCACTGAGCCCCATTCTTCTTCCACATTCTATGGTCTTGTTAGAGATTATGGATATTCAAAATGTAATATTGACTAATGGTGTCTGCAGCTATACTTTCTTAGTTTCTCCTTTATGAAAATTTGTATCTTTTCTTCCCGAATAATTGGTTTTTTTTTTTTTTTTTTTTCATGGTTGTTGACTTGGGAAGTCTGTGGATATGTGTGGCTGCCTCCCCATCAGCCATTACTCTTACACTTCCCAAATTGTGCACTGAAGTGTCCTAAGGCACCACAGAGAATTCAGAGAAGGACAGTGGAATATTTATAAATTTCAAGAGAAACATTGTGACATTCATTGGACATTGCATGAACTATTATTATTGAGTTGTTTGAATGTGACTACTTAATAAAAGGAAGAAAAAAGGACCTGTTTGTTGTTGCTTTTCATTCATGGGCACTATGAAAAAATCGCTGAGGCACTAAGGGCACTGGGAACAGAGTAAGTTTGGGAATCTCTGCGTTACCCGCTTCCCAACAACTCATGTCTCTTTAGGGGATCCATATAGATATGGTACCTTTCTCACCCCCAGATTCAGGAGATGGAGCATAGGATAAAACTGAATTAGTCAATTCAATCTACCCTGCTGGCCTTGTTAAGAAGTGAACTAATTAAGAGATGAACATGTGATCCACATCAGCCAGATTAGAGTAAAACTCAGGTTACTTGCTTGGAATGCTGTAACAATCTCAGTATCTCTTTCTTCTTTTCCTCTTCCTCTTCCCCACCTCGTCCTCCTCCTCCTCCTCCTCCTCGTCCTTCTTCTTCTTCCTTCTTCTTCTTTCTTCTTCTTCTTTCTTTCTTCTTTCTTCTTTTCTCTCTTTTTCTCTGGTTAAAAAAGCATGTAGCTACTGAGGTAGTTACATCAGCACTCTTAGCATTGTCATACTATTAATTTTTGTTTTCTGTTATTACTGTTGAGAAGTCATCAATTAATCAGTTTTGATGCTTTGAAAGTAAAGTTTCTCTCTGGCTGCTCTTAAAATTTTCTTTTTGTCTATGTGTTTTTTTAAGCAGCTTTATTCTAGTGTGCCAAGAATATTTATCCTCCTTTGTATTTTTCCTTTTAAGGTTTGCAGAGCTTAATGATTTGTGTTTAATGTCTTTCATCTTCTGGAATAGTCATTTTTATCTCTTCAACTGTTGTTTCAATTTTATTCTGTCTTCCTGTTTCTTCTGAGACTTCAGTTACATGTCTCTTGGACATTTTCACTATGTTCCACATGTGTTATTTTATGTCTCTTACACTGTATTTTTAAGCTCTGTTCTTCAGTATTGAATTGGCCTCCTTATGCTTTTGAATTTGGGTTTCCTTATGCTTTTAATCTCACATATATAATCTGTTGTCAAATCCATATGCTGAGTTTTTAATTTCAATTCTTGCCCTTTTAAGTATCTTAGTATATTTGGTTCTTTTCTATTTCATTGAACATATTAATCATAATTATTTCAAAGTCTTTGTCTGCTAAATCCCATCACCAAGTCATATAGGGATCTTTTTTACCTACTGACTCTTGATTTCATGATATTTTTCTTGGCATGTTAAGTAATTTTTAAAAGTGAATTTTGGACATTATATATTTAAAAAATCGTAGAGGTTCCAGATCTCATAATCGTCTCCAGGGAAGTTTCATCTTTCCTTTCTGGGTAGATAAAATGAAGACTGATAACAATTACAACCAGGGACTAAGCTTTATTCACACCCAGTAATGACTCCTTTTACCCCTCTAGAGTGTGGCTCTCTAAGGCATCTGCACAGAGACCTGTACTTTACAATGGAGCCTTGCCTGGCTAGTTCTTAACTTTATTATTATCATTGTCCTGGATCAGAAACGCATACCTTCTTTTCTGGGGCTTTGTTCTTAGTTTCTTATTTTTCCATCTCATGCAGCTTCAGAATTCAGCAAATATTGTGGGGGAAACTTTCTTGTGTCAACTCTAGTGCTTCACTAATTCCTTTCAATTAAATACTAGCCCTTCAAATCTCTAGTTTTTTAGCCCCAGTACTACAAGACCACCATAAACTCTCCTGGTCTCCTTTCCCAGTAGCCCTCTGTCCAGGCAATTCTTAGATTCTAGGATCCAAAATTGGTAAATTTACCCATGGTAAAAGCAGCTGCAGATTCCGAACTGGTCACTCCACAGTTGTCTCTTCCCCAGAATCTTCAGAATCTTGGCCTCCCTTCTTCCTGGTTGTTTCAGGAAGCAAACCACTAATGCACTGGAATAGACATTTTGTGTATCTCATACAGCTTTTTTCTGTGTTTTCTCTGTGGGTACATTGGTGTATGCTAAGCTCCTCCATCATATCCTAAAATGGAAGTTGATTTTTCACATTAAATTTTGCAATTAAGCCATGTTTTACAAGAGCTCAGTTTTCCATGTGTTGCTGAGTAAGGTCAGTAACACTATTAAATACTAAGCACTTTCTGTCGGATGCATTATATGTAATTTAGAAGTCTAGACGTGATTCTTAAAGGGGAGATTGTAATATTTTTAATATTTGCAATTGTAACGAGGCCTTTCAAGAAAAGTCTGTGTAGTTATAAACAAGGTAAGAAAATCTGTGTTACAGGAAGGAGGTGCTACTCAACATACAGAAAACACATTATCGCTTTTCCTCAATGTGACACTTTCTAGGATTAGGGACGGGGAAACATCTGACCAGTTCCAGAAAGATAAGGAATTCTGCTGACGCATAGAGATAGCCATATTTCTAATGACCAGCATAGGAAACGCAATATGAGAATTTGCTGTCCTTAGAATAGGAAAGCCAAGGAAATAAAAATCCCCTCAATGAACACCAAATTGGCAATGAAGATAAGCTACTGGGATATAGATACCAGGATACGTTTAAGTGTAAGTGATAAAGGTTAAGATAAGCTGTTTTTAGTACACATAAACAGCAAGAGAAATATATAGGAGATTTCCAATTTGTCTTGAACGTTATCTTTCTAAGTACAATGGAGTCCTCTGCTACATATCACTGCTATTCTTTTTTCTCTTGAAACGGAGTTTCACTCTTGTTTCCCAGGCTGGAGTGCAATGGCATGATCTCAGCTCACCACAACCTCTGCCTCCTGGGTTCAAGCAATTCTTCTGCCTCAGCCTCCCGAGTAGCTGGGATTACAGGTGCACACCACCACACCCAGCTAATTTTGTATTTTTAGTGAAGATGGGGTTTCTCCTATGGTAATTTTGTTTTTTAATTCTTTCTCCCAAGACCCTTTATTAAGTTTTTCCATTCCCAGTCGGATATGACCTGTTCTTCCTTAAAATGCTGTAACACTTTGCTTATGTCTCTCCTAGGACTTTTAATGTAATTTGCCCTGAAGAAAAATGGTTTGTGTTCTTATATTATCCTTCTTAGTAGATAGTCAGTCCTTTGAGGAAATGAACTGTGAACTTTTTTTAACTCCACAGCTGGGCCCAACAGAATCTTGCAAACACTAGTCAGTTAATAAATACTTGTTTACTTAAATATAGGTGACATGTGGCTCCCCTAGGCAGTTCACATCACGGCTTATTTTCTTCGAGGCCAGCTGGATTGGCCTCTGACTCATCATCTTTCTTTAAAGGCTCACCTAATTGGGTAAGACCCAACCAGGAGAATTTCTCTTTTGATTATACAAAGTCAAATTATTATAGCCTAATTGTGGTAGGGATACGCCATCATATTTACAGGTTCCCCTGTGCTCAAGGGGAAGGACACACAGATAACAGGGATCATCATAAAATTCTGCCTATCGACTCCTCCTCCCATTTTTTTGCATATTTTTTGTATATCTCCTCACCCAAATGGTTGTCAAAATATAATCCCTGGATTATCAGCACCAGCATCGCCTTGAAATTGTTAGAATAACAAATTCTCAAGCCCCACACCAGATCTACTGCATCAGAAACTCTGGTGGTCCAACTGTCTGTGTTTTGACAAGCCTTCTGGGTGATTTTAATGCACAAAATTTAAGAGTCGCTGCCTCACCCATAGGTCTTTTATTTTAGCACCATATTATAAGTAACCTTCTCTATTCTCTGCCTTGATTAAAAAAACACACACACACAATAAAAAAAAAAACAGCCTAACCATATTCCACTAGCTGCCTTAATCCTTAGCTGATGTGCAGCTCAGGAGGAACATGGATTCTGAACCCTTGCCATGCCGGGCACTCTCCAATATTGACTGTGACTCCCTGGCAGCCCCTGCTTCCACCTTCCTATTTTGGTTGCCATTTGCCTTACAAGAGAAAGCACAGTAGTAATTCTGTGTGTAACACATGTCAACTGAGTCAGTTGGGTAATTTTTCATCCATCTTTTCCCACATCTTTGCCCCATTAAAAAAGTTGAAAGGATTATCATGACGTTGGGTTGATTGCTCTATTTCTTGCTGTTATCGCTGCTGCTGTGTTGGGAAACTAGAGAATTTTCTTTTTTTTTCTTTTCTTTTTTTTTTTTTTTGAGACGGAGTTTCGCTCTTGTTGCCCAGGCTGGAGTGCAATGGCACGATCTCGGCTCACCGCAACCTCCGCCTCCCGGGTTCAGGCAATTCTCCTGCCTCAGCCTCCTGAGTAGCTGGGATTACAGGCACGCGCCACCATGCGCAGCTAATTTTTTGTATTTTTAGTAGAGACGGGGTTTCACCATGTTGACCAGGTTGGTCTCGATCTCTCGACCTTGTGATCCACCCGCCTCGGCCTCCCAAAGTGCTGGGATTACAGGCGTGAGCCACCGTGCCCGGCGAGAATTTTCATGTTATAAATATAATACCTCCTTAGGCTGATAGTAGTTGATTAATCTCAGACATTAGCAGTGAAATGATATAAAAACCCATGTTACAGAAACAGAGCTCTTGCTACACTAATCAGAAGCACGTTACAGTATAAGAATTGGGGTACAGCACTTGGTTTGGAGGTTCTCCATGGTATAAGAAATTAAATGTAAACATTGTGTGTGTTTGCACCAGTATTAAATCAATAGTATAGTTGAGTTGCCGAATAATTGGATTTTATTATACTTTAATAAATTTTTCTCACTTAAATTATTGCTGTCGTGTGAAAAAAGGAAAACAGAAAAAAAATTAAAAAAAAAAAATTTAACCATAAAAGTTAAGCAGTCTCTAAGCAGAAGTTTTCTAAATCAATAAATATTTTACTTAGCAAATATCTGTATACATTTTTGACATTTTATGAGAAGCAGCTTACAAATTGGCTCACCGGGACATTTCTATAAAAGGAGATCTACTTTTCCATTGACTCTCCTTCTCATGTCATCTTCCACCCCAAGCTGGTTTCATGAGGGTAGGGCTTTCTGTACATTTTGGCTTCTTAGTGAATCCTCAGCACCTAGAAGATGGTGCTCACAAATATTTGTTGAATGGATATACGTTTTCTATCATTTTATTAGTGAAGTCTTCCTATGTGGGTAGATAAAACGGACCAAATTGGACCATTTGATAATGGTGATATCAAAAAGGCAACCATTGCTTCAGAACATCCTCATACAAATCAGGACCACTGGCTGTTTTCATAAAAACCAGTTCTCCGCAAGAACATGGCCTGGGTTTTATTCATGACTCAACCATGTAGATTACATACTAAACTAAATTTACAAAATTTAATCCAAGCTTTTTAACTTGGAATCATAGGTTTTCTAATGTGGAAGTGGATACTACAGAGTGTGTGCAGGTATGGGTGTGTATAAAAGGAAATACGTTTTATACACTTTCTGTGTTCATGTTTATTTCCAATCACATTAAACTAAAATTAGTGGTCAGGTGTGGTGGCTCATCCCTGTAATCCCAGCACTTTGGGAGGCCAAGGAAGGGAGGATTACTTGAGGCTAGAAGTTCAAGAGCAGCCTGGACAACATAGCAACAGCCTATATCTAAAAAAAAAAAAAATTTAACTGGGCATAGTGGTGCATACCTGTGGTCCCAGCTACTCAGGAGGCTAAGACAAGAGGATTCCCTGAGCCCAGGAGGTTGAGGCTGCAGTAAGCTATGATAGCACCACTGCACTCCAGCTTGGGTGATGGAGTAAGACCCTGTTTCTTATAAAAAATAATTAATGTGGTACCCTTTGCAGTGATTAGCCCCAGCGGGACATTGGAAGAGATGAGCCAACAGAGCCACATGGCTGGTAAAAAGCAGTGGTGAGACAGAAGCTGGGTGAGGAGAGCTATCAGAACTCTAGAAAGACTCATGCCTTGTTCTTCCACTTCAGGGGACGGAAGCTGTAACCCAGACGTAGAACTTTAGAGAAAATAAGAGTCTAGAGCAGGGCTCCTTTATTCCTAGAATTCTTGTGAATATAATTGGAAATGGTTAAAAAATAGGCCAGGTGAGGTGGTGCATGCCTGTAATCCCAGCACTTTGGGAGGCCGAAGTGAGCGGATCATGAGATTAGGAGATTGAGACCATCCTGGCTAATGTGGTGAAATCCTGTCTCTACTAAAAATACAAAAAAATTAGCCAGGCGTGGTGGCACATGCCTGTAGTCCCAGCTACTCAGGGAGGCTGAGGCAGGAGAATCTCTCGAACCCGGGAGGTGGAGGTTGCGGTGAGCCAAGATGGCACCACTGTACTCCAGCCTGGGTGACAGCAAGACATTATCTCAAAAAAAAAAAAAAAAAAAGATTAAAAAAATAAATGGCTGTATAAATTGTGGAATAAACAGTCAGTGTCTATATTTGTCTTACAGAAAAGCTAGTGCATTGTTTTTCTTTTCTCACCGTTGAAGGGACTTCAAACTTCTGGTACCATAAATAATGGTAATATCAAAATGGCAACCATTGCTTCAGAACAATCTACCTGTGACCCGTAGTTTCCATCATGGTGCACGAGCCTTCAAATTGCACAATGCATTGGACAAGTAGAAATGAGGCTTTAAATACTATTTTACCCAGAAACTGAGAACACTTGTAAACATATGTAGCACAAATAGTTATTAAAGTATAGAAGAAGGAAAGGAGTATTAATTTACAGACAAACCTGTTTCCAAGTAGGAAAGAAAGAAACTTACATTTTTCTTTCTCCCTGTTCTTCATTTGCCCCACTTTCTCCCCTGTCCCAAAGAAGACAACAGCCCCTGAGCCTGTGAGTCCCTGTTACGCACACCAGGAAGAGATGTCAGCCTGTTTGGAAATGTTTTATCTCTGCCTCAAAACTTGTTAGTTCTTTCCTTCTTTTAGGTGCATGTTTTCATAGGTTTCCTTTCTAAGGTTCAAAAGAGAAAGAATTAATCTTCTGAGTAACTCATTTCAAATCAGTTACCAGTAACTTTTTAAAAAATGATTTGTTATTTGCCTTCCTTAAATATTTCCCTTCCCATTGCTTGCTTGCTTGATTTATTTATTTATTTATTTTTGAGGCGGAGTCTTGCTCTGTCAAGGATGGAGTACAGTGGTGCCATCTCAGCTCATTGCAACCTCTGCCTCCAGGTTCAAGTGATTCTCACTCTGTAGTCCTCCGCCTTCCCAGTAGCTGAGATTACAGGTGCCTGCCACCATGCCCAGCTAATTTTTTGTGTTTTTAGTAGAGACAGGGTTTCACCATGCTGGCCAGGCTGGTCTTGAACTCCTGACCTCAAATTATCTTCCAGCATTGGCCTCCCAAACTGCTGGGAGTACAGGTGTGAGTAGTTGAGATTACAGGTGCCTGCCACCATGCCTGGCTAATTTTTGTATCTTTAGTAGAGGCAGAGTTTCACCATGTTGGCCAGACTGGTCTTGAATTCCTGGCCTCAAGTGATCCTTCTGCCCTGGCCTCCCAAAGTGCTGGGATTACAGAGGAGAGCAGGTGCACCCAGCCTGTACATATTTTAAACTTAAAAAACCTAAAAGCCTTATTGATGAAAACCAACACTCCCCCTTCTATCCCTCTTTATTTCCCAAACAGACTACCCAGAGTTCAATTGCTCCAGCTGTTTCTCCACATAGTATAGTCCTTGGTTTATGAATTTTAGGTAATGTAAGCTTCATATTATGGTAGGTGAGGCTGCCATTGTCTTAGGCCCTACCTTCTGCTTCTGTATCCCATCTGCCCAATAAAGTTAGATTTTAGTTTTTGACAAAAACAGCAGTCATTGTTTATGTTAGTAAGGCTAGGTAAATCTTTTTTATTCTCCTTCAATTAGTATACTTCAATTGTTTCCTTTTTGTACAGTTTTTATTTTTCCTAGAATTAATAATTGCTTTCTTTATATTTTTATTTGCTTAGTTTCTGTGTATCTATCAGTGTATATTTTTTGCTAATGCTGTAACATGTCTGCCAAACAACTAAAAATAACTTTCCTCAAACCTAAACACAGCTGATCAATCAGTTCTATTTTTCCCCATTCTGGAGATTTCTCTCCTACAACTTTTTCCCCACTTGGTCAAATATGAATGTGCTATTTAGGGCTGCTACACAGCTGTCATTGTGAAACATTCCTTCACTATCTCCTGGGAATTTTCTTAGTTTGCTATGTATTTTATTTCCTGTATCTCAAGTCTTCCTGTTTCTTCATTTACTTCCTCTTTTTTCCTGGAGCACATTCTCCAATATTTTTCTTTTTCTTTTCTTTTCTTTTTTTTTTTTTTTTTTTGAGACGGAGTTTCGCTCTTGTTACCCAGGCTGGAGTGCAATGGCGCGATCTCGGCTCACCACAACCTCTGCCTCCTGGGTTCAGGCAATTCTCCTGCCTCAGCCTCCTGAGTAGCTGGGATTACAGGCACGCGCCACCATGCCCAGCTAATTTTTTGCACCTTTAGTAGAGACGGGGTTTCACCATGTTGACCAGGATGTTCTCAATCTCTTGACCTCGTGATCCACCCGTCTCGGCCTCCCAAAGTGCTGGGATTACAGGCTTGAGCCACCGTGCCTGGCCTCTCCAATATTTTTCTAAGAAAGAGTATAGGAGGTAAAATTTTGAGACTTTGCATATCCTGTAACAATCAAGATTAACTGACAATTTATCCAGTTTTAATATTTTAAGTTGGAAATAATTTTGCCTCAAAAATTCAAAGACATTTCTCCATTTTCTTTTAATTTCCTGTTGGGGAGTTTAATGCTATTTGACATCTCTTTGCCTGTAAGCAGCTTTTCTTGGCTTGTTTGTCTCTTTGGGGATATTTTAGGATCTTACCTGCTTTTTGGTGAACCTAAACTTCCTTGATGCTGTGATTGGGGTGGGCCTTTTCTTGTTCGGTGTGCTGCTAGTCCCTTTCAATCTGGAGGAGAACTCATGGAGTAAAAATTCAAGTGTAAATCTAAAGAATGATGTATCTTTCCCCTACTCAGTATTTTTTCATGTAAATCTTGCTTTTATAATATTTTTAAGTGAAGAAGTTCCCGTTCGTTTTACTTCCTTTTATTGTTAGCTGTCAATGCTGTCACAACAGTATTAGCACCATAATGATTATCAATCATAATGGCTCTTTTTATGGCTATTACTGTGCTGTAGGTTCTTCAGGATCACAATAGAACCCATCTCTTAGCATTGTTGTAAATATTAAGTGAGTTATAACATGTAAAGTGCTGGGGCCAAATACTCTACATAGTAAGTGTTCAATAAATAATGGCTAGTTTTATCACTATTCATGAGCCAATTACACAAGACTAATATTAAACCCTCTTTACAGATGAGGAAACTGAGGTCAAAGAGGTTACATTACTTGGACAAGATGACACAGCCAGCAAGTAAGGGACAGGGCTAGAACTCACTTTTTCTGGCTTTCAGTTTATGCTCTTTCTGTTCTGCCATACTGCCAGGGAAGGTGATATGGTTTGGCTGTGTCCCCACCCAAGTCTCATCTTGAATAGTAGCTCCCTTAATTCCCATGTGTTGTGGGAGGGACCCTGTGGGAGATCATTGAATCATGGCTTTCCCTCATACTGTTCTCATGGTAGTGAATGAGTCTCACAAGGTCTGATGGTTTTTTTTTTTTTTTTTAGACGGAGTTTCGCTCTTGTTACTCAGGCTGGAGTGCAATGGCGCGATCTCGGCTCACTGCAACCTCCGCCTCCTGGGTTCAGGCAATTCTCCTGCCTCAGCCTCCTGAGTAGCTGGGATTACAGGCACGCACCACCATGCCCAGCTAATTTTTTGTATTTTTGGTAGAGACGGGGTTTCACCATGTTGACCAGGATGGTCTCAATCTCTTGACATCGTGATCCACCCGCCTCGGCCTCCCAAAGTGCTGGGATTACAGGCTTGAGCCACCGCGCCCGGCCGATCTGATGGTTTTATAAAAGGTTTCCCTTTTCACTTGGCTTTGTTGTCTCTTGCCTGCCACTGTGTAAGATGTGCCTTTCACCTTCCGCCATGATGGCGAGGCCCCCCCAGTCCTGTGGAACTGAGTCCACTAAACCTCTTTTTCTTTACAAATTACCCCGTCTCAGGGATGTCTTAATCAGCAACATGAAAAAGGACTAATACAAAAGGCATTGCTGTCTTTCTTTCCTTGTCTTTTTTTTAATACTCATGGATACAACTCACTCTAGCACAATATAAAACAAAATAGTGTGCAAGGTCAACATCAGATCACAAATGCTGGAGATCGAGACATGCATAAAAAAATACTCTGCCCTGAATAAGTTAAATACTGTGTGAAGGCAGGAACTAGAACAATGCATTTTTCACATATAATATTCCATGACATCATGGAAAGATGAGGGTTGGTTCAAATTAAGGCTGAGGTGATGTTCAGTTAGTGGTGGAATACGAGCTTTGCTAACTGATACATGCAGCATGTGTTAAAACCTCTGCTGGCAAGACATGTCCTGTCCAGCAGAGGTTAACAGATTTGCTATCTGTATTCTTTATGACACTTTCCCAAAAGAAAAGGTTTCATATGTTATTGTGCAGGCAGAACATTTTCCCAGTCAGTCGCACAAAGTTCAGTTCTTTGTGGCTCTCCTGAAATACCACACTGTGCCAATAGCTGTGAGGGCTGAACACCTTCTAGATCCTCAGACCATGCCCGGACGGAGCCAACTCCTTCCTCCACTGAGGAGTATGGAATGCTCGGCAGAGCTGGGTACAACAGGTTTCACCTCTAATTTTGGAACTGGAAAGTGTTTCTTTTTGACAAATGTGGACACCCTTTTGGACAGGTCTATTGCATTAGACAAACGCTGAACTAGAAATAATGACAGAAATTGGCTTGAGTAGAAAAAGATCATTGCCTTTCTCATCATCCAACATCAACTACAATTTTGGATGCATTGAAAATAAGAACAAGCACTGGAGGAGGTGGTGGGCTGTGTTATTCTTGTGGCCCCAAGCATATGTCATAGAAAGGAAACCACCCGGAACAAACATTGTAAGATTTTTGAGACTGTGGAAATAGACAAAACAAAAATATATAACAAAATTTTACATGCTGGTCCTTATTCTACGTCTCCCTTTCTCATTGAAAACCTGGGACGAGGGTATATAAGCAGCCCTAAGGATCTAGGTTCTCTCTCTCTCTCTCTCTCTCTCTCTGTGTGTGTGTGTGTGTGTGTGTGTGTGTGTGTATAAATAGTTATATTTATCTATATATACTTCCATATATATTATGTATAAATATATATACTTCCATGTATATGTGGCAGTATAAATATATATTAGATAGATAGATAGAGAGATAGATATTAAGATGGGGTTTTATTCTGTAGCCCAGGCTGGAGTGCAGTGGTGTAATCATTGCTCATTGCAGCCTCAAACTCCTGGGCTCAAGCAATCCTCCTTGCCTCAGCCTCCTCAGTAACTGGGATTATAAGTGTGTGCCACCATGCCTGGTTAATTTTTTTCTAACTTTTTGTAGAGATAGGGGGTCTTGCTTTGTTGTCCAGGCTGATCTCGAACTCCCAGTCTCCAGTGATACTCTCCCCTCAGCCTCCCAGAACATTGGGATTACTTACAGGTGGGAGCCACCATACTCGGCCAATAATCTCATTTTCAATATGACTGGTTACTGTGTACATTTATTTATAAGAAAAGATACCCATTTCAAAGAATTTGCAAGCTGATACATGTGGGCAGGCCTCAGCAAGGCAGCACTTCTACAGAGGGAGCTGTGAAAACAAGAAATAAATAAATAAAGGGCCCTGGAATGCCACATTTATGAGGACCTGCTGTATTGGTGCTGTGATTTTACCCTCCCAACTATGAGAACATTTTGAACAAAATGCCCCTGTGTTCACTGATTTATTTCATTATAGCATTGATTATAATGTACCTCAGTGAATAACTCTGAAGCCACTTGGTGGCTGTAATCTCTACACATCATCTTTTTGTAAGCCTGAAGATTTCTCTGTCCCGCCTGCTCGCTGGCCTATGGGAGGGACTCTAAAGAGGGAAGGAAGTAGGAGATTTGGGGAATGGGAGATGAATGCTCAAAGTCCAGAATAGGCCAGGTGCTGTGGCTTAGCCTGTAAACCCAGCACTTTGGGAGTCTGAGGTGGGTAGATCACTTGAGGTCAGCAGTCTGAGACCAGCCTGGCCAACATGGTGGAACCCCATCTCTACTAAAAATACAAAAATTAGCCAGGCATGGTGGCAGGCACCTGTAGTCCCAGCTACTTGGGAGGCTGACCAGGAGAATCGCTTGAACCCGGGAGGTGGAGGCTGCAGTGAGCCATGTGCCATTGCATTCCAGCCTGGGCAACAGAGGAAAACTCTATAAAAACAAACAAAAATTCCAGAACAACCTTCCTGAGAAGGCCAGAGCCAGGGAGCAAAAAATGCCGTGATTATATGTCTTTGTCACCTCTCCCAGCCGGCTGCTGTCTGCATGAATACAGAAGTAGCACTGGGCCTGAGGACTGAGACCACATCATACATATCCTGTGGCACACAGAGACATGGGCGAGGCGTCCTGACACTTGGACTCTTGGACCCACAGCTCAGCCGCTGGCTCTCTGTGAGATCCAAGCAAGTCATGTGAATACTTGGGCTTCCAAACTCTAGGGCAGCAACATCCACAGTGCCTTTTGCTTCTCACAGCCTCTGACTCTGTTCTAGGATTCTTTTGCTCCTTGTGCCTGGAATTAATCTGGTCAATCCAAGAAAGCATCTGGTTCTACAAAGATATACAGGCAAGAGTCTGAGAGCCAAGAGCCACCTATCATTTGCTCTGAATCCCTTTCATCAGTTCTAGGTGGTGTGTCCTTCTGCCGGGACGATCTGTCCCTCTCAGTCTGCTCCAGAGCAGCCCTGGCTTGGAGAACATGGAAGAGGGATGTTTTCACCTTGACCTCACTCCTCCCTTCTCGGCATGACTTCTTTATTCCCATTCTTTCCAGCCTTTACTCCTCTTCCTCTTCCTGATCCAAGGGGTGATAGAATCAAAGGTAAATCAAGGAAGATTCTCCAGCAAATCCTTTCCTACTGTGATTTATTAAGTTATACAATTGTTTTCCAAGTCCCTGTGACCTGAAGTCAGGAAAACTGGCTGAGTCCCTCGCAGGAAAATAAAATACTAACAAAAATGTAATCCCAAAGGTAGGCAAGGAGGGATAAAAAGAACTTTCCATTTTCAATTCTAAATGTCAAATGGGCTTTCTAGTTTTTATTGTAGGGCAAATAATTGTTATTTGTTGAAATTCTTCTGCAAATAACAGTATGTAAAGGCTTTTTAGGAGAAATCGTTTGGGGAATGTATTTAACTCACTGTACCTAAAATTCACACTAGACCAACTATTTTAAGTACGATGAAATGCCATTTTCATGATTTCATATAACATTTTTGTGATAGATAACTACTGTAAATTTACATGCCAGCTATGTAAATGGCCAGAAGCAATTTTTTTCATTATCCTACGTGGTAAGTACTTTGAAATATATCAGTGTAACTGCAAAGCAGGCATCCCATTCATAGTTTATTAAGCTAAAAGGATGCTAATTAGTTATTATACTGAAAACAACACCCACTGAGGAAGGAAACTGATTTGCTGAGATAAAAAATTATTTATTTAGTCAGAATGTAAGTAAATTATTGGTAAGAATACACAATTATAGTTGATTGAGTTTGACTTCAGGAAATAACTGTACCCTTATTGCTGAGTGGAGCGGAACCTGCTGAGAACTCTTTGTGGGAGTTCCCTATAAATGGGCTGGCAATTGGTACACACAAGACAATGGGTCCGGTATGGTGGTTCACACCTGTAGTTTCAGCACTTTGGGAGGCCAAGAAGGGAGGATCGCTTGAGGCCAGGAGTTCAAAACCAGCCTGGACAACATAACAAGACCCCTGTCTCTGCAAAATAAATTTTAAAAAATTATTCCAGTGTAGTGGCATGGGCCTGCAGTCCCAGCTACTTGAGAGGCTAAGGCAGGAGGATTGCTTGAGCCCAGGAGATTGAGGCTGCAATAACCTGTGATTGCACCACTGTACTCTAGCCTGGGTGACAGAGCAAGTACCTTTCTCTGTTAAACAAACAAGCAAAAATGATGATGCTGTATCATAGTGTAAGTCCTAAAACTCAAAAGTTCATATACTGACATCTGGACTCTATATTTCTTTGAACTTTAAAACAGAAGACTTTTCACTGAAGCTTTCATAACAGAAAGAATGACATCAAAGTAGAAGTAGGCTAGCCATGAGCAGCCACACAACTTCTTAAAAATCATATTTGTCCAGTCTATCATTGATGGTCAGACACAAGAACAGAAAGCCAAACACCACATGTTCTCACTCATAGGTGGGTGTTGAACAACGAGAACACATGTACTCAGGGAGAGGAGCATCACACACTGGGACAGTTGCGGGGGTAGGGGAGAGACAGCAGGGGGTGGGGAGTGATAACATGGGGAGAAATGCTAGTTATAGTATGCACCTAAAGTAAAATAAATAATTTTTTTTAAAAACATATTTGTGAGATGACATGAAATTCTGTTGATTTTTCTGCTGTAAAAAGATTGACATAGGTCTTTATAAGTTCGTTGCAGCAACCAGATGATGAGTTAAACATTTTTAAAGTAATTATATTTTTTTACAGAGCTAATTTTTCCAAGGGATGCAGGATATATTCACAAATTGTTTTGACCCGATTTGTCAGCGAGAAATCGGGCTTCTTTCAGTGTCAGATTAAGCTGTATTCTTTGTTGCATATTGCTTACTTTTTATGAAACATATATTTCCAGTTAATTGTTACAGGTATGTTTTAGCTAAGTTGAAAGTTGATAACTTCTTTTTAAAAGCATAAAAGTATAAATTTGAATGTCAAATTAGTTTAAATGGTTAATCTATAATTCATCCTTGATTATTTTATGATTCTATAATGCTTAAAAACTTAAAAAAGCATTACTTATTATATTGGTATCATTTTTACAAGTCATTCCACTTTCTGCACTTTTTACATTACCAGCTTTAACTTTAGGCATATTATAGTATGTCAACACCAAACCAAATAGGACCTATTTTGTTCGATGCTATTTAAAAAATCAATGTTCTCTGGGATTCTAATTTTTAAAATATTTCTCTCAGGGCTAACATTACACATATATGGAATTTTTTCATTAATTTCTTCAATATCCATCCCAATAAACAGCCACTGAAAGCTTATTCACTATAAACCACTGAGCTAAGTTGTAGTGAGGTTACAAAGATGAATAAAATATAGCCCTGCTCCATGGGGAGTGCACTCATTGAACTAACTACTTTGCAGAGATCCAAAATACAATGGCTGAAATAAGATATGAGGTTGGTGCAAAAGTAATTGCGGTTTTTGCCATTACTTTTGAATGGCAATTACTTAGGCACCGACCTGAGAGATATGTGTCTCTTCTCATTGTAGCAGTCCCTAGCAACAGCAACTTGCCGATAAGAAAGTGACCTGGTAATTGGATATATCATTTCTGCCCACATCTCATTGGAATCAATTTTGTACCACAGCCACCCTGGGAATGTAATCTCTAACTGGGTAGCAGAGTACCCAGCTAGAATTAGGGATTTCGTTACCAAAAAGAAGAGCACAGCAATTAAAGAGATTGAATTATTAACAGATGTAGCAACATGGAAGAATCTCAAAAACATTATGCTAAGCAGAAGAAGTCAGTCATAAAAAAGTTGCATCCTGTGTGATTCCGTATGTATGAAACTCCAGGCAGGGCAAAACTCGCATGGCAGGAACATGATTGCCTGAGACCTAGGTCTTGAGGAGGTGATTAATCACCAAAAAGCACGATGAAACTCTTTTTGGGGTGATGGAAATGTTTGAGATCTTGATTGTGTTACGTGACTATACAATTACCAAAACTCACCAAACTTAACACTTAGTGTGAGTTAGTTATTAGCATTGTGGCTGCTGCTGTTACCGTTGTCTTGAGTGGGGTTCACAGAATTTCAAAAGGGTTAAACAAATCACAGTTTAAATTTGGAATTCTTGAGCCAAAAAAAGAAATTTAACATATAGTTATTTTATTTAGAGTTCTGTTTATTTTTTTAAACTTGGCAAGTATATGTTTCAATTAAGATAATTTACAATGGCTGTTATACAGACAACTTTAAAGCTCAGTAGATTAACTGAGAAATAAACAGAATAAAAGATGTATTTCTCACATCTGTCACAGACCCTCTGGGTGGTTGGTTGGGTTGCTCTCCTTCCACAGCAATTAGAGTTCTAGCTTCTTCCATCTAGTGGATCCACTAGTCCTCTGGGATTGTAGAATCATCTGTTAGATCTTCTGCAGCCAAGGAGGAGGGCAGGGGAACAGAGGGTCTCATGAGATTCAGGGGTCAGGCCTAGAAGCAGCATATATACCTCTACCGTATTGAATGGCCCAAGTGGGTCGCATGACCACAGTGAGAGGTACACCTAGAAATGTAGTCTTCTTATGTGCCCAGGGCAAGAGGGAAATGGTCAGTGAATATATTGCCTGTGGTTACATCTTTCTAGCACTAAAAAGTTCAAATCCTATCTTTGCAACATAATAGTTGATTCAATTAGGGAAAGTGTCTAGGCCTCAGGTTGGTTATTTGCTTTTATTTCTAAAATGATGGCATGAATGATATCTACCAAACAGTACTGTTATGCGAGCGAAATGAGATTATTCATGTAGAGTGCATAATAGAGGGCCTGACACACGGCAGGCACATCCAATTTCCTGCCTGCTTCTCCTTGCATGAGGGCAGACTGATTCAATCATGGTGGTTTTATAATATACTTTAATATTTGATTGGAATAGTCTTTTACCAGTTTTCTTTTTTGTTTGTTCATTTGTTTGTCTTAATATACCTTATTTTTTCAGAGCACTGGCCCTCGTATCTCATTATGTTTAAGATTCACCCCACAGGGAGTTCACCCCACACACTTCAGGGTTGAACATGACTCAGAGCCTAGTGTTCCATGGTGTGTCAGACAGGGCCCTGGACAGATCCCAGGCAGAGCCAATGCAGGACAGTTGGCAGAGAGCAATGGAAGGGATGCTGAGGGAATGTAACTGTGGAATAAGTTCTCCTCTTTCTATTATCCAGTTTTCCCATTCTAGAACATAGCAATGACATTTGAAAAGGAAGTTATCTCATTTACTCCTGAAGGCATGTTCCTTATGTTCTCTTGGATTTGTTCCCATTAGGGTCAAATTAACAAAAAGCTATATTATAGAAGGGAGAGGGTCAGACTCCTTAACTTAATGAAGAAATGCTATTTCTTGATGTAACCACCAGTCCCTGTGAGGTAACATAACTTAGTTAAGAGAAAATGCAGGCAGTATGATACTGTTTTAAAAGTCAAAGGGATTTGCAACTGCCTTTGGGGGAAAGACTTCACTCATTCCCTGGCACAGGAGCCTGGGGATTAGAGGATCAGTTTATATTCTCCTGCCTCTCCCAAGCCACTTCTGATCACCATCAAGGCAACTTATATTCTCCCAGATACTTATTAAGGTACCCTACAGCTTCATCTTAGCAGTAAATTACTCTTATTCAAAACATGGCTTGAGAACAGGCATGTGATGGATCTCCTCCAAACTATACTCCCCTTCCTGCCACCAAAGACTCAAACTCTTCCTAGACCATAAATAAGATCCTGAGCACTGTAAGTACCTCCAGTGAGCTGTGTGGAAGGGATTTGCCCCCTCTTTTGACGTGCTAAGAGTCTGAAAGTCAGTTATAGGTGATCATTTTGCAGTCAAGAGTATGGTCTCTATGAGCCAGGTTTTTCCCTCTTGTACAAAAAACTTTTAATGAGATCCAGGTTAAAAGTTTCTGGCCTATGATGCTGAGAGGTCTAATATGTGCAACTAAAGATCCCAGTTATTTGTTAGGATGATTATTCTGGGACACGCTGAGCTTTGGTTCGGTCCTTGTCTAACCACAGAATTGCTGCATGCCCTTTGGAGGTATTTTACTAGCTTCTCCATGTCTAGATGTACCAGTGTTATTATATGATATCAGATTTCCCCACAAAATGCCATTGCAATTGGCTATTCATTTGTGTGCACCAACATTATTATTTACTGTACTTAGTCTGTTTTGTAGTATTTAGTGACCTTCACCAGAAGTTCAACATTCTTGGCAGGCATTTTTCCCTTGGCCACAGAGCAACCCTGTATTTCTCTGGCTCTGGCTCCTTCCAGGAGATGGGAATGTAATAGCAGCAGCTGAGGATATGAAAATAACTGGGAACAAAATAGACATCAAATTCAGAAAATGACTGAAAAACAAAATAGCAGAAGCAGTTCTTTTTCAGCACTGAATATTCTATAGGATTCAGTGCTAAGCTGGCTATCACATTGCTATTTTGAACAGAGGGACAAACATAGGTAGATTGACATGTGATTTCATATTTTAAACACAGATGATAGAATTCTGACTCCAGATTTTACTCTTAGATTCATGTGGGTGATTAATTGTAAATTCTGAAAAACATGGATACAAGAATAGAACGGACTTCTAATACAGTTCCCTTTTTAAACAGACACAAATAAAACTTTAGAACTTGACTGAAAAAATGAGTCGAGTGGGGTGGATGATGTTTCTGTTAATAATTTCGGAGTGTGCTTTTTTTCAAGTTTAAAAAAAAAAGCTTCACTGATTGGAAGGCTCAAGTTCATTGAGATACACAATGTCTTTGAGTGAGCATTCCAAAAAACTGAATGTCTCCTTCTGGCATGAATTGTTCTTTCTGCAGCATTCCAAGCTGACACAGCCACATTTCTTCCATTATGTGTTCTATTATCCACAAGACTGCAGGAGAGTCTCACCCAAAAGCATTAATGTTGCTACATTACCATAAAAGTCTGCCCTGCGAGTATTACTTAAAAAACAAACAAATGGGCCACATGAGAACAGATTGATAGCAGCCTCCCCTCTTGGATTGAAGAAAACATCCACTTAACACTCTAGTTGCTGGAGGTTCAGTCCTGCAGAGAAGAGGTCCACTTCCAAAGTTAAAGACTTTCTGCAGTTTAGAGAGACATCCATCATCTTTTTCCTTTTTTTGTTATTATTTTTTCCCTAAGGTATTTAAGATATATGAAATATCTTAAATCCAAAGCTATCTTTGAGATCAACGAGGAGAAATATTTAAACATTTGTGCATTCAGTTCATGATTCAGAGATTTATTTATAAAACTGTTGATTTTGGGACACCCAACTCTTGCATTTAAACTGCCGAAGTGAGTCATGTTTGTGGGAGGTAATTACTACCAGAAAGTACAACTAACTTGTAAGCTTCTCTTTAAAATGTCCACTCACAATCTACAATTACTGCAAATAACAGGCTTACCAGGACTTTTGCTCTGTTTTATGGCTGTATATATTTATTATGAGTGCATTAGGCAATACCAAAACATACTTTTGTCACATAGGGGTTCTTGTAGGAGAAATGAGTCCCTTTATTAGTATCAGTGTAGATTTCTGAGGATGTAGGACTGAAAACATATAAACTCAAAATATCCCTTCCATTACAGGAAACAGCCTGGAGAACAGATGGTTTGAGAGTAATAATAGATTCCAATTGTCAGAAAATGTATACCTATGATTTGTGCATCATTAAAGAGCGTATCCAACCTACTGAAATTCTAGCAGGCACTTCCCTCTTTAACACCTCCATGCTTCTCAGGCTGATTATATGTCCTCCTGGGAGGTTCTCTGAGTCTTCGTTTTGTGACTGATAAAGTCCACGCCTAACTGACTAGAAGCTGAGTGGGTAGCTTCTTGTGGGCCATAATGCCAGTCTCTGAGAACATCCTGAAGTTCATGGCTCTTTTCACAACAATTGGCCTCTAAAGTTCATGGCTGAAGTTCATGGCTCTTTCCACAACCATCAGTGCCTGAAGTTTCACAGATAAGATGTCTGGAGGTGGCTTACACCTGTAATCCAGTACTTTGGGAGGCTGAGACAGGAAGATCACTTGAGGCTAGGAGTTCAAGACCAGCCTGGGCAATACCGTAGAGAGATCTCAGTCTCTACAAAAAAAAAAAAAAAAAAAAAATTAGGAACAAAGATATCTAGAGCCCTGGTGTTGAAAAGAGGATAAAAAGCAGTAGGAGAGAATTTGGTGTTTGAGTCTGAGTAAATAAGAGACTGCCGCAGCAGCGGTTGGGGAAATCACCAGAAAAGACATTCTGGAATTTCCAGCAAACTCTGGCTACCTGATGTTTTTGCTCCACCATATCCTTAACCTGCCTTTGACTTAACCTTGCTCAGAGCAACTCCACTGGGATACCAAGGCCTCCAAGTCTTCCCTATAGCTCCCTTGATTCCTGCAGCAAACACATACTCTTCTTTGGTGGACTTGAGACTTAGCAAACTGAATAACCATGCCTCTTTAGGCTGCCCATGATCCAGCGGTCTTACGGGACCTTTCTACATTCATTTATCCACACTGTTTCAGTCATCATTTATTCAGTACCTACTGACCAAGTGCCCTCTATGTGTCAGTTGTTGTGCCAGGTCAGGCAAGGTGATTCACACCTGTAATCCTAACACTTTGGGAGGCCAAGGCAGGTGGATTACCTGAGGCCAGGAGTTCAAGACCAGCCTAGCCAACATGGTGAAACCCCATGTCTACTAAAAATACAAAAAATATATAGCTGGGTGTGGTGGCAGGTTCCTATAATCCCAGCTACTCGGGAGGCTGAGGCAGGAGAATCACTTGAACCCAGGAGGTGGAGGTGGCAGTGAGCTGAGATTGCACCATTGCACTCCAACCTAGGCAACAAGAGTGAAACTCTGTTTTGGAAAAAAAAAAAATTGTTGTGCCAGGTGCCAAAACATAACCCAATCCCTGTCTTTGAGGAGCATATTGACTAGGTAGAAAGACAGACCTAAAGAGTGGCAATTTCAGAACTGCATGACAGGTGTTACGTAGGAGTGAATGGTGTTACGGAGACACACCAGAAAAGCACCATACCTGACCCTGGGAAACAGAAAGCACTTCCCATGAGGGCCTGTGTTTCAGCGAAGACCTGAAGAAAAAAGAGTTTATATGAACAGACACTTCTTTTTTTTTTTTTCTTTTTTTTTTGAGACGGAGTTTTGCTCTTGTTACCCAGACTGGAGTGCAATGGTGCGATCTCGGCTCACCGCAACCTCCGCCTCCTGGGTTCAGGCAATTCTCCTGCCTCAGCCTCCTGAGTAGCTGGGATTACAGGCACGTGCCACCATGCCCAGCTAATTTTTTTTTTTTTTGTATTTTTAATAGAGACGGGGTTTCACCATGTGGACCAGGATGGTCTCTATCTCTTGACCTCATAATCCACCCACCTCAGCCTCCCAAAGTGCTGGGATTACAGGCGAACAGACACTTCTTAAAAGACACATAAGCAGCCAATAAACACACAAAAAATGTTCAACATCATTAATTAGAAATGTGAAAATCAAAACTATAGTAAGATACCATTTCACACCAGTCAGACTATGATTAAAAAATAACAGATGTTGGCAAGGCTGCAGAGAAAAGAGAACACTAATACACTACTGTTGGTAGGACGAAAAATTAGTTCAGCCACTGTGGAAAGCAGTTTAAGATTTCTCAAAGAACAGAAAAGAGAACTACCATTTGACTTGGCAATCCCATTACTGGATATATACCCAAAGGAAAATAAATTGTTCTACCAAAAAAGCACATGCACTTCTATGTTTATCAAGACACTGTTTACAATAGCAAAGGCACAAAATCAATAGGTGCCTATCAATGATAAATTCAATAAAGAAAATTTACATATACACCACGGGATACTACACAGCCATAAGAAAGAATGAAATCATATCCTTTGCAGCAACATGGATGTAGTCAGAGGCCATTATCCTAAGCAAATTAAACAAACAGAAAACCAAATACCACATGTTCTCACTTATAAGTGGGAGCTGAACATTGTGTACACATGGACATAAAGGTAGGAACAGTAGACATTTGTCACTACAGGAGAGAGGAGGAAGGAGGGAGGCAAGGGCTGAAAAACTGCTTATTGGGTATTATGCTCATTACTTGGGCGATGAGTACATTCCTACCTCAAACCCCAGCATTATGAAATGTACCCTTGTAACAAACCTGCACATGTACTCTCTGAATCTAGAATACAAGTTGAAATTTTAAAAAATAATAGGTATCTAGAGTTTCAATTTTGCAAGATGCAAAGAGTTCAGGAAGTAGATGGTAGTGATGATTGCCACCAAGTACAATGTGGACGTACTTCATACCACTAAACTGCACTTGAAAATGCTTACGATGGCAAATTGTATATGTGTATTTTACTGCAATAAAGTAGATGCTTTCAAAAGAGCAAAAGTACAAGGAGGGGCCAAGGGAGTTTAGAGTATTTGCAAGAGAGTAGTTGAAGTAATGGGCCATGGAATCCAACCTGGATAGGAGGGAAGTCGAGAGTGGGGAGGTGAGTGGATGGAAGTACCACTGAAATTGCAGAAGAGTAAATGTCACGTGTTCGCGAACAGGCACACTGGAAGAACAAAAAATTTGTTGTAAAGGTTTGAACTGATGAGAGTTTTGAAGCAGAGCATTATTATCCACTTGATGGGATACTACAAATGTTTTTCCATTTCAAAAGAAATATTCCATTGCATGCATTTTAATAATGTATTCCATTTTATAGCTGTAACATAATTTAACCAATCTCATCCTATAATTATGATTCTAAATCATAGTAACAAAATACTATTAGTCTTATTTAAACTAATAAATTTATGATTCTTACAGAAATCCTCACCCAGAAGTCTCTGACCTTCTTGAGACTGGTGGAAAGAAAAACCCTGGGATTCCACAAAAACTCAAGGCCAAACCTACTGACTGGTGCCCTCTCTAAGAGAAACACAACTGTCATTTTCCTTGAGGTGGACAGCCTGGAATTCCTCTGCACACTCAGTCATGTGGGCAGAGAGACCGAGTTACTGCAACTTGCTTCTTAATGTATATGAATTTCTTAGTTAATGCAACAGAATCTACTGAGCAGCTTCCACGTAAAAAGGACTCTGTCTGGAACTGGAAGGGTAAAAATGCTCTCAAATATAGTAGGCATCATTAGATGAGTACATAAATTATTATAATAGAAAGTAAAAGCAAAGGGAGATTTTCCATGAAGCAAATGAAACTCAAGCATCAGTGCCCCTCACTTACGTGGGCCCCTTCCAACACTCTGGGAGAGACCGTATACATATACTTACATGGCCATGTATTCTGGGAAAATTTGCAAAAGTGAAAATTAAAACAAAATTTCAATTAGTTAAACTGCTGTTTCTTTTTCCTCTGACTTTCCCCACTGTTAGAATGACCAAGGCCATTTCTGAGGTCCAAAAAAG
This sequence comes from Saimiri boliviensis, assembly GCF_048565385.1. Taxonomy (NCBI): domain Eukaryota; kingdom Metazoa; phylum Chordata; class Mammalia; order Primates; family Cebidae; genus Saimiri; species Saimiri boliviensis. The sequence goes on along the minus strand of NC_133456.1, from coordinate 123,430,846 downwards.
GCGAAGTATTGAAGACACATTCAGTTGAGCTTATTGAAACACACGTCTGGGGCTCACAGATATTTTGCTTTCAAACAAAATTATTGCACCCAGCACAGGAAGTAGGTGAGTGCTGGAAGAGATGCAAGGTTTGAAGTGTATAGAGCCAGGAGCTAGACTGGAATATTCTTCTAATCAGCCATATAAAACTGAACAGTGGATTTCATTCCCATCAGTGCCTGGTCAAAACAATTCTCTGAAACAAACAAACAAACAAACAATTCTCTGAATTCAGGAATACTTTCAATAACAGCATAAGCAGTTCCAATTATGCATGCACTATCTGTTTTTTTCCTTTTTGTTGGTAATCACACAAAATAGAATGTATGGATTTCTAGGGCACAAACCTGTAGAAGTATTTTGAAGAATATGTGAAGTTGTCTGTTTTATTTTTTCCAATTATCAACAGTAAAAAATTATGACCACTATAGAAGACTGAACTATCTTTCCATGTTCAGTACAGAAAATATTACAATTAAGTAACTGTGGTAGGTAGTTGACGTAATACAAATGTTATTTGTTTAGATATGGAATGTCTGTTGTATCTGTCAGCTTTTCAAAACGTGACTTCATTGTAATTTCTTTTTTGTTGTTGTTTTTTAGAAAGAGAATCTCACTCAGTTGCCCAGGCTAAAGTGCCGTGGTGCAGTTACAGCTCACTTCAGCCTTGAACTCCTCTGTTCAAGTGATCCTCCCACCCCAGCCTCCTTACAAGCTAGAACTACAGATATTTTTCAAATTATAAATAAATGTTCATTTTCATGCCTAATTTTGTATTAATCACTTTGAATTATTTTCCCTAAAGAGATTCCCCAAAGTTGTTTAAGCTTAAAGCCCCACAGAACCTGGATTTACCCCAGTATAAAGTAATGACTTTGATAAGAGAGAAATGTAAGGGCCTGTGGGAGTTCTGAGAAGGACGAAATTGTTGGTTACAGAGCTGATCAGGGAAAAGTTTTATCTAAATTATGATTGAGTGAAATAACTTAAATTCAGAGTTATGGCATATGATGCTGTAAATGAAAAATGGAATCTTTGTAACATTTTAATAATTTCTCTCCCTGGATCTACTCACTCTAATACTCTGTTATTGACACATTCTCTTCTCTCCATGCATATTTCTTTCTGTTCTCATAGCTAAAAACCTTTTCTGCTGAAGCTTTGTGGCCAAAGGTTCAACCAACAAATTAGTGCAAACCTGCTGGGTGTTCAATGAAGAGAGTTTTCTCAGGATAGATTCTGGGTACGGGTTCAAACCAGGAGAAATGTGACAATTCTGTCATGGAATTTAGACCCTATTACATGAATTATGTGGAAACAAAACAAACTTTCTTCCCTGCTCTTCAATTATGGTATAATTAGTGAGCAAGTGTCAGAGAAAGTCCTGTTTTTAAGTTCTATGCTGCACTCACCTTCATTCACTCATGAGAGGGAAACAGCAATTCCGACTCACTCAGAAGCCAAGCAGAGTTTCTACTATGGAGCAATATTGTCAAGGTACCTTTACACTATATCCATAACTTGAGAGAGAGAGAGAGAGAATTGAGAGAGAGAGAGAGAGAGAGAGAGGACAGCAACAGGAACCGACCATGTTCTGTGAAGGATGGGAGGTCCCTGAAGGAAGCGCCTGGTGCTCTGTGTCTGCAGTCACTTCCTTCCCCATCTGGGACCACTTATTCCACTGGCAGACACAGGCTTCCCTGGGTCTGGTGACTCAGCCTTCCCCAGGTCTGGTGGACAGATCAAAGGGCCCTTGACATTGGATGACTCAGCACCCAGTGAGCTTACTATGAACCAAGCTGACATCAGCTGGGAGAAGACAGCTTCAGGGACGCAGAGGGTCAGCCCTTGGGATCTGAGAAGCAAGTCTGAGACAGGTGAACTGAAAGTCATAACTCCTGGAGATAAGAATGCGGAAGCAATGCCTTCTGACAATGACTTTCTCCTTGTGGGGGGCTGATGCTACAGGCCCTGCTGAAATGCAGCAGTGCTCTTGTCATCTGACCAGTTCTTCCCTAACCTCAGATGGCGTGACTGGCTTCTGCTTTGTGCTCATGACTAATTTACTGGTTTCCACTTACTCCTGCCTTGAATAAGTGCATCTGTATGTGAAGTTGTATGTTTTATTAATTCCAACTATCAATTATGCCTTTGTTTTCCAGGTGCCTTGGGATTGGGGACTGAGCTCTAGATTTCTGAAGCCATGTTACCGATGGTAGGATGTCCTGTGCCAGCACTTTCCAGCCAGGGATTGTTGTATGTCAACCTGCCAAGGCTCTCATTCCTGCACTCTGCCAACCTGCCTGGGTATCCTCCTATAAGACTTCTGATGAGCATTTAGAAGACATACACTTACCAACCCTTCCTAGGTGTGAAACCCCATGGAAAGACTGGCATATTTGCTACTTAATGCAATCTCTTCTTTGTAACTAATCCTCCGAGACAGGTTTCACAGGTAAGTAAACAGAGACTCAGAAATTGTTCCTTGTGTAGGTCACACAAATGCCTGTCTTTTCTCTAGTTTGATTCCTCTTTATTCTGCATTCATGAAACATGTTTTCCTTGCTATTCTTCAGAACTGGAGATAATAATATCCACAGGATTGTTTTGACAGTTAAATTAAGTCCTCAATATGAAAGTGCCTAGCACATAATAGATACTTAACAAATGGCAGTTTCTTTATGTCATTCTATTCTGACCTCAGCCTAGTAAACCAGGTTCCTCTGACAGAAGTTGAACTTGTTATATGTGTAGGACAACACTGGAGCACACAGTAGGTTGTAGTAAATATTGGATGGATGAAATTAGCTGGGCATGGTGACATGCACCTGTAGTCCCAGCTACTCAGGAGGCTGAGGCAAGAGAATCACTTGAACCCAGTAGGCAGAGGTTGCAGTGAGCTGAGATCATGCCACTGTGCTCCAGCCCAGGCAACAGAGAGACATGAGACTCCATCTCAAAAATACACACACACACACACACACACACACACACACACACACACACGATGGTGGATGAATGAATGGATAATCAATGGAAGTATTAAAATTTTATTTAGAGTTTGCAAAAACCTAAAGATCACTCTTTTCCCCCTGCACTGTGCTACTTTTGACTTCCTATCAGCTTCTATCAGCTGAACATGAGATCTGCTCTTTTGCTGGATTTCTCTTCACCTGCAATGTTAGATGCTCATCCTCACCTGTCAACAAGATCATGCCTTTTGTGTTGCATGTGTCTAGGCATTGAGTTCCGGGCTCTCCTCGCTTTCTTATACCTTTACTTTCTAAGCACAATCCAGATACTCTGCACTAAGGAGGCTGAACACAGGAGATGTGTTTAGCTGAGTAAGTGGTCTACATTTCAGTAGACTTGCTTAGGAAATGGGGGCAACATACCACCACAGTGTGGTTGGATCTGGGCTGAGTAAGGCCACCTGCTGCTGGCTCAGCACCTTTCCGAATAATTAAGCAATTTACTGAGAGCCTGGAATTTGGAATCATAGAAAAAAGTTTTGGATAGAAATACAAGTCAAAAGTCTATAGATGCTTTTCCTCTAGCCAGCAGTTCCATTAAGGAAATTTATTTTCGTGTTTTGGAAGGGTGGAGATTTTAGTTCAATCATGGACATATCCAGCCATTACTCAGTCCTCAGTCAGCAGATTTAAAGGAAGCTAAGAAGGACCCAGGGCCCTGGGCCATCTGTAAGACCTAAGCATAACTTCAGCCATGCCTGGAAGAGGATACCTAGGTATCTGCTCCAGCTCTGGGCATCCATTAGTGGTCACAAAAATGATACCTGGTAATCAAGGCAAAAACTGCCTCTGGATTGCAATCAATTTCTAAAAATTAAACTGCTTGGAAAAGGATAAAGAAGTCCACAAAAAAGGCCCTGAACTGTAGAAGGGTATAATGACCCGGAAATTCCCTGCTCCTAAAGCCTTCCTTTTCCACGGCTGAGACCATAGAGTGACTACCTGGAGCCTCAGCTCTGTCCCAAGCTCCATGATCAATTGCATTTCTGGTCAGGGAAAATATAGGAAAGCTTAAGGTATCAGTTTGGGGGCTTAGGATCAAGTCATCCCTGTGCTAGCACCTACTCTGACCTAACACCCCTATATCTGGTAAATGTATTCTTTACCATATGCTTTTTGATCAGGATTTCCCTTGCGACTCAGAAGTTCCAGACCTTCATCCTTAACTTACTCCTGAACACCTGAGCTCCTCCTTGTCTCTGTATTTTCAAAACTGGAAGCTTACCTTTGTATCATAAGAACTTGCAGAATCACACTTCTCTGGTGCTTGTCAAATCTAATGTAGATTTAGCTCACCCAGCAGTGATATTTTCTAGGACAACTTGCTGTCATGCATTGAATAAGCCAGGTTTTGCATCTCAACCCAGCCTCAACTCAGTCCGCCCAAATTGACATTTGACTGCATTCTGATTATGCAAGAGTAGAGTTGAGTGGATTAACCTATCCATGCCCAAATTTCAATCCGCACATAGAATCCTGAGGCATGGGTGAAAGCTGCTAAGGCAGCAGGCTATTCAGAAGTCTTAGAGCAATCACTGAGCAAGAAAGAGATATTCACTACTACATCTGAATCAAAACTACCAATAATTCCAAGAAGCCTGGTTTACAGTACTGCATGTGTGTATTCACATTAGCTTTCCAAGACCTTGGTACTTCACCACATGCTTTCATTTCAAAGACCTAGCCAATTAAGGATCTTAAACTGTTGTGAAGCAATAAAAATTTCCCTAAACAATAACTATACAGAGGATCCCTTCCAAGACTGAGATTTTGTTATTTCATTTCAGGCATTCTAAATTAAGCCCTGGAGAAACATTTTACTGCTAATAAGTAATCGCTTGTTGTAATATGCATTATTGCTGAGATAATAGGCTACATCAATATCTATTCATGTTATTGTAACTGGGAAATAAGACTTGAGAATACTACTGTGCAGTATTCTCTGTAGTGAGAAAAACAAATGTTAATTTTCATACTGTCATGTTTGGTTTAAATTATCCATTCTAAAATATAGACATGTATTTACCTTCAATATAATGAATTCATTTGTTGCCCAGCCACATTTGATTTTTATCAAGTTTCTCTCTGAAACAATCTTATATGAAAGGACACAGAAGAACAAAATAGCTCATGACTTTTCAATGGATAAATAATACATTGAAATTTACTAAAAGAGAGTGTTGATGAAATCTTACCTTTAAAAAAAAAAGGCTTTATATAAACTTTAAAATTCATATCTTAAATGTTTTTTAAAAATCCTAGCTGAGGTTCTTATGTGTGTTTTCTCCCTGCTGATCTACGCTTCAAAATGTGTTGATTTTTTAAAAATATGAATCTTCTATATATACACCAATTTTTAGCAAATATTATCGACTCTTTAGGTAGAGAGTCACAACCTCTGATTAACTTCAGTATTTTTTAGTTGGTGTGCAGTAATGGTACGTATTTATGGGATTCAGAGTGATATTTTATTACACGCGTACAATGTATAGCAATCAAATCAGGGTAATCAGTACATCCTTTACCTCAGACATTTATAACTTCTTTGTGTTGTGAATATTCAAAGTCTTCTGTTCTAGCTTTTTGAAAAATGTACAGTAAACTATTATCAACCAAATTCACCCTTCAGTGTAACAGTACACTAGAACTCATTCCTCCAATCTAGCTACAGTTTTGTATCTATTAACTAACTTCTCCCTATCCTCTCCTACCCTCACCCTTCCCAGCCTCTAATAACCACAATTCTATTCCTTATTTCTATGAGCTCAAGATTATATTCAGTATCTTTCAGTGTCTGATTTATTTCACTTAATAGAATGTCCTGCAGGCTCATCTGTGTTGATGTGATTGACAAGATTCCATTTTTATGGCTGAATAGTATTCTATTGTGTACAGACCACATTTTATGTATTCATATGTTGATGAACATTTAGGTTAATTCCATATCTTGACTATTGTTAATAGAGCTGCAATAAATATGAGGTATAGGTATCACTTTGATATACTGATTTTCTTTTCTTTGGATAAATACCCAGTAGAGAGATTGTGGGACTATATGGTAGTTCTGTTGTTAATTTCTTGAGAAACCTCTGACTGTTTTCCATAATGGCTGTACTAATTTACATTCCAACCAAGAGTATGTAAGAATTCCCTTTTCTCTACAACTTCATCAATATATTTTAAAAATCTTTTTGATGATAGCCATTCTGACTAGGATGAGGTGTCATCTTATTGTGGTTTTGATTTACATTTCCCTTGTGATTAGTGATGTGGATCATTTTCTCATACATTTATTGGCCATTTGTATAAATTCTTTTGAAAAATGTCTGTTCAGATCCTTTGCTTATTTATTAATTGAAATATTTGATTTGTCTGCTGTTGAGTCTTTAGAGTTTCTTTTACATTGTGGATATTAGTCCATTATTGGATGAATACTATACAAATATTTTTTCCAATTCCACAGGTTTTCTTTACTCTATTGATTGTTTACTTTGCTGTGCACCATTTTAGTTTGGTACATTCTATTTTTGTTTTTCTTGCCTGTGCCTTTAAGTCTTACCCATAAAATCTTTGCCTAGACCTATGTTCAGAAGTGTTTTAGCTATGTTTTCTTCTAATAGTTTAATAGTTTCAGGTCTTACATTTAAGTCTTCATCTTGACTTGATTTTTGTATATGATGAGAGATAGAGGTCAAGTTGTATTCTATTGCATATGAATATCCAGTTTTCCCAACACCATTTATTGATGAGGGTGTCCTTTTTCCAATGCATATTCTTAGCACCTTTGTCAAAAATCAGTTGACTGTAAATATATGAACTTATTTCTGGCTCTCTCTTCTGTTCCTTTGGCCTGTGTGTTTTATTCCAATACTATGTTGTTTGGGTTACTATAGCTTTGTAGTATATTTTGAAATTAGGTGGTCTGATGCCTTCAGCTTTATTCTTTTTGCTCAGTATTGCTTTGGATATTTGGAATCTTTTCTGGTTTAAGGAAGAATTTAGAATTGTTTTTCCTATTTCTATGAAGAATGTCGTTGGTATTTTGATAGAAATTGTGTTGAATTTATAGATTTCTTTGGGTAGTATGGTCATTTTAATAATGTTAATTCTTCCATTCCATGAGCATGGAATGTCTTTCCATTTTATTTGTCCTCTCCAATTGTTTTTCATCAGTATTTTGTAGTTTTCATTGTAGTCATCTTACATCTTTTTAGTTAAACTTATGTATTTTATTTTATTTTTTATGTATTTTTTTTAATGGAGTCTTGCTCTGTTGCCAGGCTGGAGTGCAGTGGTATGATCTCAGCTCACTGGAATCTCTGCCTCCTGGGTTCAAGCAATTCTCCTGCCTCAGCCTCCTGAGTAGCTGAGACTACAGGTGTGTGCCACCATGCCCAGCTAATTTTTGTATTTTTAGTAGAGATGAGGTTTCACCATGTTGGCCAGGATGGTCTTGATCTCTTGACCTCATGATCCACCCTCCTTGGCCTCCCAAAGTGTTGGGATTACAGGCGTGAGCCACTGTCCCAGGTCTTGTTTTATTTTTGTAGATAATGTAAATGGGATTGTTTTCTTGATTTCAGCTAGTTTGTTATTGTTATATAGAGACACTACCCATTTTTGCATATTGATTTTGTATTCTACAAATTTACTGAATTCACTTATTAGCTCTAAGAGGTTTTTGGTGTGAGCAGTCTTTAGGTTTTTCTATATACAAGATCATGTCATTTGCAGAGGTAGAATTTGACTTCTTTTTTTCCTAATTGGGTGTCCTTCATTGCTCTGGTAAAAACTCCCAGTACTATGTTGAAAATAAGAGTGGTGAAAATGGGCATCCTTGTCATATTCCAGTTCTTAGAAGAAAAACTTTCAGCTTTTCTCCATTCAGTATCATAGCTGTGAGTTTGTCATATGCAGCCTTAATTATGTTGAGGTATTTTCTTTCTATACCTATCTTGTTGAGAGTTTTTATCGTAAAGAGATGTTGAATTTTATAAAATGTGTTTTTCTGTATCTATTCATTGATGTGATGTATCTTCTTTATTGATTTGCATATTTTATATCATCCTTACATTTCTGAAGTAAATCTCACTTTATTATCATGTATTTCTCATTGATGTGTTGTTGGATTTAGTTTGCTATGATTTTGTTGACAATATTTGCGTCTGTGTTCATCGGGGATACTGACCTATACTTTTCTTTTTTGTTTTGTCCTTGTCTTGTTTTGGTATAACTTCGGCCTCATAGAATGAATTAGAAATAATTCTTTTCTCTTCAATTTTTGGGAATAGTTTAAAAGGAATTGGAGTTTATTCTTTAAAAGTTTGGTAGAATTTGACAGTAAAGCCATCTGCTCTTAAGCTTTTTTTTTTTTTTTTTTTTTTTCCTGGGTGTCTGGAGATTGCTGATTCAATATTCTTACTTGCTATTGGTCTGTTCAAGTTTTCTATTGCTTCATGGTTCAATCTTGGTAGGTGATATGTGTTCAGGAATTAATCCATTTCCTGTAAGTTTTCTAATTTATTGGTGCATAGGTAGTCATGATAGTATTTAATTATTTTTGTGTTTCTGTGATATCTGTCATAATATCTCCTTTTTTCATTTCTGATTTTATTTATTTAAATCTTCTCTCTTTTTTCTTAGTCTAGCCCATGGTTTGCCAATCTTGTTCATATTTTCAAAAAACCAAATTTTCATTAATCTTTTATGCATTTTAGCCTCTTTCATTTAGTTCTACTCTGATCTTTATGATTTATTTTTTTCTACTAACTTTGGATTTGGTTTGTTCTTGCTCTTCTGGTTCCCTGAGTTATATCATTAGGCTGTTTTTAAAAATAATATTTTCTTTTTTGATATAGACATTTATGGCTATAAACTTCCCTCTGGGTACTGTTTTTGCTGTATTCCATAGGTTTTTGTTTGTTGTGTTTCCATTGTTTTAAGACTTTTTATATTTACTTTTTAATTTATCCACTGACTCAATGATCATTCAGGAGTATGTTATTCAATGTGTTTGTATTTGTACAGTTTCTAAATGTTTCTCTTGTTATTGAAATCTAGTTTCATTCCATTGTGGTCTGAGAAGACACTGGATGTATTTTCCATTTTTAAATATTTGTTGAGATTTCTTTTTGTAGCCCAATATATGATTTGTCCTGAGGAATGTTCCATATACTGACAAGACAAAAGAAGACTATAGTCCAATGTGCATTCTGCTGCTGTTTAATAAAATGTTCTGTAAATGTCTGTTAGGTCTACAATGCAGTATAAATTTGATGTTCCTTTGTTGAGATTAATCTGTTTAATACTGAAAGTGTGGTACTCAAGTTCCCAACTATTCTTGTATTGGGATCCATCTCTCTCTTTAGCTCTAAAATTTTCTTTATATATCTAAGTGCTCTGATATTGGTGCATATGTATTTAAAATTGTTATGTCTTCTTGCTTACTTGATCCTTTTATAATATATAATGATCCCCCTTTATCTCTTTTTATGCTTACTGACTTAAAGTTTATTTTGGCTGATATAAGTACAGCTGCTCCTTCATGGTTTTTATTTGTATGGATTTTTCTTTTCTATCTCTTTACTTTCCGTCTATTTGTGTTCTTACTGGTTAAATGGTTTCTTTAGGCAGAATATAGGTTGGGCCTTGTTTTTCAGCCATTCAACTAGTCTATATATTTTAATTGAGGAATTTAAATTATTTACCTTCAAGATTTTTACTGATAGATGAGAACTTACTCCTGTCATTTTGTCAAGTGGTTTGTGATTGTTTTGTGTTTCTTTTCTTTCTCTTTTATTGCTTATCTTTGCAATTTGGTGGTTATCTGTAGTGATTAAATTTGATTCTTTTTTCTTTCCCATTTGTGTATCTGCTCTATCAGTGAGCTTTATAGTTTTGAGTATTTTCATAATGGTATATATTATCCTTTTGCTGCTAGATGTAGAAATCCCTTGAGCATTTCTCGCAGGGCTGGTCTAGTGATAATGTAACTCATCAGTTTTTATTTGGTAAACACTTTCTATTTCCTTGATTTCTGAAGGATAATTTTGTTGGGTGTAACATTCTTGGTTGGCAGGTTTTTCTTCTTTTGGCACTCTGAATATATCATTCTAATCTCTCCTGGCCTGTAGGGTTTCTGCTGAGAAGTCTGTTGTTAGTCTGATGAAGATTCCCTTATGTGTGACATGATACTTTTCTCCAGCTGTTTTTACAATTCTGTCTTTGGTTTTGACTTGATAATTTGAATGCAGAGTGCCTCAGAAATTGTTTTTTTGGGATTGAATCTATTGAGAATCTTTGGGCTACCTGCATCTAGATGTCCGTATTTTTTCCAAGACTTGGCAAGTTTCCAGCTATTATTTTGTTACATAGGGTTTCTGTGAATTTTTCCATCTCTTTTTCTACTGGAACTTCCCAAATTTGAATATGTATTCACTTACGGTGTCCCATATGTCACATTCTTTTGCACATAGACTTTTGCATTCTTTTTATTCTTTTTTTTTTCTTTTTGTATTTTTCTGATTGGGTTATTTCAAAAGACATGTCTTCAACCTCAGAAATCCTTGTGCTTGATCATCTATTGTTAAAGCTCTCAATTGTAGTTTTTACTTCATCACTAAATTCTTTAGTTGCCACATTTCTGTTTGTTTGTTTGTTTTTAATGATATCTGTTACTTTGTTGAATTTCTCATTCAAATCAGGAATTGGCTATTTAATTTATTTATATTGTCTACCCACATTCTTTGTGTCACTCAATTTCTTCAAAATAGTCATTTTGAATTCTTTTTCACATACCACATAGATTTCCTTGTCTTTGAAATCTGTTGCTAGAGAATTATTATGTTCATTTGGAGGTGTTGTGTTTCTTTCCTTTTTCAGTTTATTGTATTGTTATGTTGATATCTATGTATCTGATATAACAATTGATTCATTGAATTTTATGGAGCAGCTTTCATGAAGAAATACTTTTTCCCATAGATGTATCTCTAATGTTGTCTGTGTAGGTTACCCCATCTCTGGTTCTGAGTGGCACTGTAGTGTAATCTCCATGCATTTGATTTCTTCAGCTATAACCAACATCAGCAATGCCTGCAAGTTTCTTGGTGGCTTAGGCTGCAGTATTTTGTGCAGGCTACAGTATAGCTTTACTGGGGACTGGGATGCTAGGTGGACCAGTCCCCAGGGCCCTAAGTGGCTCAGTGGTGGCAGCAGTGTGCCTTGGATGGGCCAGTCCTCTGGTCCCTGGGTAGAGTATATGGTCTTCATCTATGGTGACAGCTGGCTTTGAAGAATGATCCTTGGGACTTTGGATGGTACACACAAGTACTGGTGGTGGCAACAACAGCCTCAGCAGGTTAGGTGGCCAATCTGTAAGCCTGTGGGCGGTGTGTATTGGCATTGGCGGCAGGCTCACTTGCTGAGCTAATAAGGCTAATCTTTGGGGCCCCAAGTAATTCGAGACACCTGTGTTAGTGGTTTTAGCTTGAACAAATTAAGTTTTGGGTTCCTTGGTAGCACATGTAGGCATATAGTGGCCCTGTTGCTGGAGAAGGAGGGGTTACTGGAGAGGGAGGGGTCACTGTCACTGGTGGCTCTCTATATCAGGGGGACAGCCTCCCTTATGTGCTAAACTGCCTGTTCCTCTGTGTATAGCGTACTATGTGTGCTTGGGTGCTGGGGGTGTGGCCACAACCCTGGGTCTAGCTAGTTTTATGACACTGCAGCCCTCTGAGTGGTTGTAGGGTGATGTCAGTGGGATCCCAGAGATATGGAAGTGTAGGGATTGTTTGGCCCCAGAACAAGATGCAGTATGATGGTGGCTCCATTATCAAAATGATGCTGTGCAGTCACAGCTTGAATCCTAGTGGATGGGTGGGACCCAGCATCAATTCCCTCTCTGGGACAATGTAGTTGTGTGAACTCCAGGAAGCTCACCATACTAGGCTTAGGCCTGTGAGGGCCTAGGGGCTTTCCTGTAGCTAGGATTCCAGGTATCTGTGGTGGGAATGTGGACTGATGGGGATCTCCGGCTTATTGTTTCCCCACAATGGGGAGTCTGTCCATGCTCTGATGCCCCAAGCTGATGCTGGCCAGCTGTTTCACTTCCCTCTCTGTGCTGCCACCTTGAGTTTCTGTGCCTCAGAGGGTCTCTCTCATTTCTCTTCTGAATTCCAGTGTTCATCCTTACATGTTCTATTCAACATGTGGTTATCTACTTCCTGTAAGTCATTTAATGAATCTTAAGGAATACAGAGCAAATTTAAGAAACTAAGCAAAGCAACTGAAACGCAGAATGGAATTTTCAACAGTCTCTTGGTGCTTGGGAGACAAAAGTTGGATTTCAGAAACTCTCAAAGGAGTTGGGGGAGGTAGATAGTGAACACCTAAGCTGTCACTTGAGATGCCTGGAGGCTATAACACCTGGAGGCCACATCACCATGGAGCAAACTAAGCCTTATGAAGATTGTGACCCTGGTAACTATTGTTCTACTCTCTGCTTCCATGAGATCAATTTTTTAATATTCGATGTATGAGTGAGATCATCTGAAACTTGTCTTTCTCTGCCTGTCTTATTTCACTCAACATAATGTTCTCTAGGCTCACTGTGTTGTGACAAATAACAGGATTTTGTCCTTTTTTATGGATATGCTAATTACCATGACTTGATTTTTAGCAGTGTATGTATGTACCAAAACATCATACTGTACCCCATAAATATGTACAGTTACTACCTGTCAATTTACAAAAAGATTACAATACTACCTTAAGTCAACTGAATTCTTTATTGGCTCTAAACAATCTGACTCCATCATAGATGCTTCAAGAAGATAGATAAATTCTCACTAGAAAATAATACAGCATCCAAAGCCATCAATTTTTAACATCTAGATGTCCTCATTAAAAAATAATAGCATTTTCAACAGGAATGCTTCCAGCTTTTGCCCATTCAACATATTAGCTGTGGGTTTGTCATAAATAGCTCTTATTATTTTGAGATATGTTCAATCAATACCTAGTTTATTGAGTGTTTTTAACATGAAGGGATGTTGAATTTTTTCAAAGGCCTTTTCAGCATCTATTGAGATGATCATGTGGTTTTTGTCTTTTGTTTTGTTCACATGATGGATTATGTTTATTGATTTGCATATGTTGAACCAGCCTTGCATCCCAGGGATGAATCCAACTTGATATGGTAGATAAGATTTTTGATGTGCTGCTGGTTTCAGTTTGTCAGTATTTTATTGAGGATTTTCCTATCAATGTTCCTCAGGGATATTGGCCTGAAGTTTTCTTTTTTGTTGTCTCTGCGAGGTTTTGGTATCAGGATGTTGCTGGCTTCATAAAATGAGTTAGGAATGAGTCCCTCCTTTCCAATTGTTTGGAATAGTTTCAGAAGGAATGGTACTAGCTCTTCTTTGTACCTCTGGTAGAATTTGGCTATGACTCTGTCTGGTCCTGGGCATTTTTTGGTTGGTAGGCTATTGATTACTGCCTCAATTTCAGAACTTTTTATTGTTCTGTTCAAGGATTTGACTTATTCCTGGTTTAGTCTTGGGAGGGTGTATGTGTCCAAAAATTTATCTATTTCTTCTAGATTTTCTAGTTTATTTGCATAGAGGTGTTTATAGTATTCTCTAATGGTAGTTTGTATTTCTGTGGGGTCAGTGGTATTAGCCCCTTTATTATTTTTAATGGGTCTATTTGATCCTTCTCTCTTTTCTTCTTAACTAGTCTAGCCAGAAGTCCATCTATTTTGTTAACTTTTTTCAAAAAACCAGCTCCTGGATTCATTCCTCTTAGCCCAAAAACTCCTTGAGCTGGTAAGCAACTTCAGCAGAGTCTCAGGATACAAAAATCAATGTGCAAAAATCACAAGCATTCCTTTACACCCACAATAGACAAGCAGAAAGCCAACTTATGAATAAACTCTCATTCACAATTGCTACAAAAATAATAAAATACCTAGGAATACAGCTAACAAGGCACATTAAGGACTCTTCAAGGAGAACTACAAACCACAGCTCAAGAAAATAAGAAAGGACACAAACAAATGAAAAAACATTCTATCCTCATGGATAAGAGGACTCAATATTGTGAAAATGGTCATACTGCCCAAAATAATTTATAGATTCAGTGCTATTCACATCAAATTAACATTGACATTCCTCACAGAATTAGAAAAAAAAGACTTAACTTTCATATGGAATTGAAGAAGACTCTGTAGAGCCAAGACAATCCTAAGCAAAAAGAACAATAAAAATACAATAAAAAAATAAATAAAATCCAGGAATGACACACACACAAAAGAAATTTGATCTAATAACAACATTAACAGAATGAAAAGGCAAACCAAGAAGGTAGAAGATAATTTTTGTGATACTATAACCTATCAAGGACACATAAATAAAGTGTGTAAAGAATTTGCACAATAAAAGAGACAAAACCAATAGAGAAATGGACAAAATATGTAAACACAGGCTTCACAAAAGAAGAGATCCAAATGGCAAGTAAATATGTGAACAGATGCCCCAAATTATTAGTTACCAGGTAAATGCAAATTTAAATCATAAGATACCATTATATATCCACCAGCATTTTACCTCTTGAAAAGATGAATTAAATTGATAAATACCTAGCAAGACTGATTAATAAAATAGACTTTAACCATTATTGTATGAAAAAGGAGACACCACTAAAGATATTTCAGACATTAAAATTAGTATTTCATTGTGAAAAAACTTATGCCAAAAATTTTGAAAATTGAGATATCCCAGCACTTTAGGAGGCCAAGATGGGCAGATCACCTGAAGTCAGGAGTTCGAGACCAGTCTGGCCAACGTGGCAAAACCCCATCTCTGCTAAAAATTCAAAAATTAGCTGGGCATGGTGGCACATGCCTGTAATCCCAGCCGTTTGGGAAACTGAGGTGGGAGAATCACTTGAACTCAGGAGGCAGAGGTTGCAGTGAGTGGAGATCAAGCCATTGCACTCCAGCCTGGGCAACAGAGCACGACTCTGTTGCAAAAGAAAAAAAAAAGAAACAGATTTCTAAAAAATGACAACTTTTCAAAACTCACATGAGAAGAAACAGAAAATCAGAATAGTCTTGTAGTTGCTAAAGATATTGAATCAGTAATTTAAAACTTTCCCACAAACAAAACAATGTCCATATGGCATCAACACTGTATTCAGTCAAGCATTTATTATTATTTTAAGAAATTGATAGAATTAAGAAAGATCCCACTTGATCTTAATTGGTCCTAGCACGTTCTCTTTTAAGGAAAATGGTATTGCATTTTTGGAACAAGAGAGAAGAAATTTGGCCCTGGAATAAAGAAGAATAATATAGCCATGATAATACTAACACTGTCTGTTGACTTCTAATATTAGAATCAGTCTAGAGGTAAACCTTGAAATATTTAACTGTGAATAGAGGCAAGTGTACATAACAGGTTTTGACAATATAAAATGAGATCCATAAAAGGTAGAAGTTTAAAATTTGTAGGAAAGAATAGTAGCAGTAATATTCTCATATTGCTAAAAAATGTAACAGGAAAAAGAAATTTAGATAGAGTATTTTAATTCACAAATATAACCAAAAGAGGGACAAAAACAGCAAAAAAAGTATCAAATATTGATGGATGAAGAAAAAAGATAAATGTGCTAAGTCTTTACTAATCATAAATTGAATTGATCTATTGAATTCATTGGCAGGAATTTGAGATAATGAGTAAGGCCATATTTTATAATTTAACTACATAGAGTTAATATCAGAAAAAATAAAAACATAAATGGCTAAAATTGTTTCTAGTGAACAGGACTACGGGTAGAAAGGGAGTATTGGGGGAGGGGGTATTAATTTTTATTATGAGCATCATCTCTACTATTTGCTTTATTTCAAATATGCACCTATATTATAATGTTTCTAATTAAAAAACAGACTGGAATGAGAATAAATGGATAAATACACTAAAATAATCCTAGTTTATGTCAAAACTTATAGGAAGAAAAATCGCAAATCCAAGAAGAAGAAAAGAAAGTTTTAAATAATTGAGGCTGGAACAGTCTTTATCAACTGGAATATGCTCAGTTCACAGCATGATCCCAAATAATTTCAGGTGATTAATGAAGTCCAGGTGACAATGAAGCCATGAAGAGCTGGATGAAAACAAAAGTGAGTGTTTTTTTCATTTTTTTCTTGGAGAAGGAATTTCCAAGCATAGAAGCAATGAAAAATAATTCAAGGGAAATAACTGACAACATAAGGTTTGAAAGCCTTCCTATTAGAAAAATAAGCCTAAATTGGATTAAAGCAAATAACTAATTGTGGGGAAACAGTTGCAATCATAAGGAAAAAGTCTACCACATTGATAATATACTAATGTGTATTAAAATAAAAATATATCTTAAGAAATTATTTTGTCTGTAAAATTTAAGAGACTATTTAAAATAGAAACTATGCAGCTCCCATGAAGATTGTGTTTCATTACAGACTTTCATGTAATGCTGGTAAGCTCAGCTAGAAACCTTTAAGAAAGCAAATTTTCAGTATGTGTTATTAACTCAAAAAGATCTATAATTTTAAACCTATGAATTTCATATCTTAAAGTCAGTCTTAAGGAAAAAAATCAGAAATTCTGATAAAGATTTATATATTTTTTAAAAATCAAAATGTTTAGAATAAGAAAGTGATGGTTAGTATGACATAACCATCACATTTACAGGTTCAACAAGTGTTTATTGAGTTTTACTATGTGTGAAGCAATGATGATTAAACAATGAACAAACGCAAAATATATGCCTTTATTTGGCTTACATGCTAAGAATATTTAATGATAAGCTAAACATGAATCTGTTACAATGTCAATTACATAAAAGAGTATTCGAAGAGAAGAGAAATACACCAAACTGTTGACAATGGTCACTTTACATGGTAAGATGTTTGGTGTTTATTGCTGGTACTTCTTTAGTATCTTCCAACTTTTCTACCATATGCATGTATTACTTTAGCAATTAGAAAAGGTTGGAAATTAATATATATATACTTATAGGATGGTCATGAGGATTAAATGAAATGAAGTTTTAACAAGTGTCTGACAAAGAGTAGACTTTCAATAAATGTCAGTTTAGTTTTTATTTTCCTTGCAACCTGAAGATTGATTTTGTCCTTTGCTGTTATCCCTTTTTACTATGGATAGTTGGCCCATTGCCATCACATTTCTACATTTATTTATAATAAGTATATTTTAACTTTCAATCAAAATTGCCATGCCTTTTATTAAATGGGTTGTGTATTCTTTTAGAGAATTCCCATTGCTTTAAATAGTTGAAACCTATAGGAGAGCTCTTGAGGCAGAAGTACTTGCTAGAGCACCTCAAATCATTTCATGGAAGGAATTGCTTCTTTGCCATGGAAATTAATAAATGCTATGTTTCTATGGTTACTACACTGTCTTTATTAATGCTAAAAGTCTCCAGAGTTAGCCTCCTAAATAAAAGCCAGGAGGTATGCTGATCTTTAATGGTATGAGTATATCATTGCCATTTTCCAGTCTACTTTTACTTACGGTGCTATTCTTTCTGTAGTGTAGAAAATACTGTCTTAGACTTGATACATAAACCTCAATTTTCAAGGCTCTATCAAGCAACCATAAAATCATATGCTTGGCAGGAACTTGCCATTAAACATGCCGTAGGTGGGGGCCCTTCCTAAATTCAATGATTAGCTAGACTTTTGCCTTGAGATTGCTTGTATATATGACGTATATGAACCTCAACTAGTTCCTTGAGACTTTTGTTTATCATGAGAACTTAATGATGTGGATTATGTTGCAGCCTGGAAATTCTTGACTCTGGTCAATGTTCTTTTACCTTTTACCTTATCACTTACAGGTTATCTGGTTATTGTGAGAACTGATAGGTACCTTGGAAGGGACTCAAGAGTCTGTAGGGATAATCATTATATTTACACTCTAGTTAGGGAGTTAGTACACACGCAGACAACAGCTGAAGAAAGGTGATAGGACAGAATGAAATGCTCCAACTGCAAGCAGGTCAAGCATAGCCCAGCACTGAAGGCTGTGGAAAGGGCAGGCAAGAATGATAGTGCTGATTTTGAGATCCCGATGGGAAAATGCATCATGCAACCAGAAGGGATATGCAAATATAGCAAAACACACGTAGGGATTGTGCACAACTGTGGCTATTTGGAAAATACCTAAACTTAGAAGTACTGTGCACATCTTTTTTTCTTCTTTGTCTTCTCTTAATCAGCAGGTACTCCTGCTTGCTTTCCACGCACTTTGTATGCTTTTAGGTTTGCTTTGATTAGGATCTAAAGTTGACCACCTTTTACTTTTCTAATGTAGCATGATGCTATCAGTGAACAAGTTGTGGTTTTTTTCACATACTCCAGCTAACTGGAGTGGGAATCACACACAAAACCCTACATTAGCTTTTCCCAAAAAAATGTCAAGGGAATAAGAGTTGAAAAAATTAATCATTAAAACCACAGCAAGAATGCAGTAAAGTATGTTAAGGGTTTGAACTTCCTAGATGTGAAATCAAGTCAATGTTATAAGAACAGTGTTTTGTTAATATTTAAATCTTTATTAGTTTTCTTTTCTTTTTTTTTTGAGATGGAGTTTCACTCTCATTGCCCAGGCTGAAGTGCAATGGTGCAATCTTGGCTCACCGAAACCTCCACCTCCCGGGTTCAGCCTCCCAAGTGTTGGAATTACAGGCATGCGCCTCTGCGCCCCGCTAATTTTGTATTTTTAGTAGAGATGGAGTTTCTCCATGTTGATCAGGCTGGTCTTGAACTCCCAACCTCAGGTGTTTGGCCCACCTCGGCCTCCCTCTTTAGTAGTTTTCTATGAAGAAAAAGTTCACAACATTGCAGGACATGTAAGAGAAACTTTTTTTTTAAAAAAGAAAAAGACCAGAATCAAAGAAGAATAGTACTCATAATAGCAAAAATCTAGAAATAAGTCAAATGCCCATCAGCAGTATGATAAAAATACATAAATTATAGTATATTCATGAAATGGGATACTCCACAGAAGGAAAAGAAAGAACCAACTACTGTTAGATGTAACCACAGGGATGAATTTCATAGACACAATGTTGAGAGAAAGAAACGGAAAAAAATGCATAGTGTGTGATCTCATTTACATGGAGTTCAATCACAGGCAAAACCAATTTATGCTGATGAAAGTCATGGACTTCCACCTTTCCTCCAGCTTTCACTGTTTAGAAATCATCAGCTAATGTAATTGCACTTCTTTGTAAGTGATCTGTCTTTTTCTCTGGCTACCATTAGGATCTTCTGTTTTTCTTTGGTTTCAGTGTGATTTCACAAAAATGTATTCTAGTTGGAATTGACTGGGCTTACTGCATCCAAGGATTGTCTTTCAACAAGTCTATCCTTGCAGAGTTCACATTATCTGTATTCTCTCACTCTGGAACTGAAATTAGTTATATAGTAAACTTTCTAACTTTTTTTTCTTTGAGATGAAGTTTCACTCTTGTTGCCCA
Organism: Saimiri boliviensis; assembly: GCF_048565385.1. Taxonomy (NCBI): domain Eukaryota; kingdom Metazoa; phylum Chordata; class Mammalia; order Primates; family Cebidae; genus Saimiri; species Saimiri boliviensis. Next base: position 123,411,236 of record NC_133456.1, on the reverse strand, counting down.
GGCTAGAGTGCAATGGCATGATCTCAGCTCACTGCAACCTCCCCCTCCTGGGTTCAAGCAATTCTCCTGCCTCAGCCTCCCGAGTAGCTGGGATTACAGGCGCCCCCCCACCCCCCACCACGCCTGGCTATTTTTTTTTTTTTTTGTATTTTTAGTAGAGACGGGGTTTCATCATGTTGGCCAGGCTGGTTTCAGACTCCTGACCTAAGTTGATCCACAGGCCTCAGCCTCCGAATGTACTGGGATTACAGGCGTGAGCCACCACGCCTGGCCTAAACCTTCTAACTTTATCCCTCTTGTATCTTAGCCTCTGTCTCATGTTTCCCATTCTTTATTCTCCAGATTTTACTCATTCCTTTGGATTTATCTCCCATTGCCTTTTTTCTTATCAGCCATGTCTAATCTGTTATTAAGGAAGTCCATTGAATTTTCAATTTCAATTATTATATTACTTTAAACGTATTAAACAAGCTATCTGTGTCTGATATGTCCAATATATAAGGTATTTGTGAGTTGTCTGCTTTTTCTGATGAATTTCACCTGTGATGTCTGTTTTCCTTGAGTGTTTGTGAATTTTGCCTGATGGTTCTGGAAGATTTTCTATGCAGGAATTTGTTGAGGCCTAAGTTGAAGTGGAGTTCTTCCAGAGAGGATTTGCCCCTGCTTCTCAGTCACCAACCTGGAACAATTTTATTTTATTTTACTTTTTATGTTTGTAGAGACAAGGTTCTCTATGTCGTCCAGGCTGATCTTGAACTCCTGGTCTCAAGTGATCCTCCTGCCTCCTCCTCTCAAAGTGCTGGGATTACAGGTATGAGTCACCACGTCCAGCCCCAGAACCATTTTAAATCAAATTTCCAGGTTGAGTGTTTCCGTACCACTCAGGTATGGTGAATTTAGACTGCTGGTTTGTGCTTGCGAATTCTCAGAGGGAGGAAAGAGATTTATTTTTCCCCACCTCCAGCTCAGCGTAGAGATAGGCAAGTTTTTATTCTGCCCCCTTCTGAATATCAGGGTTTACTGCTCATTCATTCTTACTTTAGAACTATGGCGTTAGGGGTCCAGATAATTATGGGATCGCCTATGAGACTCCCCCATGGGCAGACCCTAAGGTTAATCTTTTGTCCTCTGAACTCTATGTAGTTATCAAAGGGGACACTTAGCATCTCCAGGGTTCAGCCACACTTTGGGAACATAAGGGGACTCTCACACTAGCCTATCTTCCAAGGTTCATGTGTTCATTCCCTTTGGGGCTCTGCGTATTTCTTAATTTAGTGCCAGCTTAGTAATGCATTTAAATTAATGTTTTTTCAACATTTAATCTGGTATTTTTATTTTTAGTCATGAGGGTCACTTAGGGTATCTTATTAGCCACACCTCTGGAAATGGAGTCCTGAAATCTATTCCATAGAAGTGGGTTAGTTTCTGCTAGGTGCTAAACCTCGCATTTTGACAGTGATAATTTAAATACTGCATAGCTCTATGAGCTATATGCAAGTTACTACTTACCGTTAGAAAAAATGATTCCTTCTTTTTTTTTTTAATCTAACATCAGAACTTAATTAGGCACACCAGTGAGACTTATTTGGGGTAATGTTTGAGTGGCAGAAAGCTTCTACGGTACTGGAATTACATCTCCACATTTTAAATCAGTCCAAACATTCTTCACTATTTCCATTGCTGAAACAGTGGGAAGCTTGGAATGGGTTTTATAATGCAATCATTCTTCCAAATGCATAACATGGCACCGGTCCGAGCGCTTGTAACCATCTCCAAATTGAACAGAATGAGTCCAAACTCTACTGTAACAGTCTGACCTGTGAGAAAATGATTTGTTGATTTATAGGGATGGATGAAGACCATTAAAGTTATTGTTGGAGTTTGTTCTGCAAATTGTCTTTCCTTTCCCTCCCTCCCGCTTATTTCCTACCTCTTTCCACACTGTATCATATTTTTATAAAAGTCACTGGCTTGGAAATTCCATTTAGAGATCAATAACCACATTCATAAGTCAAAAAAGATAAAATAACTTGAACTTGAACATCCCAGATAGTTATTTTTCAGAATTAGAATTTTCTCTTATATGAGGAATTGGTTTCTAAACAGCTCTTCTAGGATTATAAATCTAATAGGCAATCCGATTAGGAAAAGTGAAAAAAAGAAATATTTTAGAGTAAGTCTCTGTAAATGGGAAATGCACAAAACATAATTAATGTTAATATTCTTTCAGATCCTTTTTTCTTTTTTATTCTTCTGCATGCCTGTGAACTCACTACCAACCCATTACTCGTAACTTGGATTCTAGCTCATTGAAGAAAATAATGAGCTGTGTAACAATGAGATTCTATTGTTGGCAATGCTGCATGGGCAACATTAAAAGAAAACAAATACTCTTCAATAATTTCAGCCTAATACTCTTAGCATGGCTTCAATGCTTGCTGAAAAGTCTCCAGTTGAAGATGAAAAGTTTCACATAGCACCTTTATTGCTGCACTCCCACAGACAAGCTTCATGAACTCTCTGGGATTGGACTTCTTCCCTGTTGAAGATGTATCTTCCTGCACTTGAATGAGGTAAACTTAAGACTTAAATCCTGGGGCTGGCAGATGAAGAATCTTAGATTTTCTCTTTCCTTTGGAAGTGATCACAAAGTTATTCTGTAGGAGAAATGTCTTCTTAGCATTTGCCATGTGAATATCCACTCTTGTGACTAAAAGACAGTGCCCCTCAAGGACCCTGGGTATCAATGAATTTTCCATATTTGGCTTGATTTCCTGACAGTTTAGAGGTAAATAGCAATGCCTGGCTTTCTGCTGAGTGAGAGTCATGCTAATGATTGACATTTGCTGAGCATTTACCTCTCTTCCCAAGTGTTCCCTCTTTCTATTCCCAGCAACCAGAAAAGGCAGCTGCTATCATCTTCATCTTACAAAGGAGGAGCTGAGGCCAGAGAGGTTCAGGTTATTCACTTTGTAATCTTAAGGAGCGGGGGCCTGGTGCAGTGGCTCATGCCTGTAATCCCGGCACTTTAGGAGGCCGAGGTGGGCGGATCGATCACTCAAGGACAAGAGTTCGAGACCAGTCTGGGCTGCATAGCAAGACCTGTCTCTACAAAACATGTTAAGAATTAATTGGGCTTAGTGGCATGTGTCTGTAGTCCCAGCTGCTCAGGAGGCTGAGGTGGGAGGATTCCTTGAGCCCAGGGGTTTGAGGTTGCAGTAAACTATGATTGCCAGGGGAACAGAGAGAGACCCTGTCTCTAAAAAAAGAAAAAGTGGAAGAGACCCCCTACTCCCATTGAAGGAAGTCATTTTACAATCTCCCTGACAGTGAAGCCTTTGGACTCAGCCTGAAAACCTTTAGGGACAAGGAGCTTTGTCAGGTGTGGGGATCTCATGGGGACAAGTGATGGCATCCCGGCTGGGTGCTGCTGTGGGCAGTGGATGTCTAATACACCAGCGGGCAGGCTCAGGGGACCCTGAGGACAGGATGAAGCCCTGATTCCTGACTCCCCACATCCCACCCACCCTCATCCACCCCTCCAAAGATGAAAAGGGTGTCATGGACCAAGTATTGTTGCTTATTTTTTTTAAGTTCGTTCAACCAGGCACTGAAAGAACTCCAGGCCTTGTGAGCTCACCCCTGGGGAAGACGTAATGATTAGGCAGGGAGGAAAAGTTGTGGGTAACAGTAATCAGTCTGGAATTGGCACTGATTTGCCGAAACATTTTCTGAAGCACTAATTGCCTGAGCCCTTTCCCTGCCTCCTCTCAGCCTGACCAGCCTAATGAATGAGCACCTGGCCAAGAGGGGCCGGCCCTGGCCGCCTCACTGTTCATCTTGCCCGCTGCTTGGGGCCCGTGGGGAATGAAGCAGCCCCTGAAATGCCAGGGGCCCTGCACAGAAGCTACGTATCGTCCATGAGCACCCTGCCGGGGAGCTGTGGTCCTCTCTGTGTTCAATTTTTCTCAGGCGCTGTCACCCAGGCACTCTCAGATATGCTGTGTCATCTTCAGGGCTTGGGCACTGAGCACATTTACTGAAAGGCAATAATGATGAAGAGGAAAATGAAAATCACCTTGATTAAAGGCAGGCAAAAACTCCCCACTTTCATTCCTCTTTTTATTAGTCCTTTAGGTATCACCATTTTCCACTGTGAATAAGATTTCCTGTAGCAACCAGCAGCCAGGAGGTCAAGGTCTCCGCTTAGAACTGGTTCACCTTAAAGGATGTAACGTTTTGAATGTGTCAAGTTTAGTGCTTTTGGCACAGCACACAGGTTCTCTCTAAAACGTAAACTGGAAGTTGTAGTTCTAGAAAGCTTCTCTGACCGCCGAGCAAAGCTCTGCTGCTGAGATGTGCTAAGGCTAGGCGTTCCATAGAACTTTCTCTTTACATTTACCAGTGTCATTATCCCAGGTTTATTAAGTTCTGTCTGCACACGATGCTGCCCCTTGATGATGGCTTTACCATCCACTTAGGAAAAGATGCCGGAGTTTTTCTTTTGGGATACCCTAATTTGTAAACTATCTGCTAAAGTTAATAACAAGGATTTGGCAATGAGCCGTGGTTTGGGAAGGGGTGATAGAAATGGTTTAATTAACTGAGAGTTTGGAAAATAAGTTTGGCAACATTGTTTGAAGCAATTTTCAAGGAATTGGAGTTCCAGACATAGCAAAATTGTGTCAAAAATTATGCAACCATTTGTGGATAAAATCAGGAAGCATTTGAGGAGCTTGCTATGAAAAGCAGCTTTCATTGCACATGAGCATAGGCAGGGAGTGCGCCAGTGCAAGGAGGTACATGAGTGTTCAGAACTTAATGAGGGGAGCTGTGGTCTTCTCTGTGTTCAGCTTTTCTCAGGTGCTGTCACCCAGGCACTCTCAGACATGCTGTGTCATCTCCAGGGCTCAAGAAACAATTATCTGATAAGGGAGACATTTTGGGAAGCTTGGAGAAAAGCAATCAGTCATCTGATCATCTTAGATTTCATAATAGCAGGAACAGGATGCAGTTTGCAAAGGAACAAGCCATTCCAGAGAATGGGATGGGAAGTCAGAGCCTAGGAGCTGCACAACAGGAGGGGAGCAGGAATGCTAGGGGGCTCCCAGGAAAGGCTGTGGAAGAGGTATAGGAGCAGTCAGGGCCCCAGGAACATCCTGCAAGGAGAAACGTGGAAACTTGGCTGCTTAGTGGGGCCCATCCAAGAGCCAGGCTCCAGACCCTGTGGACAGGAGAGGGGAGGACAGGAGCAGAGACACTTGGCCAGGTTTCAGGATGCAGATGCGGGCATGAGGCCACATTGGGCACGGGGTGCAGTCAGTGGAAGGGGCATTGCTGGGTCTGACTGGCTTGAAACGAAGTGCCAGGGACTAAGTACATAAATAGCAAGGTACCCGGTGGGAGCAGATGCACGAGTGGTCATGAACACGGTTTCCAGGACAGTGAAGAGCCAGGCCTGCCCTGGGGTAGAGGTTTGTGCTACGATGTGGTACTGCCTGAAATGCTCCCTACCAGAGTTGCAACGGCTTGGTGGGATCTCTGCAGCCTTCATTGCTGAAATAGGGGTCAAAAAATCAGGTGCGTCATTACAGAGGGAAGAACACCAATCACTACCTAAGGCAGAGATCAGAAACTCCAATGTCTACAACGGCCAGGCAGGTACAGAAAATGCATGAAACAGGCAGATGCATGTGGTGGTAGGAAAAGGTGGGCGCAAACAGGGAGCTCAGATTCAAACTCTTGTAAATATCACATTGGCCAAATCAAATGTGTGTAAGCTGGGCCCAGACTCGGGCTGTGGGCCACAGTTCACAATGCATTAGGGTTTCCACGGGGCCCAAGATGTAGGAAAAGAAAGTTTGAAGATTCAATACAAAGATGCCCCACCCCAAGACTAGAAGTTATAAAAGGAGAAGTGGAAGGCCTTAACCAACAATATAACCACAGATAAACCTGTAAAAGACAAAAGAGGGAAGATATCTAAAGAAGCCATGTGATTAGAGACATAGTCATCTACAAGTTCACAGTTTCAGTGGGCAGCCGAAGAGGACGGAAGCCAGGGAACCTCACTGAGAAGGAACAGGACAGAGTGGCCTAAACCTCCAGAAGTCAAAGTGGAAGGGCAAAGGTTCAGTCTGAATTCAGACCTGCTGAGATGCCAAAGGCAAGAAAAGGCATTTAAAGCCCTAACAGCAAGAAACGTAACAAGGGATGGATTCTTTGCTTATGGCTAGGAGTAAGAGTAACAGAAGATACAGAAAGCAGATCAAGATGGAAGTGATCATTCCTGTTTTACTTCCCTCTTTGCACTTAGGAGAATATTCCCCACATCTAGTGTGGAGAAACAGAATACCACATTGTCAAGTAGGATGAGGCCTAACATAGGGAAGGACATAGCAAGCCCCCCACTCAGCAATCCTCCTTTTCCCGGGAGCACCAGAGCTGCCACGTTGTGCCCACCCCCACGCTCTGCTCTACCGGGCACCTTGGTGGTGTCTGAGGATGAGTGAAGCAGGTGAGGAGGCCCCTGGCACATGGGTCCGGGCCATAGCCAGGTCCCCAGACCCCTCTTGATGCCTCTCCAGGCTCGGAGCCTTTTCTTTCCTACACCTGCCCAGCCTTGGCCCCGTCACAGTCACTCCCTTTGTTCGACCTGCCACATGTGTGAGGTTTCGGGCTTGCCTGTTCTGTGACCCAGTGGAGGACCTCTGTGCACCACACACTTCACCTCTGCTCACCTCTGGCTGCCCACGGGCACAGCGGCAAGCTTGCGAAAACTGCCGAGGCTGGCCTGCCACCCTGCCACCCCACACATTGATGAAGAACCTCTTGAGGTGGGGCTTGGACCTCAGTCCTTAAATTCGAATATGCAGTCAGGGTTGAAGACACAGAGGAAAGCAAGCTGGGTGTTATCAGGAAAACTGTTCCGCTTCATATTTGTCATGTATACAACTTTAGGAAAGTCAGCAAGGCTTTGTTACTTTCCCATTGGTAAACTGAATAAGAACAATGGCCTTGCCTATTTTAAAAGGTTTTGTCATGAGGTCAGCTGAGACAGCATAAGTGACAGTCATTCATGAATTGTATCATGCTATTATTATAATGATTACATATTTCTCAGTACCTAGAAAGAGAGAAAAGCTCAAAAGAAGTTAAGTGACCATCGTGATGAAAAAGGGTATCATTAAGCTTAAGTGGCCTTGTTCAGGTCTCTTTCTTCCAGTCATTATCTATTTTCACCCACATGGTGGAAATATAAAAGGTAATGTATGCATGGAGAAAATAAAATCAAGAACAGTTAGCTCCCCTTTATGGAGAAGACTTTAAATATATTCTATTGTTTCTAGATAGTGAATGACTCTAGGGTAAGTACAGTGTTAACACCACCGTGTCCTGCGATAGTTAAACACCACAAAATGTGTCAGGTGTGGCAAGACACTTCACTTCAGATTTTATGATGGTCATCACTTCATGTCTCAATATGAGGAACATCTTAAAGTTGACAGCTTCTAACATTTCATGTGTTTTCCTTTGGGCTCAGGTAAAGTTTAACTGTTAAAATGAAGATACAAGAATTCTTATTTTAGGTAGCAAGGAGGACTGAAAAAAAAAACCATAATTTAAAAATACATAATATGCCCAGATCTTGGTTTTAAATACCATTCTCTACTAAAAGGAACTAGGGCTCCTTGGAGAAACAGCGAGTCCAGGTATAGGACACAAAGAGCCTATCATGAGCCTGGATGGTACTGTGCTGAAAGAATGATGGAGATATGTCAAACGGACATAGGAGCCAGCTTGAAATGGGTCCCACTGACCAAAAATCTGGGACATTTTTGAGCATCAAAATATACCATAATATTAACAGATGGTAACCTGGTGAGCAAAACAGGAACACATGAATCCACATTCATTTAAATAAATAATCGAGGAAGAGGGCAAAGCTTCCTTCCAATGGAGTACCAATTAATGAATGTAGGATGAATGAATGAATGAATGACAAGGTTTGTAAAGTCCCCATTTGACAACTTTCATAGTAAAAACTGATTCAAGCAAAACTATCAGTGAATGCTTAGGATAGCAGGCAAAAGTTTGATGAGGAAGAGGATATTTACATCATCTGGGCATGGCTCCCCACAAATTACTTAAAATTACAGAAGGAAAAGCAATCATTTACAGTGGAAAAACCTGAGAGATACTACCTAAACCAAGGCATTTAAGTTAACGTACTCCATGTCCAATTGAACAGAAAATCCTGTAGGCTCTGTCTTCAAAACATTCACCCAAACGGCCCTCACCTCCAAGACGAGGTTGCAATTCACCCCTGTCCAGGGTGTCCCTGCTTCCCCTTGTAGATCTAGAATCTGTTGTCAGCACAGGAGCCAGGGGGATTTTGTTAATGTGAGAGTCAGGTGGTATCACTTCTCGGCAAAACCTGTCCCTGCCCCATCTAAATAAGAAGCAAAGCCCAAGTCCTTGCAATGGTTTCAGGCCCTGAGGGTCCGGCTCCTGCATCTCCAGCCCCCCATTACTGTGGCCCTTGTGGACTTGTGCCCTCCTTGCTGTCCCTTTGAGGTATCTGACACGCTCACATCTCAGGGTCTTGGTACTTGCTGTTCATGCTGCCTGGAACAGTCCCCCTCCAGATACTTGTAGAGCTTGTTCTCTCTTCTCTGAGTCTTTGTTCAGAGGTCTTCTCTTCAATGCCGATTTCCGGAGAAACTGTTTAAAATCACAGCTTCATTTGTTTCCATATCTTGGCTATTGTGAATGCTGTAATAAACATGGGAATGCAGATTATCTCTCCCACATACTGATTTCATCTCCTTTGGATATATACCAAGAAGTAGGACTGCTAGATCCTATGGTCATTCTATTTTTAATTTTTTAAGGAACATCCATATTGTTTTTCGCAACAGTGGTAGCAATTTACATTCCCACCAACAGGATACAAGGCTTCCCTGTTCTCCACGTTCTCGCCAACACTTGTTATCCTTGATCTTATGACGGAATTGTGATTATTACATATAAACACACATAGTGGAATGTTGTTTCGCCTTTAAAAAGGAGATTCAGCCATTTTTGACAACATAGATGAATCAGGAGGATATTATGCTAAGTGAATACACCAGACACAGGAAAAAAGATACTGTATGATCTCAGTTATATGTGGAATCTTTAAAAGTCTAAAACACAGAAACAAAGAGAAACAAAGAGTAGGATGGTGGCTATCAGAGGTGGGGGAAATGGGGAGAAGTTGTTTAAAGGGTACAAAGTTGCAGTTATGTAGGATAAATAAGTCTAAAGACATAATGGTTCATTGTGATGATGACAGTTAATATTATGTACTGGATATTTGCAAAGTGAGGTTTTAGGTGTTCTTGCCTACACGCAAAAAGGAAACTATGTGAGGAGATGAATACGTTCATTTGCATGATTGTAGTACATTTCACTGTGTATAGGCATACTAACAATCACATTGTACACCTGAAATATAAACAATTTTTGTTAATACATACGTAAAGATAAAATCACAACATCTGTATGCCCCCAAGCTGAGGATATATCTTGAGTCTTCCCATTATATTTTCTTGATATTTGTTAATACTTCCTAACATACCATGTGATTAGTCATTTATTTTTAGTAATTGTCTGCATCCCAACTAGCAGTTAATCTGGGAGAAATACATCCTCAGCCTCTGGCACATAGCAGATACTCAAAACATATTTGCTGAATGTTGAGTGAATCTATATTGTAATGAATTACCTACTCTGTCCCCAGAACTGTGCTAGGCATGTAATGAGAGAATACAAACCCTAGAACCCAACTGAAAATGAAAAGCACTTGCCACGATCCCCAGCCCTCCAGAACCTGACAGTCTGGTTAGGGAAGCAGACATAGAGGGGATTATCGTAACATCAGGTGCTAAATTCTTGGCACCTTCCATAAATGCAATGTAGTTTTCAGAAAGGAAGTGTTCACAGTAATAGTGTGGGAGGGCATTCTGGAGGAGGTGAGGGGGCTGGTTTGGTTGGGCAGTGGGGAAACAGGGGGAGCCAGTGCCAAGAGTGCTTCCTCCAGAGGCAGGTGAGGGAGGCCACGGGGAGCTCTGGAGCAGGTCTCAAAGCATGGCTGGAGCAAGCAGTGGAGGGTTTGCTGGCTCTCAGGGGCCTCGCACTACCTGTCCTAGGCTTGGCTTCGTGTCTTAGTTTGCATCCCCTGGGAGCACACCTGAGACCAAGGATTTGAGGCTGGTGACACATTGGGGTGTCATCCCAGGGAGCAGCAGGGGGTGGGTGTCTCATTAGACAGGGAAGGAAAGAAAGCTGACTTGGTGCATAAATGAGAGGGAAAAGATTGTAGGCACCAGGCTAGTCCGGCAGGAGCCTGGAGAAATGGCATGGAACAACCTCAAAGCTGTCTCCCTGGAGAGGCCAGGAAGCGGAGGGATTCTCCCAGCCCTCCATTATCATCTGCAAATAGCTCCTGAGCGATGGGGCATCAACTCCCTCATCTCTCCAGCCTGCCCTGTGCAGGGCCCAAGAGGCAGCCATGGGACCAACAGCTGCAGGTGACAAGGAGGGACCTCGAGTGTGTTCAGGAACAGCAAGCATCTAGAGGCCGAAGGCGAGCACAAAAGCATCGGCACACCTGCAGTTCATGCATTTTATAGCAAGTAGAAGGGCAAGCTATGGAGCCCATAAGCATGTTATTTTATTTTATTTTTTAGTAGAGGGGAGTAAGAATTCTTTTTGCACCACCACAGTGCGTTGTCCAATTTAGAATTCCTACAAAACCTAGTTCCTATTTCTTGTAACACTTTGTAAAGCCATGAAGAGAGCTGTCGCATCTAGTAAAGTGGACCCCTTGAAGCTGCTGATCACCGCCATTGTAGTTGACTCACTTACCAATCGTTCTTGCAAATGACTCCACAAATCAGTATCAGTACCATCAAGCCTTTAAAAAACATTCTCCCCCGTGGAGACTGAATGGGGGCAAAAAAATAAAACATAAGCCATGGCCCAATTCATTTATAAGGATAAATGGCATTTGTCATTTAGTGTCTAAATTTGATGCTGTGATTTCTGGGTAAAAATGTAAAGCAAAAGCCACGTGCTTCGTGCCTGACAGTACACGTTGGAGAAGATGTAAGTAAGCTCCCAAAGCCTCGAACAGCATTACATGGGGAGAGAAGTGTCCTTGACCCGGGGCTTCTCCACGGACTCATTCCAGAGCAAACCAAAGGAGAGGGCTGCACACAAGGCTTTCTACTGTCGTGCAGCCACGGTGCTGGCAGATGCCAACACAGGTGAAGAGTGAGGACTTTATTTTAAAAAGGGAAACACGTCCCCACGAGAACATAACACAGGGTTTTTGGGGAACTGCCTGGCAGAGCCCTGCCTGCTGAGTGGGAAACACCCTGAACTCCGCAGGTCTGTCAAAACCATTTTCATCAGAACAGCCCCACCTTCCACCTGCTAGGAACTGGAGAACACCCAGGCACTTCTCGTTCTGGTGGATTTTTCTCTGACTCCTGGACCTGCCAGGAATGCAGGGTAGGGGAATCCAGCCAGGCTTGGGAAGTGGGAGGCTGAGGCATTTCAACAGCTGCTGGGGCGGGGGCGGGGGCGGGGCGGGCAGCACATTTTAATTGTCTTGGGGCGGTTCCCATAGTTTTCTCCCTCTAACCTTTCCAGAGAGTGGTGTGTAAAGGGATTCTTTACGGTCCCTGTTTGAGAATTCCGTGAATGAGTTGATAATCAGGACAATTTACTTAATCTAGCAGCAGAGAGAGAGAAAGGAAGAGCAATGTTTTTTGTATTTCTCTAGGACCCTCTGTGAGGCTCTGCCCAGCGATTGCCCTCCTGTCTGCAGAGTCCTGTATCTGGAGCTACCCAGAAGCCACTCCACCCCTTCCACAGGTGATCCTGGAACAAAATGAGGTTTCCCCCAAAAGAATGGCAAAGGGATGCCACCGCTGAGGACAGTCACCACAGCATCCCTTCCCGGGCCGGGGTTCAGGGCGTTGGGGAGGCACTTTCCCTCCAGGCGGCCACACCCAGGCCACCTCCTTGGCTGGGCTGGGCCTTTCCACCCCTGCTGAGGTCTTGGGCCTTGTTTTTGGCTCATCATGGAAGCTTGCCTGCTCCTTCTCCTTTCCCACGCATTCAGACGTCTTGCTGTGGACAGCGGGGTTGTGAGCTGTTCAGGAGTACGAAGCTGGCAGGGGTGAGGCCAACATTCCAGGTCAGGGCTTTTGTCTCCAAACCAGGTCTCTTCCCATTTTGCTCTAGTGCCCTACTCCAGGTCTTCCACAGAATGTTTTTATGGGTTTTTTTTTTGTCTAATTAATTTCTACTTATAAAATTAATTTAATTTTAGATGCAGGGAGTGCATGTGCGTTTGTTACATGAATAGACTGCATAGCAGTGGGGACTGGGTTTCTAGTGCACCCATCAACCACATAGTGAATACTGCATGCTATAGTGAATTGTTTAACCTTCGCCTTCCTTCTATTCTCCTCGTCTTTGGAGTTCCCAGAGTCTATTATTTTTATCTTTATGTCCATGTTTACCCGTCGTTTAGCTCCCACTTGTACACGTGGTGTGTCACTTTCTGTTTCAGAGTTAGTTCTCTTAGGATAATGGCCTCCAGCTCCTTCCGTGTTGTTCCAAAGGACATGAGTTCATTTTGTTTACTGCTCTATAGTATTCCATGGTGTATAGAGACCACGTTTTCTTTATCCAGTCATCCACCGATGGACACTTAGGTTGGCTCCGTGACTTCGCTGTTACAGAAAGTGCTGCAATGAACACATGAGTGCAGGTGTCTTTTTTATATAATGATTCATTTTCCTTTGGGTAGATACCCAGTAGTGGGATTCCTGAATCAAATGGTAGCTCTATTTTTTGTGTTCCATGAGAAATCTCTCTACTGTTTTCCATAGAGATTGAACTAATTTGCATTTCCATCAACAATGTGTAAACATTCCCTCTTCTTTTTTTCTTTCTTTTTTGCGAGGGAGTCTCACTCTTATCGCCTAGGCTGGAGTGCAGTAGCGCGATCTCAGCTCACTGCAACCTCCACCCCAGATTCAAGCAAACCTCCTGTCTCAGCCTCTCAAGTAGCTGGGATTACAGGCATCTGCCACCATGCCCAGGTAATTTTTGTATTTTTTGGCAAAGGCAGGGTTTCACCATTTTGTCCAGGCTGTTCTTGAGCTCCTGACTTCAAGTGATCCGACCACCTCGGCCTCCCAGAATGTTGGGATTACAGGCATGAACCACCACACCCAACACGTTCCCTTTTCTCTACATCCACGCCAGCCTCTGTTGCTATTTGACTTTTAAATAATAGCCCTTCTGACTAGTGTAAGACGATATCTCATTGTAGTTTTAACTTGCATTTTTCTGCTGATTAGTGATGTTGAGCATTTTTTCATGTGTTTGTTGGCCACTTGTATTTTTTCTTTTGGGAAGTGTCTGTTTATATCCTTTGCCCAGCTTTTCATGGGGTTGTCTGAGAAACAACTGTCTTAAAGTACAAACCCATCATCACATATTAATAGGAAAGGGAGAGGGGTTCCCCCTCACTTATCCCTATGTGGGTTGTCTTACCCAAGGTGGTTCTAATGTGTGGAGTGATTTCCAGATGGGAAAGATGGTGATGGTGATGATAAGATGATGAAGAGTGCCTAGTTACTGAGCATGCACCAAGTTACAAAGATAAGCAACTTATAAGCACTTTTTCAAATCCTTTCAACAACCCTATGATTTAAGTAGTATCATCATCCCCATTCACAGATGAGAAAGCTGAGGCTTGGTTAATTGCCAAGCCCAAGGTCCCAAAGCCAAAAAGTGAACAACCTCACAAGGTGCTCCTCACCCCACCCTTTGCTGCGTCCCATTCATGGCATAAAGGGCCTCGGGTGTCTAAGTGGCTCCACGCAGACAGCCGCCTCTTCTCAGGCTGTGACAAGCGAACTCTCCAGCCAATGGACCAGTGAGAGTTAACTTAGGAAGTCCAATGAGGCGCTGAGGACCTTCCTGATCCCTTCCACATAATAGCTCATTTAGCCCTCATGACACCTCAATGAACCATGAGCTGTGATCATTTCTCCCCCATCGTACAGGCAGACAGCCTCAGGCTCAGCCTCATTACCTGCAGAGTCTGAGTGGCCTGCCCCAGTGTACCAGCCACAAAGGTGGGCTGGATCCCAGAGCTGGCGATCCAGCTACCACACTCATTCCTTCTGCTCAGACTTGGCTGGTAACAGTCCTCCTTTCACTCTCAGGCTCAAAGGGTGAATGACAGCAGAGCCAGTTTAACAGATGCCTGTTTGGGTCCAAGTGTAGTGGCTCATACCACCACTTTGGGAGGCCAAAGTGGGAGGATCGCTTGAGGTCAGGGGTTCAAGATTAGTCTGGGCAACCTAACAAGACACCACATCTAAAAGAAAAAAACTTTTAATTAGCTAAATGTGAAGCTGTGCACCTGTAGGCCTAGCTACTTGAAAGGCTGAGGTGGGAGGAATGCTTGAGCCCAGGAATGTGAGGCTGCAGTGAGCTATGATTGTGCTACTGCACTTCAGCCTGGACAACAGAGCAAGACCCTGTCTCCAAAACAGAAAAAAAAAATACATAGCAGTTTAGAAACAGAACACTATTTGGAGGGATTTTTGTTGTTGTTGTTTTTTGAGGCTCAGGTTCCTTCTGGCAGGGACTTGAAAGAGAATCTACTTGATCCACGAGCCACTGGGAAACTGCTTGTGGAACTGGGCAAGAAGGCAGTATAGACACCCGCTTTGCTGATAGTGCTGCTGGCGGCCCCGGCTGCTGGCAGTGGGCTCACAGCGGGTGTCTGTTCCCAGCACCTCTTGCGCTCTGCTGTGGGACCACACAGAGACTCCAGCTTTGGTAATGGCGTCCTATTGACACTGGGAGTTGCCCGACGCCAATAAAAAGTGTTGTCTGAACTGCAGTTGGTGGAGACTTTCAGAAATGACCAAAGCACGTTCTTCTCCAGCATCTCACTTTACATAACGTCACAATTGTTTAAAAATTTTGGCCGGGCACGGTGGCTCAAGCCTGTAATCCCAGCACTTTGGGAGGCCGAGGCGGGTGGATCACGAGGTCGAGGGATTGAGACCATCCTGGTCAACATGGTGAAACCCCGTCTCTACTAAAAATGCAAAAAATTAGCTGGGCATGGTGGCACGTGCCTGTAATCCCAGCTACTGAGGAGGCTGAGGCAGGAGAATTGCCTGAACCCAGGAGGCGGAGGTTGCGGTGAGCCGAGATGCGCCATTGCACTCCAGCCTGGGTAACGAGTGAAACTCCGTCTCAAAAAAAAAAAAAAATTTATTTTTCCATAAGTTATCGAGATACAGGTGATATTGGTTACATAAGTAAGTTCTTCAGTGGAGATTTGCAAGAACCTGGTGCACCCATCACCTGAGCACTATACACTGCACGATATTTGTTGTCTTTTATCTCTCACCCCCACCCTCACTTTTAAACCAAGTCCACAAAGTCCAATGTATCATTCTTACAGATTTGCATACTCATAGCTTAGCTCCCACATATCAGTGAGAAATGCTTTGTGTTCCATTTCTGAGTTACTTCACTTAGAATAATAGTCTCTAATCTCATCCAGGTCATTGCAAATGCTGTTAATCCATTCCTTTTTATCTTTTTATGGCTGAGTAGTATTCCATCATATATATATTCACCATTTTGAATTTTGAACATATATATATGTATATATGTGTGTGTGTGTGTGTGTGTGTGTATATATATATATATATATATATATATATATATATATATCAGAGTTTCTTTATCCACTCAATTGATGGGCATTTGGGTTGGTTCCAGGATTTTGTTCTTGTTAATTTTGCTGCTATAAACATATGTGTGCAGCTATCTTTTTCAAATAATGACTTCTTTCATACAATTCCATTTTAAAGGCTGCATTTACAGTTGACATTTTTGTAAGTCACAATTCAAATTTTTCCTCTTCAGCTGTGAGCAAAGGGAAGCAGCGGGGCACCAACGGCCAACCTGTAAGGTCTGAGGACCTCAGCCCAAACACTGAGTCACACATTTCATGGGAAACATGGGGTGTTTCTCTACATACACTGTAGACAGATACACACGCAGAATCCAGGAGTGCCATTTCTCAGAGCCAGACCTGCTTCCCAGGACACCTTTCTACCTTCCTCAGGAATCATTCAGAGCCATTTCCCTTTGATATGGCTTGGATATTTTGTCCTGCCCCCAAATCTCACGTTGAAATATGACCTCCAGTGGTGGAGATGGGGCCTAGCGGGAGGTGTTTGGGTCATAGGGGTGGATGCCTCATGAATGGCTTGTTGCCCTCCCCATGGTAATGAGTGAGTTCATGAAGACCTAGCTGTTTAAAAGTGCATGGCATCTCTCTTGCGCCTTCTCTTACCAGGAGATATACCTGCTCCCCCTTCACCTTCTGCCATAATTGGAAGCTTCCTGAGGCCCTCACCAGAAGCAGATGCTGGCACCATGCTTCTTGTACAGTCTGCAGAACTGTGAGCCAAATAAACCTCTTTTTTAAAATAAATTACCCAATCTCAAGTATTCCTCTATAGCAATGTAGAACGGACTAACACACTCTTCCTGGTAGAAGTGGACAGAAACCTACATTGTTGAATGCCTTTCATGGCCCATGAATCATGTGAGATGCTTTCCAAGTCACTGTCTTATATACTCTTCATAGAATTGTCTCACTAAATCCTCAGAAATCTTTTGACCTGGGGGTTATTATTCCCATTGTACAGACTCAGAAAAGTTAAGCAACTTATCCAAGGTCAAGCAAGTAAAAAGTGGAACCAGGCCCTTTTGGATAACATTCTCACCACACTTGTGGCCTTCTTAAATCTCTATCTCCCCAAATAATTTTGCCATGCACACCTGCTCTCTGCCACTTGCCAAACAGGAGGTAGGTTTCCTAATGATAGCTTTGTTAGTGAATGAACGAATAAATGAATGAATGATATATTTTTTAGTTAACACTCATCTTGCCATACACTTCTTTGAATTCCCATATCAGGCCATTCAGCTCTTCTCCAGTTAGCACCTCTCACAGATAGTTATCTAGACTATACAATTCCTTTTGTGCAGGGTTCCAGCAAACTTAGACTTAAAGTTACCCTTCCCAGCCCCATCTCTCTGTTGAATCTTAGGGGTTAATGCACTTGGCTCCCACTGATCAAGTCAAAGCTGACAGGGTTGCAGACCTGGTGAATCTCCAAATCTCCAAGTCCAGAAATAGATTATGAAATAAGCGAGGGTGTAAGACAGTTATAATCCTGATGCTATTAATACCCAATGAATGGAATTCTTCACAGCCGCCATTGTTTTTCAGCTATCATGCAGCATCATTCTTGCAGTGTAGAGTTACAGAAACATTGAAAATAACTTATCCACCATTTAAGATCCCTTGAATTGGTCCTAAACACACTGTCTAAGGCCTAGCAAACCTCAGTTTCCCTCTATGACATGTGCTGTATCTACTCTTTCATTCAGAGAGATTGATAAGTAGTGCAGTGTTTGGTCTGTTCAAGATTTCATAGTTCTCTACCACAAAGTGTTCTCTAAGTCCAGTGTTTCCAAAAACATATGTTTCTATAGAAAATTTTCCTTTACCTCAAAATAAGGAAAGGGAAAAAATTCTCTCTGCTCCTGGCCCAGATTAACTATGAATTGCTAACATTTCCTTGTGAGAGGATGGAAACATGGAATGGTTAAAACTGAAAATAGCTATGATAGACCAGCTATAAATGTATCCTACACTCTTGGGTTGCTGAGGCTTATAGAAGTTAAAAACTGGCTTAATTTTTCTAGGAGTGTGTATTTCCACATATCCGTTAGTAAATGTAAGAATGGCATTAGGGCATTCCAACATTATACACTGCTCATTGGACAAATGGGATTTTCAAATGGTGTTTTAGAATTGAGCTGCTCCCTTTCACAGTGGAGAATACAGTGCCTCTTTACCCTGGTAAGCTTCTCCTGAAAAAAGGCAATGATTTTCACATGTATCCAAGAAAACATTCACTGACAACATCGATAATTAGCTTATATTCCTTCTTATTATCCTCTGAGAAGGGTGCATTTAAGGGAAGATTGTCAAAAGACCACAAAGGAATCTAGGTAGTCGTGACATCATAGGATTCTAGGACTTCCCTGGAGAAGATGCTTCTTGATGTTTAAAACACATTAGTTAGGTAGACTAACTCCCAGGACCAAACTTATCAATATTTGATAAGTGATGAAGCTGACACACACAAAGCTAAGAGAAGCTCATCTTGCCTGCCTGACTGCAAAACAATGACAACCAAGATCTACAGTCAAGCTACGATCCATTTGAGTGTGGGTTCAACTTTACTTAGATTCATCTATTCATTTCTTCTTCCTTTTATTGATTCAACAAACTTATTCAGCTGTACACAGGATACTTTTCTCAATGCTGGAGGTATAGCCAAGAACAAAACAAACTCCCTGCCTCAATGGCATTTATATTTTAGTTGGTGAAGGAAATAATTATGCATGCGTATGTAGACAGACACACATATAGATACACACATAGACATAAACATTGTTATATATATAACAATATTATATATTACATTAATATATTATCTGCAGCCACACCTCACTTAATGATGAAGATATGTTCTGAGAAGTGCATTGTTAGGCCATTTTGTCCTTGTGTGAACATCACAGAGTGTACACAAATCTAGATGGTCTAGCCTACTACACACCTATGCTGTGTGGTATAGCCTATAGCTTCCAGGCTGCACAGCTCTACAGCATGTGGCTCTCCTAAATGCCATTAGGCTACTGGAACACAGTGGTAAATATTTGTGCATCTAGGCATATCTAAACATAGACAAGATACAGGAAAAATACGGTATTTGAATCTTAGGGAACTAACGTCCTGCATGTGTCCGTCACTGACTGTCATTATGGGGCACAGGACTGTACTAGCATATAATTTATTATGTGTAACTTAATAATATTATATATGTATAGTCTCAGATAATGATACATGCCATGGGAAAAATGTAAGATAAGCAAAGAGGTAGGGCTGGGGCAGAGCAGGAGGTGGTTTTCCTTTGAGTTGGAGGGTGTCAGGAGCGCCACCTTGATGAGAGATCTGGAAGGAGAAGGGAACAAGCCACACCAGCCTCTGGGGAAGACCACTCGAGGCAGAGGGCACAGCCAGTGGACAGAGGCTCCCAGGGAGAAAGGTGCTTAGTGAGTTTGAAGAGCCGCCAGGAAGTCTGAGTTCAAACAGTGTAAGCCCTGGGGCGTGTCTGCTGATGAGGGCAGGGGCCTTGGGCCATTTTATGTGGCACTTGAAGGCCCCTGAGAGGAGTCTGGCTTTTACCTGAGTGACACGAGAAGTGATTAGAGTGTGAATAGCTGAGGAGCAACATGATCTGACTCACTGAAACCAAAATGAAACAGAAATCCTCCACTACCCAGTAGAAAGTAGATGGCAGGGTCCCAAAGGCAGGAGATGGGAACCCAGTTAGAGATGTTTTGCAAGAATCCAGACCAGAGATTGTGCTACGGATAGGTCAAGTAAGATGAGGACCGGAAACTGATGACTGGAGTTAGCCTTGGTGGCGGTGGTGGGCGGGGCTTGGCGACTTGGACAACAGCAGTTTCAGGGGAGGGGAGAGGACAAAAACCCTACTGGAGTGAGTTCAAGAGAAGATGGGAGGAGAGGGGTGCAGACACCTCTCAGGGGGCACAGGAGAAGGGCAGGGACAGAGGGGGATGGGGGGCCCAGAGAGGGTTCTTCTAAGACAGGAGAAATAGCAGGATGTTTGTATGCTGATGAGAGTGATCCAGTGGAGAATGGGAAAAGTGATGTCATGGGACTAAAGGAGACAGAAACAGGAGATGTGACTAGTGAATCTACCCTGTAATGGAGGGGTGAGTGGAGCTTCCATGGGTGCCCTCATGGGTGGTTCACAGCTATGGGAGGGAAGGCATGTAGGTGGGTGAGTGGGTATGTAGGCTGCTAGGGATTTAAAGAAGTCTTCTGATCATCTGTTTCCTCAATGAAATAAGAAATAAGCTCACATCAACACAAAATCAGCAGCGAGTGAAGACAGAGAAAGAACATTTGGATGTTTCCAGAGAGAAGATAATTTGTGAAATAGTCTCCCAGGAAAATTCGAGAGGGAAGGACTATGGAATCCCAGCAGGGATTTCCTGGCACACTTAGGTCCCACATGATATTAGAGTCATGAATTTAAAGTGAGACCAATCAGATTGGCTGTGTGTTTTTTTCCAACCATATTCAACCAGCAGATTCAAGTACAAGATAGAGGGTTGGGTTTAACTGAATTTAGGATTTTTTTCAGGGGACATGGAAGTTGAGAGTGTATAGTTAAGAGTTGCAGGTGAGTGATTCTAGCACTTGGTCATCGAATCTGGACTGCTCAAGTAAGAAAAACAGGAGTGGAGTGAGAGGCAGTGAAAAGGTTATAGGATCAATGGATTGCAGGATTTAGTGAGATCAAAAAATTATCAGAGTTGGGTATTACAGGAAGTAAATTGCAAAGACAGAGTGGGTTGCACAAAGGCAACTTGGCCTCATCTGCTAATGGAAGGAAGGTGCATATGTTTCCTCCTGCTGCTGTAATGGATTATCATAACGCATTGGCTTAAAACAACACAAAGGTGTGATTTGTAGTTCTAGAGCTCAGAATTCTGAAATGGATTTCACTGGGCTGTAACGAAGGTGTTGGCATAGCTTTATTACTTTCTGGATTTTCTAGGGATAATTCATTTCCTGGTCTTTTCCGGGACATAAAGCCAACCACATTCCTTGGCTCATGGCCATTTTCCTCCATCTGCAAATCCTGTGAGAGTGGGTAGAGTTATCAGGAACACCCTTCTGACCTCTTCCATTTCTGCCTTCCATATGTAAAGACTTTTGTGATTAGATTGGGGCCACCTGAATAATCCAGCATAGTCTCCTTACTTAAGGTCAGCTGATTAGCAACCTTAATTCCATCCTCAATTTCCCTTTGCCATGTAATGTAAGATTTTCACAGATTCTGGGGATTAGAAAGTAGGTATCTTTGGGGGGTTCATTATCATGCCGACAACAGTGTGGTTATTGGTAAAGACAAGGTCCAGGTTTGACGATGGGAAGTGGTGGCTAAAGTGGATGGAGGACAAGATCATTGGAAAAGTGAAGGTCTGGGAATAAGAAGCCAGGATATTAGAAGCAGCATCTGCAAGAATATTGCAACAGCCAAGAATTATAATAGGAAAAGTACTGGAGACAATGATAATTAATCAGGACTTAAAATTGTCAAAGAACAGAGAGTATGAGCAGAAGATAAAGCAATTTTCATTGACAAGCTATTGGGTGAGAGGTGGTATTGGAAATTAATTCTGCTAAAGTCGGCGTCAAGGGAGAAGACATTTTCCAAGCTCTGCTTCTCTAGAAGATTCAGGAAAGGTAATAGAAATGATGGGGAATTCCGGAAATGAAGAATTTCCTTATCACATCTCTCAGTGTGAGCTGTCACAATCATAAGGTATTGTTTGTAACTTTTCAAAACTGACACATCTATTATCTTCATATATGTTCATAACATCTGTGAGATGGAAACAGAAAAGTTATTATCCCACTTCCATAGTTCGGAAAATAAGGTGTTAATTGATGGCAAATAAGTGAAAACATTAGATCTATCCTGTGCCCATTAAATTACTCCGCTGATTTGTTGAAGACACTGTGAAGAATATAATAAAGCATATCATATAATTACTTTCCTCTAGGAGACTAGACTCTTGGGTCAAAAATCCCTTTGAGAATCTGATAACAATAAGGAATTTCGCCCCTAAAAAAAGGCACATTGGCACATACACAAAATTTTACATATAATTTTTTGACATTCCCGATCTCCCTAAAGTCCCAAGGGAGTCTTAGAATTAGAACCTCTTGTCTGACTGTTGAGATAAAACTACAGTTGACCCTTGAATAACACAGGGGTTAGGGGCACTGAGCCCTGCTGCAATAAAAAATCCACATATAACTTTCGACTCTTCGAAAACTTACTAATAGCCTACTGTTGACCGGAAGGCTTACTGATAACATCAACAGTCAATTAACACATATTTTGTATATGTGTTATACATAGTCTTACAATAATAGAATCCAGAGAAAATAAATTGTTATTAAGAAAATCATAAAGAAGAGATAACACGTTTACTATTCGTGAAGAAGTGGAAGTGGATCATCATAAAGGTCTGTATCCTCTTAGTGTTCACATTGAGCAGGCTGAGAAGGAGGAGGAAGAGGAAGCGTGGGTCTTTCTGTTTCAGGGGTGCCAGAGATCTAAGAAAATCTGCACATAATAGGATCCATGCAGTTCAAACCCTTATTGTTAAGGGTCAACTGTAAAGACAGTAGAAATTGCGTAACAGTGAAGTTATGAGAGAAAGTATAATCAGGTGTCAAATGGATGATATGGAAAATGGTTATGAGTCCACAAAAGCAATGCGTCACTCAACTTGGGAATAATTATGGAAAAACCGTAGAATCTTGAAGACTTGAGATGATTCCATGGAAAAGAGGAGAGATGGCATTTCAGGTAGGAAGATGTAGAGAAGTTGGAAATTAGCTTGGAATGTTTCAGAGCCAGTGAATAGACCAATCTAACCATCTGTGAAATGTGGGCAAAAATGACTTCTGAGGTATATTTGTAAAAAATAATTAAAGCTCTTGGTGAAATGTGCCCCTCAAAACATTATTAACATGGCAGATGGGTCTGTTTCAGGATGAGCAACACATAATATTATTATTATAATTGAGTTAGTAGGAATTTCTAAATTTGTGCTAACAGTTACAAGGTCTCTATCTTTAAAAGAAAATACTGAAGCAGGAAAAATAACTTTCTCATATTCTCAGTGAGGAGGTTCATCACACAATTATATAACAGCTACTTGAATCGTACATTTTTTCCTGTGATTTTTATGTATTTTACATGTTCTTGGCTCTTTAAAAAAATGACTCACGAAGATAAAACAAAGGCTCTTCTTTATACCTGGGATAAATAATGCTTCCCTTATTTCAAGAGTGAGTGTGAGATCCCAAACCCTGTTTCCCCCAACGTTCTTTGCTCTCTACAAAATATGAGCTGCCATGTGGAAGAGAGTAAGTAAAAATGTCAATACATTGCAGCTACTTGGATAGCATTTAGAGAAAGAGTCAAATGTTTTAAGAACACTTAATATTAAATGGAAAACAAATGAATGATGATAAATAATTTTATCTATAGACCTGAGTTGCCTGGAATCTAAATCTGAGACATTGCATGGAAAATCCTGTGCACGACTCATCAGAGGGCTGAATTACACCAAAATGAGATCCAGATCAGGAATGTGGAGACTCTGTAGGAATCCCCTAAAGCAGGTTTTTCCGAGCTAAATTCCCCTTGGTGATGTAGCCATGCAGAATAATCACGAGTATCCCGGAATCGTAGAATGGTAGGGCTGGGTGGAACCTAACTGTTCTCAAGTCTGACTCCCTAAGGATGCTGGGATTTCCTCTCCAGCACACCTGCCTCTTCCCTGAGTAAGTGTATCTGGAGACAGGCAAAGTCAGAGGTGTGCTGGTAAATGCTTAACAGGTAATCTCCAAAGAAAAAAAAGCACCCTGACCATAGTATTTGCCAATATCCATAGTGTAAATACTCCCACTGTGGCCAATTCAAGCCACCAACGTGATATCAACATTATACAATGGCAATAAATAACCTCAGAGGAATATGTAAGAAGGCAACATAATAAAATGGTTTGGAAGTGATAGATTTTAAATGCTTTTACCTTTCTGAAAAATATTATTTATTTAATTGTAATGTAATAGGATTTAACTTATAAGAATGGCTGTATAACATATAACACATAATAAATTGGCTCTCATGAGCCAGTACATGCTAGCTCTGGCACACACTGATTATAGCCCTGGAAAATGACCCTGGACCACCTTCCCCGTGAAGGAAAACACCTTAGTGGGTCTTGATGAATGGCAACTCCCCAACCTCAACACCCAAGCGTTCAGCACATTTTTTTTTTAATTTTTTTTAGAGACAGGGTCTCTTTGTATCACCCAGGCTGAAGTTCAGTGGCACATTCACAGCTCACTGCAGCCTCGATCTCCTGGCTTAAGGGATCCTCTCTTCTCAGCCACATCCACTTATTTTTTTTTTTTTAAAGAAATGAGGTCTCGGTTTATTGTCCAGGCTGGTGCTGAATTCCTGGCCTCAAGTGATGCCCCTGCCTTGGCCTCCCAAAACGCTGGGATTACAGGCAGAAACCATTGGCTGCTACTCAGCTCTTCTAAGCCAGACCTGTCTTCTTTGCTTCACTCTCATTTCTTTGTAGTTTCTTGCAACACAACAAACGCCAAATAAACTCTGAATGAATTAATGATGTAAATGTAAATGTGATAAAACTAAGAGAAATCTAGACGGATATTTTTATAAAATTGGAGAGTGGACTTCTTAAGCATGACATAAAATCCAGAAACCAAGAAAATAAATGAATAGATGTGACTGAATAATGTAAAACTTGTATAAGAGAATATTTCATTATAAACAAAGTTAAAGAAAAGTCACAGAATGAGAGGAAATGTAAGTACCATATCTAAGAGGCTATTAAGCCAAACCCTATATAAAAGCTCTTGAAAACCAAAAGGAAGAAGACAAAACATCCCATGGAAAAATAGGTCCACAATAGAAACAGGTAATTCATGAATGAACCATAAATTACAATAAATCTATGAATAGATGCTTAAAAAATACACAATAAAATAATTTAATACTTATTTCACCTAACAGATTAGCAAATATTAAGATGTTTGAAAACCCCAGCATTGAGGAGGGGTGAGGAAACAGGAATTCAGACACTGTTGGTAGAAGAATAAATCAGTGCAGCCTATTTTAAGAGAAAAAGCAGTGATGTCTAAAAGACAAAAAGAAATGCACGTATACCTTGACCCAGCAATTCCGTTAGGATTTTTTAAATGTTTTCAAATGACCCAAAATATATGCACAAAAATATTTGTCACAGCATGGTGGTATGGTAACTACATAATATTAGAAACAATCGACCTGCAATCCCAGCACTTTGGGAGGCCGAGGTGGGTGGATCACCTGAGGTTGGGAGTTCAAGACCAGCCTGACCAACATGGAGAAATCTTGTCTCTACTAAAAGTACAAAATTAGCTGGGTGTGGTGGTGTGTGCCTGTAATCCCAGCTAGTTGGGAGGCTAAAGCAGGAGAATCACTTGAACCTGGGAGGTGGAGGTTGCAGTGAGCCGAAATCAGCCACTGCACTCTGACCTGGGCAACAAGGCCAAAACTCTGTCTCGAAAGAAAGAAAGAAACAATTGAACTTTCTCTAATAGGGGACTGATTAAAAACCATGTGGTGTGGCCCTAAAGTGCAAAGCCACCAAAAGCTCTGTATATGTAAGTATCAGTGCTCTCCAAGATGTATCATTAAGTGGGTAAAGGCACCAAGCATCGTGTTTAGAGTTATTCCATTTATGTAAATGTAAAAGGATGTGTGTGTGTATATATTTGTATAATCAAGTCTTTTTCTGGAAAGAAATGAAGAACACTATTAACTGTTATTACCTTTGGGTTAGAAGACGGCATGTACTTTTAGTTTTCTATCTTTTTATACTTAAAAACGCAAAGTATATGCATCAATTTTATTCAAAGAACAAAGTTTACTTTTTTTCATAAATAAGAATGTCTTAGTTTTGGCTCCCCAGAAACAGACCTAGAGACAAGGATTTGAGTGCAAGCATTTGTTTGGAGGGGCTGCGTAAGAAATATCAGCGGGGGATTAAAGAAGGGAGACCGGGCGAGGGAGGGAGTGAATGAAGAGCATGCTGCCAATCAAGTCACCACTGTGGGCAACTGGAAACTGTGATCCAGCATAAAACATGCACCTGAGTTAACCCACCCAGCCAAAGCACCTATTTAACCATCAATTCCTGTGGGTCATTGATTGAAAGCTGCTTGAGGCCTTAACTCCAGTGCTCAGACACAGCCAGAACAAGCCTCAGGCAAAGAGCTGGGACAGACACAGGCGCTGGGAGGGGACATGGGTCGGGCACAAGGCTTGTCTGCTGCAGAGACCACAACCGTAGTATCAGATGATGATTAATAAATAGAACGTGCATGTTTGCTGACCTAGCAATTTCACATTTAGGAATCTCCCTCCTGATGTCTTTACACACCTGGGCCGCAATCAGCAATATAGAAAGGCAGATTGATTGCAAAATTGTTTATAACACAGTAGAGCCAAAACAAAACCAAAAATCCAGTGTGAATGTCAGTCAATAGGAAGGGATTAAATACACTGTTGTGTATCCTACATATACAGTCAAGAAAAATAATGAGGTTCATCTTAGTAACTTTCATGAAAACAAATCTCTGAGACATGTCACCTGGTAGAACAATATATATCATGAGACTTCATTTTTATAAAATAGAAGAAACAAGAAAGAAGCAAATAAAAACATACACAAACTGCACATCAACTATATGTGCACGTACGTACACACGGCAAAAGGTCTGAAAAAATAAGTTGCCAGAGAGTGTGCAATGCGAAGTGTACATGATTGATGTTTTAATGTATTACTGCGTATGCTCATTTACTCTAAGAACCCGCAATACATGAAAAGTGGAGCTAGAAATAGTCTGTATTTCTAGGTTATTATGGAGACTGAGATAATACAAGTAAAATAGATAGCTCATAGAGTAAGTCTTCAATAAATATTGAATAGTTGCTGTTAAAAAGGATGGCTCTGCATGTCGCAGAGAAGCCATGAGTATAAAGTGCATCACAGTTCCCTTGTCTCCTCACACCTCACTGTATTTACTTGTTTGCTTTTTTGTTTGCTTATTCATAGAGTCAGGGTCTCGTGCTGTCACTCAGGCTGGAGTACTGTGACGTGATCATGGTTCACTGCAGCCTCAGTCTCCTGGGCTCAAGAGATCTTCCCACCTCAGCCTCCTGAGTACTTGAGACTACAGGTGTTAGACATCATGTTTGGATAATTTAAAGATTATCTGTAGACACGGGGGTCTTGCTATGTTACCCAGGCAGGTTTCAAACTCCTGGCCTCAAGTGATCCTCCTGCCTCAGCTTCAGTGCTGGGATTACTCACCCATTTATTCAACAAACATCACTGAGGGCCTCCTACTAGCCAGCCATGGAAGGAGAATCAAGAAACAAGATCAAATCCCTACCTGCTGCAGCTCGCATTCTGCTGGGGTGGACAACGATGAAATAAATGTACAATGCGTCAAGTGACAATCAATGCTGCCAGGTAAGGAAATGAAGTGTTGGAGGGAGGGTGCTGTCGTTTATAGGAGATTCTCTGATAGAGTGCTATTTGAGCAGAGATCTCATGAAGTCACTGGGAAAAGTGCTCAGGCCTGGGCAGGTTATGGGAAGGAAGGAGAGTTTGCTGAGTGAGAAGCAAAATGATTGGAGGGGGAGGCTAATCCTGGCCTGATATTTTAACATCACTGCTGCTGCAGCATAAAAAATGGATTGGCAGCGGGGAAGCGGGGGAAGGAGGATCATGTGTGTGACATTTGCCTTCACAGTAGTAAGACGGTGAAGACCAAGAGTGGGACCATGGCAGTGAGTGTGGGATTGTAAGGAATGGGATGATGGGAAAATAGCTAAAAGGTGAAAACCAGCACCTGATCATTAATTAGATGTGAGAAGAAGAAGAAAGAATTGTGAATGAGGCTGAGGTGAAATTGCTGCAGGGTGCAGCCGTGAGGAGGTCTTGAGAAAGGGCTGCCCAGGATGGAGCCTCCAGCCTCCTGCCCAGCCACTTCCCTCCTGCCCATCACATGCTTGAGTGCTCCGGTTGCAGCAAACACTGTTCCCTGGAATGTCCTTGCTCGAGATGGCTGCTGCTCTGGTTTGAATGTTCGTGCCCTCTGAAACTCATGTGGGACCTTGGTCCCTGAGGAACAGAGACCTGAGCTAGCATGCCGTGATGCCCTGTGCCACCTCAGGACTCTGCAGAGACCCTAGCTTCAAGAAGGTGCTCACCAGTGGTGGCCCCTTGACCTTGGACTTCTCAGCCTCCATAACTATAAGAAATACATTTCTGCCCGGGTATGGTGGCTCACACTTAGAATCCTAGCACTTTGGGAGGCCATGGCAGGAGAGGCTTGGAGTTCAAGCCTAGCCTGGGTAATAGAGGGAGACCCCATCTCTGCCAAAAAATTAAAAATTACCTTAGTATGGTGGCACACACCTGTAGTTCTAGCTACTTGGGAGGCTGAGGCAGGAGGATTGGTTGAGCCTAGAAATTTGAGGTTGCAGTGAGCCATGATTGCACCACTGCACTCAGGACTGGGTGATGGGGTGAGACCCTGTCCCCAAAAAAGAGAGAAAAGAAAAGGGGAGGAGAAGGAGGGGAGAGGAAGGGAGGGGAAGGGGGGAAGGGGGGAAGGGAGGGAAGGAGGAGGAAAGGGGGGGGAAGGAAGGAATTTCTTTTCTTTATAAATTACCAAGCTTCAAGTATTCTGTTTTAAGTAACAGAAAGCAGACTAAGACAGCTGTCTAGAAAACTCCTATTTATCCTTCAAAACCCAGACCCAGCTCAGGCATCACCACCTCCAGGAAGTCTGATGCTGCAGCTGGAAATGAATCATTTACTCTTCTGCATCACTCCCAACCTCTTCCACAACCTAGCACACAGCTTCCCAATCAACATCTAGTAACACAGCAGTGGGTCAGAATTATAGCCCAGCTGGGAAGGGGGAAGAGGAAGGTCTGGAAATAACCTGCGAAGACCCTGCACTTGGCAAGTTGCAAATAGGTTGTGCTTGCACCCCTAGGCCTCGAGTTGCCCACGTTAGGTGGAGCAGCTGGAGCTCCTGACCAGTTAGCTCTCTTCATGGACCGAACACCAAGAGTACCACACAAACATCATCATTTTCTATATGCGCTATGCCCGAAACAAAACCGGAGGGTGCTCTATGCTGTACTGGGTGTTAAATTGGAATTATTTTAGTCTCAGTTTCAAGTGAGGCCCCAAAGCAATAGATAGAACATTCCAAAGTGAGATGCAAGATTTGCAAAAAGTGCTTCTGGAAACCAGTTTTGTACTCTCAGCCAGCCACCCACCTCCAGACTATAAAAGATGAGAGAGAGGCCAAGAAAAGAATTGAAATTTACAGTAGGGAATTTTTGGAGGAAAGCTCTGCTGTGGGCCTCACCTGGAAGAAAATGAGGTCACCTTCCCTACCTAAGCCAAGGTGTAGGGGATGCAGTGGGCTGGTGTCTGGCTGAGAAGTGGGGAGCCTGGCTGGTTGGCTGCTCTGTGGTGTTGGGGTCAGCTTGCACTCTGAGTTGGCGACAAAGGACTTGTCATGTTTCCCATGAATGGTGAGGACCTTTCAGGGGAAGGAGGGAGGAAGCGGCCAAATAAAGAGTGAGGCAGCCCCAACAGGAGTGACTGCAGATTCCCTGGGGCTGAGGAAGAGCCGAAAGCGAGCAGCCAGAAAAGATTCGTTCAGGGCCCCAGAGGGCTCCAGTGGAGACAGCCCCAGGATTGTGGCCGAGCTGGGAACAGAGAGTTGGGGGGTCTCAGAAGAACCTATAAAGGCACCACACAAGGGAAGGGCTGCTACAACCCTGGCCTCCCTACCTTTGCTCATCCTCCTTTTCTCTTCCCGGATCTGATGCTGGGGATCTCAGAAACCAGGTGGGGTGTGTACCTGGCTGTGGCAGCCATTAGTCCTTAGGAGGCTGAGGCAGAAGAATCACTTGAGCCCGGGACTTTGAGGACGCAGTGAGCCATGATCGTTACCACTGCACTCCAGCCTCAGGAGAAGTTTTACCCGTAAATGAAGCATGACGCCTTTGATTATTACACTTGATGCAATGTATTAATTACTGAAAAGAGCTGGTATTTTGAGATTGAAGCAACTGGGACACCTTAAATATCTAAAGGTAACCAGGAAAGCTATGGGCCCCTGAGTTTTCCCCCAGGACTGCGAAAGGGTGGGCCTTAGCAAATGCTCTAAGAGGAGATGGAGGTAAGAATAAACTTGCCTTCCCATTGTGCCCTGTGGGTCACGGTGAGTTCCTCATAACAGATGTTTCTCTGTCTCCATCCTTTCCCTCTTCTGGGAGCTCCTTGAGAGAAGGAACTTACACCTAGCGTAAGTGTAGTTTGGCCCACAACAGGTTTGGGTCTTTGTAGATTGATCCAAAGTCCATCGTGATTTGCTTCATTTCTGTTCATTTCTTCCCAGTCTTCTAAAATCGAGCTCCTCATCTTAATGCCTTGAATGAGTTCCAAGTGTGAGGAGAGAGTGACTACCCCGAGCCCCCAACTAAGCCCCCCAACTAAGGGTATCCAGGCAAGTGCCCAAGGGCTGACAACCAGAACCTCTTGCCTTCAGCTGTAAGCAAACCTTTATCCTTAGAAAAATGATCGTTTCTCCATGGAGTCAACCCAAATACTAAGTTTATCAGGATAGACTGGACAAAGAAAATATGGCACATATACACCATGGAGGACTATGCAGCCATAAAAAGGAATCAGATCACATCCTTTGCAGAGACATGGATGGAGTGAGAAGCCTCATGTTATCTTCCTGTTACATGTTATCCTCATGCCACATGTCCTCAGCAAACTAACACAGGAACAGAAAACCAAACATGACATGTCCTCGCTTGTAAGGAGGAGCCGAACGGCGAGAACACATTGGTACATGGTGGGGGAACAGCACACACTGGGGCCTGTGAGCGGGGGCGAGACGAGGGAGAGCATCAGGAAGAACAGCTAATGGGTGCTGGGCTTAATACCTAGGTGATGGGCTGATCTGTGCAGCACACCACCTTACTCACATTTCCCTATGGAACGAACCTGCACGTGCTGCACGGTACCCCAGAACTTAAAATAAATGTCAAAGAAAACTGAGTATTTCTCTGAATGCTGTGGGTCAGAAGAAGGCTGGAAGCATTGCTCTAAAATAGCTCCCAGGACCTTCACATTTTGCTTTCTGACTTTCTGCTCTATGCACAATAATTTTTTTCTGTTCTTCTTAAACAGAAATATGTTTTTTTTTAAAATTGTACTTTAAGTTCCAGGGTACATGCACAGAACATGCAGGTCTGTTACACAGATACACACATGCCATGGTGGTTGGCTGCATTCATCACTCCGTCACCTACATTAAGTATTTCTCCTAATGCTCCTAATTTCTTTTCATGCCTTCCCTAAAGTTCATCACTCTATGCCACCAGCTACCCTGTCACTACATGAAACAACACTTCATCTTCAACTACATAGGCTGAACATTGCATCCCATCTTCTTCATCTTTGTACATGGCCACCTTGCGTTTCACATGGTTTGTGAAATGCAGGCGTCCCTACAGTCGATGTACAGAGAACCCAGTGAGACTGAGAATGCCTATGGGCATTCTAGGAACTATGGCATATGTCAAGAAACGTGGAATAGTTGCCCCCTTGCAACTACCATCAAGTGCCGGCTGCTTCCACCCACTTTTACACTCCAGGCTGTGGGTGCTTCTTGGGGTCCTTAATGGGCCCAGCCTTCACGGGTGTGATTCCAGTGGGCCCTAATGGGAGGCGTGTGACATCCATGGGGCCTTTCCCCAGCCTCTGTCTTATTCTTGGCTCCTACAATAAGTAGGATCAGTAATACACCAGGCAGTGTGTGCAATATCTGCCTGATGCCAAACCCCTTGGCTCTGATTCTCCTAGGCCGTGGTTTGGGGGCTCAACTTCTCAGAGTCACCAAAGCTGTAATCTGCTAACCTAATTTCAGTTCCTGGATATTTCTGGCTATTCGTCTTCAGAGGATACCCAACCTCTGGTATCATCTTACTAGTCCTGGAATCTTGAGTTGAGAGCAAAATAATTGAGTTTTTGTTAGAAAAGATGGGGACAAAGAGGGTGAGAAAAAGCATCTGATGCCCAAGACTGTGAGCTGAACTGGAGGACAGTGTGTCTGAGGAACTCCATCAGAAAACTCTGCACAAAGCCTTTGGGTTTGGGTTGTGTATCTCCAGCAATAACCTGCTGCTGATGACTAATTAGGTGCGCCATCGTTCGGAGACTCGGTAAAGACTAAAAATGAAAAAAAAAAATCATCTACTAAGGCATGATTCACACTCAGAGAATTCTTGAAACAAGCAAAGAACTTTGTTGTTTGATCTGGCAAACATTTCACTTTGAAATTACTAAAATAATCATAAATGAAAACTGTGCTCCCTGAATCTTCCAGCTACGTATGTGAAATGCTCTTAATTTCATAGGTACTGTAGTTGGGAAGGGACCAATTACTTTCAATATGTGAATGAAATTACATCATCTTTGCCAAACAATGTGCAGGGAAACGAGAGACCACCTTTCTTATAGCATATTTAATATGTTTCCCTCTCTCTCTCTCTCTCTCTCTTTCTCTCTCCCTCTCTCCCTCTCCCCCTCTCTCTCTCTCTGCAAATTGGCTCATGAGTATTCCTTCAATTTCTCATTATAACAAAACGAAAAATCCAACCACATGCATTGCCAGTGACTTCTCCCTTGTGGCATAATCCTACAGGAGCGGGGAGAAGACAGTTCCAATGGGAGGCAGGACCACCCACTGAGAGTGCAGCAGGCCCGGGCCAGGGGTCTATCAGCTGCTCCAGAAGCTTCTGACTGCTGCTTTTGGGGCCTCAGTTCTGGGATCTGAGCAAGGGGACACCGGTTCTGCTGGTAAGTCAAAACTCCCTTTATTCTACATACTTTCTCTCACCCTGGAAATGCACGTATATTTATGCACACATTATCCTTGGAGGTGTATTTCCTAGGATGCAAATAACAAAGGAAAGTGATGGCATTTGGAATTCAGGTGCTGAAAGAGGTGGACATCTGCTTTTCATCCCAGCATGTAACTGAGTACATTGTCACTTGTCTTACACACGTGTATCCAGTTCTGTTCATCTGCCACCCTCTTTGCCTGTATTTGCTGATCTGATCGACTAGATGTTTGGGCAGATTTCCTGCTCTCATACCACCACCATGCTTGGAGTGTTTCCAAGACCAGCAAATCAAACTTGGGGCCAGAGCATGGCCTATTTCCGACAAATACGGACATACACATTTCAGGACCCTTTTACTGTTGTTTGCTATAACCAAATGAGCAATGGGCAGGTTTAGGGACCACAAAAGCAAAAACAGCATCACATTCGGAATTTTCATGTGTGCTTATTTCGTGAATTTGAAGAACCCTGTTGTGATTTCAGGACCTGTGTGTGCCAGTCTTTGATTCTTCTCCCTCAAACCCCAAGAGGAAATCGGCCCTTTGTCTTGCTGTTCTGGCCCTGGACTGGTGATGTATGGTCTCACTCCCCTTGCACCTGGGCCATGTCCCTTGCACATGGTAGGGTCGTACCAGAGAGGCAAAGCTTGTATTGAATGGCAAATTCCATCACAGAGGCTCTCTTAGCAACACGGCAACAATAACAAACCCAACAATAGCCTTCTGTCTTTCGCTCTATAAAGTGCTGTGGCCATTAGTCTCACCAGAAAATTCAAAGGATGTTTTGCAAGTGACGAGTGGTTTCTAGCTGAAGCATTGAAATTGGAGACCCTTGATTGCTTTCCCCCAATCTGCTAATATCTAAGTAGGCAGGCACCAGAGTTTCATTTGAGGAGTAGGATGTGCCAAAGGGGGATGCCACACAGGGAAATAAATCATGGGGCTGGGGAGGCTCCCGCCCTGGCTCTGCTTGGTGAAATCCCCATATACCACTGGCTAAGTCATGTTAACTCTCTAGATCTTACCCTCCTCATCTTCAAAACCAGGAGTTACTTCTTAACAGTTCACAGTGCTGTGAAAAATCCAGATTCTTGGGTGTATACTCATCTTGCTGAATCAGCTTCTCTAGGGCTGTGCACCAAGAATTTGACTTTCAACCAAAGGTGAATGGATGACTTTGTTGAACAGCTCAAAATCGTTTATGTAATTAGCTTCCCAATTTGGCTTGCTTGGCAATAGAGGATCAATGCAGGTTTAGGTTTGGTGTATTATGTATATTGTAGAGAACATTTTCTTTTTCTCTGATAGCTTTTACAAAGAACTAAACTAACCCATTTTCTTTGCCATTTCTGATTGGCTATTCTCTGTAAAAGACTACATATCACGTGCCCCATCAGAAAAATCGTTTGAGTATGTGCTTCCAATATTTTTAC
Source organism: Saimiri boliviensis (assembly GCF_048565385.1). Lineage (NCBI taxonomy): Eukaryota > Metazoa > Chordata > Mammalia > Primates > Cebidae > Saimiri > Saimiri boliviensis. The sequence continues at coordinate 123,376,907 of NC_133456.1, read as the reverse complement.
TTTTAAAATATTTCATATCTAACATCTGTATGTATTTATATATGTCACTAGGCTTTAATAGCTACTATTTTATGTTAAATATTAAATATTAACATGTTATAAACATTATAAAACATAAAAAACATTTTTAAAGAAAAAGGTTGAAATTGGATTTAAAAATTTTGATTAGTGAAAATCATGGTTTAGCAGTTTGTGGCATAGCAAGATCAAACATAGTTTGTGATATTGATTTTGAATTCTTGCTCTCTCTACATATATATTTTCTTTTTCTTTTTTTGAGACAGGGTCTCATTCTGTCACCCAGGCTGGAGTACAGTGGCAGGATGTTGGCTCACTGCAACCTCTGCCTCCTCCTGCCTCCACTTCCCGAATAGCTGGGACCACATGTGTATGCCACAGTGCCTGGCTAATTTTTGTATTTTTTGTAGAGACCAGGTCTCACCATGTTGCCCAGGCTGGTCTCAAATTCCTGGGCTCAAGTCATCTGCCCACCATGACCTCCCAAAGTGCTGGGATTATAGGTAGGAGGCACCCAGTCAAGTTCAGTATATTTTAATAGTTACAATAGATGAAAATATGCTTCACAAAAATACCATATGCAGATTCACATACAAGAAGTATCTTTTTAGAAAACTATCTTACTAACTTATAATACTGATTTTTAAATTCTATCCACTAATTATGCCAAAGCGTCTTATGAGCTGGTAAATTCAAATGGTGGTTGTTGCAAACTAATTGGAAGACTTGACATTTTTGTTATTTCCAACAAACATTTTCAAAACATGATCAGATTCTTCACTTGGAAAAAAAACTGGGGCAGGTTAGAAAATTATATTTCCAAGGTTTTTAATATGTGCAGATATGAGTTTTTACATTGTTTTTGGCAAAAAAAAAAACCACATGTATTTGAGAATATTTCCAAACATCCATTTCCAAAGAGCTCTTTCCATAGCATGAATTTCTTTCAACAATTACTACTTTCTTCCTCATTGTAACACTGTTTTCTCCTCACCTTTATCTCAAATGGACAGGTTAAACATAGTTTTGGAAATAATCTGCTGAATAGCATATTGACTTCAGCAAAAGTCAACCAAATTGGAACCTTGGTATTTATAAAAGAATAACAAGTATTTGTAAAAGAATAATGAGTATCTATCTCAAGTTTAACGATGCTTTTAAGTGCTTTGCCATGAGGTAACTTATAACCCTCCACGGGCACAAAAGATTTTCGCCATTATTCCCCACCTTATTATGATTCTACTTCTATTTTTCAATCAAGTAACCACACTGATGACACCCTGTGGTGTCATCAACATTTTGTGGATTTCTGGTTCAACTTTTTGCAGCAGTGATGTCTGTATGGCTGATGAAGCAGTGAATGGATGCTTCAGGAGGGGCCGTGCCTGCGCATTTCCCTTGATGTCTCTTCCTTTATAATTCTGTCAAAGCAGCTACTCCCTGAGTGTTTAGACTCATGTGGGTAAACCACCACACCCCCTTTCCCCATTTTTTAAATTAAAGAAGTCATTTGCTGTTGAGAATGTATCTTTTTCTGGTACATCTGTTCTTTGGCAAGCCATATAAAAGCATTTCTTCTTGTATTTCATTATTCAAATAGAATCTAGCAGCTCAATTATGGAATCATATTGGAAGCATCTCAACTTTTATTCATTCAGCAACAATCCGTTCAGCAATCACCCTGTGGTTTATCATTTTTACTAACATTCTGTGCTTTGTGTCTTCCAAAATATTTTTCTAACTAAAGAGGGTATTTTAATTTTTTACTATGGTTTTATGTAAATGATTTCACTGGTTTATACTGCAGCAGTTTCTTCAACAGTATTTTTGCTATTAGATAAAAAATCTCAAAAGTGGTTGCTAAGTACGTATAAATATTTCATAAGAAGTTTTAAAATACTGGGCTGAAACTCACACAACTTTACACTTGAAACAAAATCAGAGGCTTATTTTAATATTGTGGGTTCTCCATTTCAAGTTAGATTCTAACATTGCAAAGCAACTCTAGCATGGCTCAGTGTTTGTTGGTAACAATAATGCATGTTAAAAAGTTATATTTCAAATAGATTTTTAAAATAACTTTTTAATTCAAAAGAATTTTAGGTTTATCAGAGTATTGCAAAGATAGAACACAGAATTCCCCTACACCCTTCACCCAGCTTCCTCAAATACCAACATCTTACATAACCATAGTGTATTTATCAAAATTAAGAAATTAACATCAGTACAGTACTATTAACTAAACTACAGATTTAATTTGTGTCTCTCCAGTTCTTCCATCAATATCTGTTTTCTGTTCTAGGATCCAATCCAAGATACCATGTTGTCAAACAGTCAATGTTACATAATAATTTTGTTTAGTTAAAACTAAATAGGCTGGGTGCAGTGGCTCATGCCTGTAATCCCAGCACTTTGGATGGCCAAAGCAGGTGAATCATGACACGAAGTCAGGAGATCAAGACCAGCCTGTCCTACACAGTGAAACCCTGTCTCTACCAAAAATACAAAAAATTAGTCGGGCATAGGGGGCACATGCCTATAGTCCCAGCTATTCAGGAGGTTGAGGCAGGAGAATCGCTTGAACCTGGGGGGCAGAGGCTATAGTGAGCTGAGATTGCACCACTGCATTCCAGCCTGAGTGCCAGAGCGAGACTCTGTCAAAAATAATAATAATAATAAATAACCTAAATAATTTTGGGCCAGGCCCAGTCGCTCACGCCTGTAATCCCAGCACTTTGGGATGCTGAGGTGGGTGGATCACCTGAGGTCAGGAGTTCGAGACCAGCCTGGCCAACATGGTGAAAATCCATCTCTACTAAAACTACAAAAATTAGCTGGGCGTGGTGGCATGCACCTGTAGTCCTAGCTACTCGGGCAGCTGAGCCATGAGGATTGCTTAAACCTGGGAGGTGGAGGTTGCAGGGTTGCAGTGAACTGAGATGACATCACTGCACTCCAGCCTGGGCAGCAGAGCAAGACTCTGTCAAAAAAAAAAAAAAAAAAAAAAAAAAAAAAAAAAAAAAAAAACGAAACAATTTTGGCAATGTAGTTCATCAAGAATAAGTGAATGGCAAAATGCCATGAGCTGTCTTTGTCCCTTCCATCTCTGTTGAGTATTCGGGATCTTCACTGCACCTCTCCTCTGCTGTCCTTGAAATGAGACCATCTGGCTTATGGAGCAGATAAGGAGGCCTCCATATGTTTATTAAATATGATACTAGAAAATTGTTGTTTCTTCCTTGTTTTTCTTTTTTTAAAGGCAAAACTATGATGTGTAGAGGGTCTCAAATTTCTTTTCCAAAGCAAATGTTTATACTACCAAGAAAGGGCCAGTGGATGTCTTTGGCCCCCGTCAAGTACACATAACCCATTTTGTAGAACATTTCTCCGTATTACATTCATGCCCCTTTGGTTGTCCAGAGAATTAGCCCTAAACTCCTACTAATGGTAATGAGGTCTAAGCTAGAAAAATGAAAATTTCAATGTTTTGTTCTCTACTGGCCAAGTCCATGTTTTTCTGAATTATTGATAGATAAGAAACAATTATTGAGTAACCTATTAAGGCAGTTAGTGAACACAAATAAATTTATACAGGAAGCAATGCCTTAAGCCATCCCTTAACAAACTGTTAAAACTTCATGTGCTTTTGGCAGGGTAGTGCAGAGAAACTTGGGGGAAAGGGCAGATAGCCCCATGGCACCCCTTAAATTGCATCACAGAGGCTACCTGTTCCCCATAGTTGGGCTAGCTATGTTTTCACCATTGAGACTGAAAATTAAATATTTGATAGCGCTGGGAGTGGTGGCTCATGCCAGTAATCCCACCGTTTTGGGAAGTCGAGGCAAGCGGATCGCTTGAGGTCAAGAGTTTGAGACCAGCCTGGCCAACATGGTGAAACCCTGTCTTTACTAACAGTACAAAAATTGTTCAGGTGTGGTGGCAGGCATCTGTAAGCCCAGCTACTCAGGAGGCTGAGGCAGGAGAATCACTTGAACGCGGGAGGCAGAGGTTGCAGTGAGCCAAGATAGTGCCACTGCACTCCAGCCTCTCGACAGAGCGAGACTCCATCTCAAAAAAAAAAAAAAAAAAAAAAAAAAAAAAGTTGATAGCTATGCTGTTCATCTATTGAAAGAATGAATGATGTAGTGGATTCTGCAATGTACATGGCCTCCTTTTAGGAAGGAAGGAAAAGTTTATCTCCCAGTTGCTGGGAGTGTTGCTGGAACAGGCTCTGGACAGTCAACCTTATTTGGCCATTGCCTTAGCTGAAGGAAATCTCTCAGGATTTGCCCCCTTCCAGGGTCAGCCTGCAGCCAGTGACTGATCAATTGGAGGTAGGAGGGCTTGGCTCCTCGTACCACCTTGGGACAATCTGGAGGGGCTGTCCCAGCTTCTCTAAGGGGCTGGCCGAGGCCTGGCTTGGAATCCACAGCAGATCAACTTCTCCATCTGCCCAATCCTGCTTCCTTTTCTTCCCCTCTAGGGGTTTTGATTTCAAGAGCTAATAAATATCTGACACACTCGTCTCTACTTAGAATCTGCTTCCTAGAAGCATATCCTCCCACATATGCAAGCCAAAAGGTCAAAATTCAAACAGTAAAAAGAGTGTGCAAAGGAAAATAGGTGTACCAGCACCCGTGGATGCTTCCAGACAGGGCTGTGTGTGTGTGTGTGTGTGTGTGTGTGTGTGTGTGTGTATACGTGTATATCAAAATATTTGTACTTTTTATACTTATTTGGCCATTTTCTTATAAAGTTTGTAGCACCTTATAGATGCTTTCTTCTATCTTATTTTTCATTTTAACCTATTTTTGCATATTGAGACATAAAGTTTTAAAATTACTGTCTAATGTTCCACTTCGCATGGATTTACCATAGTAATAGCTACCATCTGCGTGATACCTATTGGCTGAACACTCTGGCCGGCACTTTCTGTTTATTCGACACATATCCATTGTGTGTCTATTATGCACCAGGCACTGTTCTGAACACTAGCAACACTGGAAACTGTATCTCATACTTCACTTCAACTTGAAGACTCTGCCACTATTCGTATCTCTATTATACAGATGAGAAAACTGAGGTTCAAGTAAGTTGCCTTAGATGTGACTCATAAGTGGTGGGACCAGGATCCGTGCTGAGGCTGCTGGTTTCCAGCCTCTCTGCTCTTAACTCCTCCACCAGCCTGTCCTCATCCTGCAACTTATTTCATCAGTTTCCCCAACGGACAGTCAAGCTGCATAAAGTTGGTGGCTATTAGAAACAAGGCTGTCCTGAGCAGCCTTTTCCATTTATCTTTAAGTACCATCTCCCTACTGCTAAACAGGACTGAGAAAAAGAAACAAGCAAGCTTATTATTCAACACAATACCTGTTAGCAGTCCCAGGTCATTACCCAGACCATTTTAAAAGGTGCCTTTCTTCAAAATTAGGGTTTTAAGGAATCGAAAGATACAACATTCCATTCTTCATATGAGAATCTTAGGTTAAGCTTTTAAAATACTTCCATGCAGTCCCCGTGTGTTAGATGCATATTTGCAGATAGGGTAATACCTGAATTACCATCGTCAGTGTCTCTGGTGGGAAGTGGAATGTTTTTATTGAAATTGTTCTTGTTTGTGTTTCAGGGAAAAAAAAAATGAAAGTGGACCTACAATCTGGATCTGGTTTTCATCATAGTGCAATCCTTATGAGACAATGTAAGGCTGAGAAATTTTAATCTGATATTTCTTTAAAAAATGCAGGTTCAAAAATAATACAAACCAATCAGACTAAGAAGAACAATGGAAAAAAGAAATCCCTTACATAAAAGAGAAGCAGGAAATTCCAGCAAAGTTTCACAGGGAGGAGGGAAAATCCATCTGTATCACTATTTATTAGGTTGTTATTTCTTGGTATAGTGTACGAAAATTCTGTTAAGAGGAAATTGGACAGTTCACACTCTCTGAAGTGACAACATAACATTTCGCTGAACATTACAAAACCACCATGTGTCCCATGATCTATTGGCCCTTTAAATATATAATTTACCTTCTTTAGAGAATCTTCCTGTTTTGGCCATAGATTCATCTTGTATTAAATGATTGAATATCTATGTAATTTGTAATGTCTCTGTGGATATTCTTGAAATTCTCATATTTTCATTTAATGGTACACTCCACTAATTGAGGGCAAGAAGTAATTTGGCTTGACTTCAGGGTTAGTTGTTAAAATTTAAAGGCATTTTTCTGTAATGCTGTGAATACTGGGAATAGTAAAACCTCCATCTTCCAACAAGCTGGAAAACTATTAATGGATCTCTAGGTAGTGTTGTTTAGTGTTAATACTCAGTGGGATACATTTTTCATTAAATATGAAAATAGTCCAAGTATGTTTTCTACCAGGTGTGCTAGCTTTACTGCTTCCTGGAGTGTCCATAATTTCAAAATTAATCTAGTCTTCTTTTATATGTTTTTTCATGAATTTTGGCTTTCTTTTTAACAGTCATGATGATTCAACTATGGAGAATAAAAACTGGCAAGAAAAAGCCAATACAACTGTAAAGAAAGTAAAAAGTTTCAGGGAAATGAGATTTACCAAATGATGCACAATATAGTTCCCTCTCTACCAAAGCTTTCAATCTTAAATTTAGTCTAAAATGCCTCATTTAGTGTTTGTTTGTGCCAGTTTCATAGCATGAATCAAATCATGTTGGTTAGGTGAGTAAATCAAGCACCATATTAAAATTCATCCTTGGATTATAAGAGCATCTTTTTTCCTATTGCCATTATCTTGCCTCTTTCTAAAGCAAGAAATTTAAATTTGTATGTGACTGAAATAATCACATGTCAGAATACCCTAGGACTTAAAATTTCAGCTGCTTTGGCTTACACATTTCAATTTCCTAAATACACTGTGGAAAAAAAAAAAGAACAGTGGATAAATTAAAATATCTAATATTTTTCAATTATTATTCTCAATTTCTCACTCTTTACTATAAATTATACATGTTTACTAGAATGAATACAATTGCCTTTTCTCTTGTTGCTTAAATCTCTTTGTCTACAGAAAGTGATAAGAGCTCATCCATTATTTAAGTTACTATTTCTATAACTGAATTAATACATACATCTACCCGAGCAAATAGGTTGGTAGGGGGAAGGTGAACCCAGATTTTCCGCTTAAAGTCCCACTTCATAATTTCAGTTTAGATGCTTAAGAGTGAAAACACCTTGCCACAAATAGCAGGTTTTGTTAATGGCTATAGTGTAAACAGTACTGTAAGAAAAAGAAAAACTCAAATATTTTTTAGCCAAAGGATATTCTCCTCGTTGAAAAGATTCCTTTCTTACTCCCTTAATTCTCTAGGGCCTGGGGTGAAAAGGCATAGCTATTAAATTCTGCTTTGCAAAGTGTAAATCAGGCTGGTGTGCACAGACTTCCCTGGATTTTCAGTCTAAAAAATTCAGGACTCAGTTCAGTGGCTCGTGCCTGTAACTTCAACTTTGAGGATGATGCAGGAGAACTGCTTGAGGCCAGGAGTTTGAGACCAGTCTGAGCAATACGGCAAGAATCCATCTCTATAAAACATTATAAAAAAAGATTGGCTAGGAATGGTGTCACACTCGTGGTCCCAGATACTCAGGAGGGGCCGAGGCAGGAGGATAGCTTGAGCCCAGGAGATAGAGGCTGCAGTGAGCTATGATCATACCACTGCATTCCAGCCTGGGTGACAAAGTAAGACCCTCTCTCTAAAAAGACCCAGCAAAACCACCCCCCCAAAAAATGGGCATTATTTTTCCTTCATTATCAGTCCAACCTCACACTGCCACGGCTTGGGTCTCCCAACTTCAGTTTCCTGGACCAACCCCCAAAGTTTTCAGTAGGTCTAAGGTCTGCTTCTGTGAAGGGAGAAGATGGAGGGGAAGAAGATTAGGGGTAGTCCTATTTAGAAACAAAGTATGCAAACTTGAAGTTGGTGAGAAAATAATATCCATCACTAGCCCAAATGGCCTCCACTGTTGAAGCTGCATGCACGTATTTGTTTAATATTAACAGCGACATACTTTAGGAGAAGATGTGTTTCATTTTAAAAGATTGATTCGTACATTGCAGCTTATGAGTGATAACCTTCTGGAAGTGATTAAATGAAATCACACACACATCCGTAGTTTGCAGCACTTATTTGTAAAGTAAATACATGGTAGGGAGTAGGGGGACGTGACTGAGAGAGAACAAAAGAACTGAGGATAACAATTGTCCTGCTTAGTGCAGGGAATCTACTGTCACACATTTAACTTGTCCACGCCTGGTTTGAGAGATTGTCCCCAGAAGGCCTCTGTGAAAATATTTATGGTGAGTGAATGAGGGACCTCAGGCTGTCATTCACTCCTAATTATCTCTATTAATTAGGAGATAATTAGAGCCTGAGGGCCCTCATTCACTCACCATAAATTTTTTAAAATTATTTATTGAGCCCCTACTATATATCCAATTGTGCTTAGATGCTGGAGTTAGAGGAGTGAATAGAACGGGCATAGTCTTTTTCCTTGGGGAATCTACAAGTTTATAATAGGAAGAACTGCCAACAAGTTTGTAAGAATTCTTTACATAAGAGTAATAATAGCAAATACTATTTATTGAAAACTTATTAAATGTCACATGCTTTTTATCCACTATCACATTTAAGTATCACCAAAACCTGTACAAGAAGTAGCTTAATCTAAGATAGATCTAGATTTATCCACATGGAGATATATTTCAGGAATTGATTCAAATGATTATGGGGATAGCAAGTCCAAAATTCATAGGACTGGCTGGCAGGATGGAAACTCAGAATTTCCAAGTTACAGCCTTTAGGCAGAATTCCTTCTCTGAGAAACCTGTTTTTGCTACGAAGGCCTCAACTGATTGGATGAGACCCACCCATAATACGAAATGTAATCTCTTTCAGGTCAACTGATTATAAATGCTATTCATATTTATGAAATACCTTTGCAGCAACATCTAGACTAGTGTTTGACCAAACAACTGAGCATTATAATCGGGGGGGTACCTAGGCAATCTCAGCGGTCTCACTAAGTTGAAAAGCCAGAGATAAGAGTGTGGGGAGGCGAAGGTGATTAACTTAGCAGAAAAGAAGGGATCTATATTGAGAGAGAACTCCAGAAACAGGCGGAGGGTCTCCCATGAGGCTTCAGCTGACACAACTGATCAGCACACGGATGTGAGGAAACATCCATGTTCAGTGAAAGAACTACCCGAAAGGATTAAACTCGACACTTTCCAGAGATCACACAGGGCCAGAAACAGTTCCTGTTCCCACCAGCCACAACAAAACATGTCATAATTCATGAAGTGCTAGGTAGAACACTCAGAAGTATTTTGCCTCAGTGGTATGGCAAAATTAGACCCAGACTACATTTGCTCTAGTTCTGCCTAACAAACCTTAGAAGCAAACCTGAAAGGCTCAAACTGTTTCCAGGTAATGTTGCTATGCTCCAGAATAAAATTCAAGAGTATTTCTAGTCATACAAAAATATATAGCACCCTAAAAGGTAGAATTCACAATGTCTGACATCTAATCACTATTACCAGGCATGCAAAGAGACAGGAAAATATGACCCACAATCAGAAGAAGAAATCAACTAAGTGAAACTGACCTCCCACAAATGACATTGATAACAGAATTATTAGACAAAGGCATTTAAACCATCATCTGTTTTGCTATGTTCAAGAAATTGGAGGAAAGATCATGTGTGATAAGTAGAGACACGGAAAATAGAACACCAAAGGTGAAATTTTTTAAGGATTATAATATCTGAGATTTTTTTAAATGCACTGAATGGAATTAAAACAGATTAGACATTATGCAGAAAAAGATTAGTGAAGACACAGCAATAGGAACAAAATGAAAGTAAATAGAGAGGAAAAACACTAAAAACAAACAAAAAACAATCCCCACCCCAGCATCCATGAGTTGCAGTGCATTGTTAAGCGGCCTAATATATATATAATTGGAGTTTCTAGACTCCGAAAACTAGGAATCAGAGAGAATACCCTCAACTGAAAAAAGTTATCAATGAAAAGCCTATAGCTAACATTTATGGTGAAGGAATGAATACTTTCCCTTGAAGATCAGGAACAAGACAAGGATGTTCACTCTGACCACTTCTCTTCAATATTTATTGGAGGTTCTAACTAGATAAATGAGGCAAGAAAAATAAATAAGTGCATTCAGATGAAAAATAAGTAAATCTTTCTTTATTTCCTGATGACACTATGTAAAACCTCTTATGAAAGCTATAAAAAGTTACTCAAACGAATGAGCAGCTTTAGAAGTATCAGCATAAAAAATTAATATATAAAAATCAGTTATTAAAATATAAAAAATCACACAATAGCACATACTACCAATGAAATTTTTAAAATTTCATTTACAATAGCATAAAAATGTGAAATGCTTAGAGATAAATCTGACAAAATATGCATAAGACCTATACACTTAAAAATACAAACAATGCTGAGAGAAGTGAAACACCTAAATAAATAGATTTACCAGTTTGATGTGTCAGATGCCCAGTCTATCTGACATGTCAAATTTCCCCAGAATTAATCTACAGAAACATAAATTCACAAGCAAAATCCATTTTGTAGAAATTTTTTGTTGAAGTTGACAATCTGATTCTAAAATTTGATTGAAAATTTAAAGAAACTAGGAAAAGCAAAACAACCTGGAAAACAATGGGAACAAATATTTTACATTACCTTACTTCAGTATTTATTATAAAGCTACAGTAATTAAGATACTATAGTATTTCATCAAGAGAGATAAATAGATTAGTGGAACAGAGTAGAGTAATTAAGAACAGAATAATTAAAATAAGTACAATATTGGTATCAAGACAGACAACAAGGTCAACAGAGAAAAAAGGAGAAAATCCAGAATTGGGCCCATACAAGTATGAAGACCATTCAAGGAGGAAGGTGTAATGTGCTGAACCAGTGGAGATAGAGCAATAAGATATCCATTGGCAAGAGAATTAATTCTGGTTCAATTTTTGCACTGCATACAAAAATTAAATCGAAACAGATCAGAGATCTAAATACAAAAATAAAAACGAGAAAATTTCTAGAAGAATATAAGGAGAAATTTGTTGTGGCCTTGGGTTAGGCAAAGATTTCTTACATGCAACACTACAATCACAATAGCACATACACACAATACATCTACTGCAAACTCTGTGCAGGAAAGAATGGAATCAAATATGAGTTATACATTTTTTATTTTTATACAATAAACTGACACACTGATCTAAGGGTGCTGCCGGTCTTGGTGTAGTTTCAGATGCTGCTAACATCCGAAGTTCAAGTTAGCAGTTCCAGTGATTTAGCTCAATATACTTGCTAATGACTTAGACGATGAAGTGAATGGCCATGTGGAAAAATAGGTTGGGAAGAGCTAAGGAGGTTGGTGAGAAACCTAAGATGGATCTAATAAAGCTGGCTGACTGAACAAACACTAAGACTGATAACATTTTACAGAGAAGGGCAAAAGGTAATAGATATTGAGAGAAATAATTTAAGCTCTACATAATTTAGTGTGTGCAGTACACAGTGATGGATTTAGGATTTATATTAGCCCAAAGGAAAAGGACTTGCTGTAGGAATAAAATTAATGAAAATATTTCACGAAAACCATCTAATCTGCAGTGGTCCTGAAAAGAAGGAAAAAAAAAAAAACTGGATATGTACTCAGAAAATAGAGGAAAATATTTAAAAATATATATTGTGGATGAGGCTTGGTGCCTACCTAATATGCTTTCTCTCACAAACTCATTTATTCTAATATTTTTTTCCTAGTTCCCCCAACCTTGAATATGCGTTCAGTAAAGGTGACTTTTCCCCAGCCCTAGAAAAGGAATCAAAATCAATCTAAACCAGTGGTTCCCAAAGTATAATTCCCAAACCAGCCACAGCAGAATGACCCAGCAACATACTAGAATCTACTGAATCAGAAACTCTGGTGGTGGAGCATTGCAACCTATATTTTAGCAATCTATATTTTAGCAAGTTACCCCACAAGTAGATTCCAATTCGTGCTAAAGTTTGAAAACCACTCCTCTAAACCAGTTATGATAATTTCATTTCTTTTGGTCAATGATTTTATCAGGGATAAGAATTGACCTTGTTCAGGTCAATGAGATACAAGTGAAAGTCTACTGGGGGCTTCTAACAAAGATCTCTTGCTCTCTGATAAGAGGAGAAAAGACATTGCAGCTTTTAGCAATAGTTGTGTGAGGATGTGATGTCTGGAGCTGCAGCAGCTGTCTTGTGGCTGTGAAGGGGGGCTGCCTGAGGTCTGCAGAGTAGAAAAATAATGTCTTTGCACCACCAAATCAACCAACCTTAGCACCGCCCTACCTCCAGGATGTCCAGCTATGTGAGGAAGTAAACCCCACTTTTGGTCAGATGTACCATTCCTTGCATCTGAAAGCATGACCTCAAAAGCACCTCCCTTCCATTTTCATTGTGGTACAGAGAATGCAAACCTGAATGCACACGCCTTCAGAAATAGTGAAATAGAAAACAGGAATACAAATTGTATCCCTTTCATTGAACATTTGAAAGCTACATTTCCTAACTTTAAGCCCCTGTGATTTTTTTGCCTTGTTGGCTTTTTATGCTGTGTTGCAGTATTTACTTTCCCACAGTTATTTGTAAGGCATCTTTAGCAATAGAGTGATGTAAAAACATACAGAATCTTTCTGGAAGTCAGCACACAATTCAACTAGGTCAGGACTATATGCAACTCGAGGATACCTTGGGAAGAACGTTCAGAGGCATGTAGTTCTTGACTGCAACCTCAGAAAGTTAAGGTTGCCCAAAATATACTTTGGTTTCTCATAGAAATCCATTATGAATTGACCACTTATTAATCTACCTAACTCTTAAAATGGCTCTTCATTTTATGAATTAAGATCTTGAGGTAGAGGCCAACCTCATCTGTAGGATCACTTTCATGAAAAATAAAATGCCAACACAGGAGGCTGGATGGAGATCTACACAGAGAGCAAAAGGCATTTCTTACTGAACGTGTCTTGGATATCCTGCATTGCTTGAATATCCTGCATTGCTTGGTCCTGGAGCAGACTTACAAGAGGGCAGGGAGTGGGATGATTGGTCAAACAAATGCATCCTTTTCATCTCAGCTTAATGATAGACAACCTTTTTACAATTAAACCCCTCAAATGACTAACTGCAAAACCAGATGGGTTTGTCATCATGCCCCATAGGTCAGGAAACTCGGGCTTTGCAGGACTGACAGCAGGAATTGTTCCAAAATCAACTGGTCTCCACTGAGAATTCCCTGTCAGCTGTCAAAGAAGGCTGCGTCCATTGAAATCCACCTTCAAATAGTGCAGAAGGGGACAGAAGATCTCTCACAGACAAAAAGCAGACCAGGCAGGATTTCAGAGCTTAAGACCAATTCCTTGCACTGCACTCAGAGCTATGAAGAAAGCCAGCAGCATATGGATCCCAGATGTTCCAACCTGATCTTCCTCTGGGAAGAGGTTGTCCTAGCCTGCCCTGAAACTCAGAGCAGGTCACAAAAGAAGACACCACAGGCACCCAGCCAGGAAGGTGGAGGAGTGCACAGAGTCAAGAGACCCCAGGCTTCCTTATCCAGGCTTGCGTCCTGTGTTCGAGGTTTCTGTTATTCCATTTCCTCCCCTTGGAAGGCAAGACCGTTCCTGTCTTATGATGGTGGTGTTAGGATAAAATAGCACAGCAGGCGGGAAAAGGCATTTGGTCACATGACTCTTAAAGTCCCTGTGCAGAGACACTGTAATGCACTCACCAGAACCTATTTCTCAGACTCCTTTGCAGCTAGGTGGGGGTCATGTGACTGGGTCCCAGCCAATGAGATACAGGTGGAAGTGATGTGCATCCCTTCCAGGGTTGGCTCACAGAAACAATCTCGGCCGTTTTCCACCATCGGTCTCTCCTGCCTACTGGTCACATACACAGAATCTAGTGGAGAACCTGAAAGCTCTACAAGGTGGTGGAGCCACAAGATGGAAGGAGTGCAGATGCCTGACTGATTACCTGGAAAGCCACCTGCCTAATAGGAACAACCACATCAGATTTTGCTTCAATGAAAATAAAACTTTTATTGTGCTGGGCCATTCTGGAATTTGTTTCAGAATCAAACAAACCCACCCTACCCAATATAGGCTCTACCAAGCTTGTCCAAGTCACCTCATTTTGTTGCCGTTGTTCTGTTCTGTTTTAGGCTTTTAGCAGCCTGAATCCACGGTTTTTAGCTTCTGTCTCTAGTGATAAGTGAAAAAGAGGGATAAGGAAGGGGCTTTACTGACCCAACCAGAAACAGAAACTAAGAACTTGATTTGGTTAGGCTTTGTGTCCCACCCAAATCTCATCTTGAATTGCAGTCCCCAGGTGTTTACGGAGTGACCTGGTGGGAAGCGTTGGAGTAAGGGGATGGTTTCCCCCATGCCGTTCTCATGACAGTGAGTGAGTTCTCAGGAGATCTGCTAGTGTTATAAAGCAATTTTCCCTGCTCTTGCTAGCTCCGTCTTTCCTGCTGCCATATGAAGGTCTTTGCTCCCACTTCTGCCATGATTATAAGTTTCCTGAGGCCTCCCGAGCCATGCCGAACTGTGAGTCAATTAAACCTCTTTTTATAAATTTCCCAGTCTTGGGTATGTCCTTACTGCAGTGGACTGCTATTTTTATAGAAAGTGGACTAATACAGAACCCATGACTGTATTCTCTCCCTTGGACACCATTGAGTCTTAGATAAAGCAACTGAGAGGTAACGGGGATCTGGGGAAAGGAGGAATAGTGGCAGGAATGGCAAAGGAGTATACATTTAGAGAGATGACTCAAAATGTCCTGGTCATACACATGTCTCCATTCACTTAAGGATTATCTTCATCAATACCTTCATGCTCTGAGTGAAACTGCAAGCTTGCCTGGGCCTCAGTATGAGGGGCTGGGAACCTCCCTGGTTTTCCAACTGGCTGTCAGTGTCTAAACAGATAGACATTGAGGCACATTTTAGACACCTCAGGGTCTGAAGGAAATTAGGCCAGCTGAATCACCATTAAGTTTTTTATTTTTAGAAGGCAAACAGTGGTAAATACAACTCACACCATCTCTCCAAACTACATGTTCACTGCCATGTAATCCACCCATAATAGATTGTTGACAAGTGTAAGGAGGTTTGGTGAATGTATGCCAGATTAGCACTTGTTTTCATTGGCTCAGTAATCTGTGAGATTTTTTTGGATCTATGTGTATTTAGTGTGAATTAAGAGCTATAGAATTCTTATTCAAGAGATTGTGATGATTTTATATCTGTTTTTAAATTTAGACGTGGGTTCTCACTGTGTTGCACAGGCTGATCTTGAACTCCTGGACTCAAGCAGTCCTCCTACCTGAGCCTCCTGAGTAGCTGAGATTGCAGGCACATGCCACCACCCCTCACTTGTTACGGTCATTTTAGAGAAATATTTTTATGCATGAATAACCTGATCTGGACAAATTGGTTTCTGATGCTCAAATCTTACCTTGCTCTTTTTTTCTATTATTTGATTGTGATAAAACATACGAGCATAAACTTACCATTTTAACAATTTTTTGTTTTTTTGAGATGGAGTCTCACTCTGTCACCAAAGCTGGAGTGCAGTGGTGCAATCTCGGCTCACTGCAACGTCTACCTCCTGAGTCAAGTGATTCTCCTGCCTCAGCCTCCCGAGTAGCCGAGATTACAGGTGCGTGCCACCATGCCTGGCTAATTTTTTGTATTTTTAGTAGAGACGGGGTTTCACCATGTTGACCAGAATGGTTTTGATCTCCTGACCTGGTGATCCACCCGCCTGGGCCTCCCAAAGTGCTGGGATTACAGGCATTAGCCACCATGCCCAGACTGTTTCAACAATTTTTAAGTGTACAGTTCAGTGGCATGAATTATATTTACAATGTTGGGCAAATATTACCAGTATTTATGTCCAAAGCTGTTTCATCATCCCAGATAGAAACTTGGATATCATTCCTCATCCCCCACTCCCTTTCCCCAGATCTTTGTAACCTCTAAACTACTTTCGGTCTCTGTAAATTTGCCTATTCTGGATATTTCATGTAAGTAGAATAAAAAACCATTTGTCCTCTTCTATCTGGCTTATTTTACTTAGTGTAATATTTTTAATGTTCATCTATACTGTATCATGTTTTAGAACTCTTTTTCATTTATGGCTGAATAATATTCCTTGGTATGCATTTACCAGAGTTTAATCATCCATTCATCTGTTGATGGATATGTGGATTGTTTTCACCTTTTGGCTATGCTGAATAACACAACTATGAACATTGACTTGCAAGTATCTGTTTGAGTCTCTGCACTGAATTCCTTTGGGTATATATACCTAAGAGTGAAACTGCCAGACCATACAGTAATTCTCTATTTAGCTTTTTGAGAAAGTACCAAACTGCTTCCCATTGCCAACCTGCAAGATTGTTTTTTTATTTATTATCTTTTTTTTTTTTTAAGACAGAGTTTTGCTCTTGTTGCCCAGGCTGGAGTGCAGTGGCATGATCTTGGCTCACTGCAACTTCTGCCTCTGGGTTCAAACAATTCTCCTGCCTCAGCCTCGCTAGTAGCTGGGACTACAGGCATCCGTCACCACACCTGGCTAAGTTTTTGTATTTTTTTAGTAGAAACAGGGTTTCACAATGTTTGCCAAGCTGGTCTTGAACTCCTGACCTCAGGTGATCCACCCTCCTAGGCCTTTCAAAGTGCTGGGATTACAGGTATAAGCCACCGCACCCAGCCAAACCTGCAAGATCTTTGAAAAACCAGATTAAATAAAAAATGTAGAAGAGGGCTTTTGCTATGCAATGGCAAGGACTGAGTGATAAGAGTGCCCACTGGATCTGGAAACCTCATTAGGCCAGATCACATCTCTCTATTCCCTCGGCTCTCTCTCCTGTGTAGTCTCATTAAAGGGTTCATATCTGAGTGACTCCTAGATACAGGGGTGAATTGACAAAGAAGCGAATGAAGCTTGAGCTTACCCTGGCTCCTCCTCACTTACCCTGGCTCCTTCAAGGCCCTGAGAAAGACCCGCACAATGTGATCACATTTTTTTGTTTTCAAAAGTAAGATATCTTAACCAAAATCTGTCAAGACCACTGCGTCTTTCCACTATCACACTTCCCCCTGTTTTGGATGGCTTTAAAGAGCTCATGGTCATTTGGGGTATCTGGTTAAGGTGAAACTGAATTAGGGATGCATTTCATTTTGGTTTGGGGGGTTAGATATGTAGACTGTGGTTTATTTTGAGTACAGCTAAATGACAACTAGTCATCCCCATATGAGAATACTGCAGGGAATACTCCTACTACGCAGTGCAGAAACTCACCAACATCATGACATGAAGGAGATGCAAATGAACCCCACAGTATTCAGCAGGATAAATAAGGTTTGAGATGTACAGAGCCATACACAAGTCTGTGGTGAACTATTTCAAACATCACATGGATAAAACTGTCAGTGAAAAATTTGTTTTTCCTAATTACTGAACCCAAATGTAAAGTCTCTCCTGTCAGGATTTATGCTTGAGAGTGAAGCGTATACAATTGTAAGTGCATCATGCATTTTGTTCCTTTTAAATGAGAATTGCACAAAATAGAAATGATCAAAATTCCTCTAGTTTCAGGGCTGGTTTTGGTTTTAGTATCATAGTGCTATAAGCAGGGAAAAAATACAGTTTTAACAGTCCATATATGAAAGAGACTCAAAAAGGATTGTTTTTCAAATTTGACAACTATCCTAAAATTGTATATGGTATTGCCAATAGTAGTTGCGTAGATGAAAGAAACCTCCCTAAACTGTCACTTAGGAAACCACATTTTGATACATCATGCTAGAGGACACGATTGAATTAGCCATCTCTTCCTGCTGTAGAAAATACTATAAAAATTTTTTTTTACAACAGGTGTTAAAAAACAGACATGAAATTGGAATGACAGCATCATAAAGTGGCATCAGGCAGTTAATAAAAAGAATGTTATTTTTTGAAGCATATATGTTTGTGGTATTTGTCAGCTTCTCACAATTTGTGATTTTTTTGGTTTGTTTTGTTTCGAGATGGGATCTCACTCTCACTCAGGCTGGAGTGCCGTGGTGCAGTGTTGGCTCACAGCAACCTCCGTTTTCCTGGATCAAGCAATCCTCCCACCTCAGCCTCTTGAGTAGCTAGAATTACAGGCTGTGCCACCGTGCACAGCTAATTTTTTTGTATTTATATGTTTTTTTGTAGAGACAGGGTTTCACCAGGTTGTGCAGGCTGCACTGTTTTGATTTATTATGATTTTCTGTTTTCGTTATTTTAAAAATTCACATTCCTACTCGATTTTGTATTTTAACTTTGGGCTACTTTTCTTAACAATGTTCTCAAGGTTATCAAAGCTACAG
This sequence comes from Saimiri boliviensis, assembly GCF_048565385.1. Taxonomy (NCBI): domain Eukaryota; kingdom Metazoa; phylum Chordata; class Mammalia; order Primates; family Cebidae; genus Saimiri; species Saimiri boliviensis. Next base: position 123,358,409 of record NC_133456.1, on the reverse strand, counting down.
TCCTTACCAAATCTGGACCTGCCTGTCTACCTCATGTTTTGTCACCAATGAGTCATCTTCATGCAAACCCACATTTTTTTCTGTGCTTCTCTGGCACCCAGAGTCCTTATTCTAAGAACATTGCCCTGTACCATGAAACCTTATGATAATTTTCTTCCTCCCTCGTCCTTCACTCTGCACTTAACCGGCAACCAGTGTCTTCTGCTTCCATAGCCTATTCCTCTCACAGCAACATTCCACTCCCACGTGAATTGCTGCTGCCTGTTTTCTTGTAGAGCCTCCTGTGGGAGGCTAAATGGCCCCCAAAGAGATCTAGATCCCAACCCCTGGAACCTGTGAATACTACTGTCTTAGTTCAGGCTGCTATAACAAAGTATCATACATTGCAGGAGGCTGGGGGGTGCAGCTTATAAACAAGAAATTTATAGAGGCTGGAAGTCTTCTAAACAAGAAATTTACAGAGGCTGGTGAAGGTCTTCTTCCAGGTTGCAAACTGCTGACTTTTTATTTTATCTTCACATGATAGAAAGAGAGTAAGAATGCTTTCTGGGGGGCCTTTTAGAAAGGGCACAAATCCCACTCCTGAGGGCACCACCCCCATGACCTAATTACCTTCCAATGTCCCCATTTTCTAATACCATTGCACTGGGGGTTAGGGACTCAACATACAAATTTGGGGAGTAATGTCAGCAGGATGGCAAACTAGGAGACCTCAGACCTCACCTGCACACAAAAAATGATAATAAAGTCAACTTTGCAGGGATGAAGATAGCTTGGGGAAAATCCCAGAGTGCATTTACGATGTGAATCCTAGAATCCTAAAGTGATGAGGAGTTGGATGCATAGAAAGGGGTAGAAAACATTCTGCCTGCATCACTGCATCCTCCAGGCTGGCACAGGGCCAGAAAGAATCCTTTTGTCCATGAGTTTCCCTTATGGGAGGGAGAGTGAAAGTAGGGAACCTCAAACTCTTGCCACTGAGGATCCCAAGAGCTCTAGAAACTGCTACAGAGGACTCCAGTGATCGTTTCTGATGCAGATTCCATCTGCTGGCGCTGCCTGGAGCCAGAGCCACTGCAACTCCTGGAGCTGGAGCCTCTATGTGCTGCCCCTCCCATGAGAGCGTCAGAGCTGCTACTCCCCTTTATGTATGTATGTATGTGTGTGTATATATATATAGCCTATTATATACATACACGATACATATATACATCCTATCATTTCTGACCCTCTAAATGAAGGGTGAGAGGAGGGGAGTAAAAATGTAGAGTTTTTAATGCAATTGAAGATATCAATTTAAAATATGATGATTATAGCCATAAGATATTTTATGCAAACCTTATAGTAACCACAAGGAAAAAGCCCATAATAGATACTCAAAAGATAAAAAGAAAGGAATCAAAACAAATCATTACCAAAAACGATCAAATGCCAAAGAACGCAAGAAAGAGGGGACCAAAGCAACAGCAAAATAAATGAAAACTATTAACAAAACGGCAGTAGTAAATCCTCACCTACTAATAATCACTTTAAATATAAATGGATTAAACTATCTAATCAAAATGCTTAGTGTGGCTGAATGGATTTAAAAAAAAACCAAGATCCATCAGTTTTCTTCTATAAAAGACTCACTGTAGCTTCAAAAACACACATTGGCTGAAAGTGAAGGGAAGGAAAAAATTATTCTATGCAAATTATAACCAAAGGAAAACAGGGCTGGCTATATTTGTATCAGACAAATAGATTTTAAGTTAAAAACTCTCCAAAGACAAAAAAAAAAAAGTCATTGCAAAATGATAAAAGGGTCAAATGATCTAACAATTATAAAACTATATACACCCGACACCAGAGTACCTAAATATTATATAAAGTAAACATTGACGGATCTGAAGGAAGAAATTGACAGCAGTAAAATAGTGGTAGGATAATTCACTGCCTCATTTTCAATGATGGACAGAACATCCAGACAGAAAATCAATAAAGAAATGGCTAATTGAATGACACTCTAGATTAAATAGACCTAACAGACATATTTGGAACTTTCTACCCAACAGCAGAAGAATACACATTCTCCTCAAACATAGTTGGAACATTATCCAGGATGGATCACATGTAGGTCCTGAAACAAGTCTCAACACATTTAAGAAGACTGAAATCATTCCAAGTATCTTTAAGACCACAAGGAAATGAAACAGAAATCAGTAACAGCGAGAAAACGGGAAAACTCACAAATACATTGAAGCCAAATGGCATTTTCTTGATAACTATTGAGTCAAGAAATCAAAAGAGAATTTTTTAAATACCTCAAAACAAACAAATGAAAATGCAACATATCAAAACTTATGAGATGCAGCAACAAGACTACTAAGAGGAACGTCTCTAGCAATAAATGCTTGTTTCCATTACGAAAAGAACAACCTCAAAAACCCTAATTTTATAGCTCAAGGAATTAGAAAAAGAAGAACAAACGTTGCCCAAAGTTATCTAGAAATAATAAAGTTAGTTAGAAATAATAAAGGTTAGAGTAGGAATAAATCAAATAGATAATTAAAAGAAAGAATAGAAAAAAACTTTAAAGCTGAGTTGATTTTTTGAAAAATAAACAAAATAAGCAAACCCTTAACAAGACCAAATCTGAAGTGAAAGAAAAAACATTACAATGGATACCTGGGAAATAAAAAGGATCATAAGAGACTTTTATGAGCAATTGCATGCCCACTAATTGGATAGCCTAGAAGAAATGGATGCACTGCAAGAGATATATAACCTACTAAGACTTAATCAAGAAGAAATAGAAAGCCTGAAGAGACCAATAAGAGATGAAAACACTAAATCAGTAATCAAAAACCTCTAACAAAGAAAAGCTCAGGACCTGATGGCTTTACTGATTAATTCTGCCAAACAAAGAATAATTCATGGCAATCCTTCTTAAACTCTTCCAAAAAATAGAAAATAATTTCAAATTCATTTTTGTGAATCCGGCGTCACCCCGACACCAAAGTAATACAAAGACACCAAAAAAAAGGAAAAAAAAAAAAACAAAAACAAAAACAAAAAAACTAAAGGCAAATATCTCTGATAAATAAGCAAGGACCCTCAATACTAGCAAACCAAATCACTAGGAAACAAAATCTAGCAGCACATAAAAAAGATTACACACCAATACATAAACAAATGGATGTGGCTGCGCGTTGGTTCACGCTTATAATGTCAGCACTTTGGGAGGCTGAGTCGGGCAGATCATGAGGTCACGAGTTTGAGACCAGCCTGGCCAACATGGTGAACTCTATCTCTACTAAAAATACAAAAATTAGCCGGGCGTAGTGGTGGGCACCCGTAATCCCAGCTGCTCCGGAGGCTGAGGTAGGAGAATCTCTTGAACCCAGGAGGCAGAGATTGCAGTGAGCCGAGATAGCACATTGCACTCCAGCCTGGGCAACAGAGTAAGACTCCGTCTTAAAAAATAAAAAGTAAAAAAAAAAAAAAAAAAATGAAAACAGGCAGTGGGCCAGAACGCACACATAAAGAAACTACAGACCATGAGAAACCACTGAAGACCCGGGAGATGATCTTCATTGCCAATGCTGTACATTTGGAACACTAATCTGACCGCAGACAAGTGCTACAGCAGAATTGGAGGAAGCGGAGTTTGGTGTAGAAGCAACAGCTGGGACGCTGCTACAGTGGGTGGATAAGAGGCCTGAATCAGAGGATCGAGGGCAGAAACGAGGCCAAATGTGCAGGATATGGCAACTTGTTGGACGCAGAGAGAAATGGAGAGAGCGGAATTAAAGATGGCTGCTAACTTGGAGCCTGGGGAATGAGGAGAAATCTGTGAGCAACATAACGAGGGCGCTCTGAGGGGCTGCATGTGCCACCCGATTCTCTTTGTGCTCTGGACGCTCAGCAAATAAAGTCGAGGAAGCCAGCCAGCCAGAGTGGCTGGGCAGCTCATGTCAGGTCTCCGAGTCTCTTTTGTGCAGAGGCGTCACCGCGCACGTCCGGAGGCCACGTGGGACGCGGGGCGGACGCGGGGCGGACGCGGGGCTCCAGGGCAGCCCCCACGGCTTCCCAGCAGACAGCACCTGACACTCTCCGAGGCTGGCCAAGCCTGGGCTCTGAGCAAGCGAGGACGAGGATCCCTGAGCCGCTAGACATCTCGGAGGCCAGCCAAAGCAGAACAAAACCAGCCCCGCCAGAAGGAGGCTGAGGTTGTGCCAAGTGACCATGGAAGCTGCGTGTGTGGGCCAAATTGCTTTCTAATTACACCGCTCTCCAGACAAGACAAAATTGTGTCTCTTGAAAAGCATGTATGTGCTGTCAGAGTGAGTCTAGAGAGGTCAGGCTACGTGGAAATCCAGAGCAAGGAGTCATGTTTCAGAATTCATTAACATCTCCTCGGCTGGGAAGGAAGAACTTGGAGAGGAGGCAGGGAGGAGGCCGTGACTCAGTGGGACATTAGGGACACCTTCTAAAGAATCGAACGCATTTAAATGGAGTAGGTGATTCTATAAGAAAATGTGCCATTTCATCACGAATAGCTCATCACTTCTCTCTGAAACGTAATGTAATACTCTCCTGGAAAAAATAACATAAAGATTGGTTTTTTGCCTGCGTCCTATCGCAGACATTGTCCTGCTGCTCTGCATGCTGAGACAATCTAGTTGAACAGGAGTTGCCTTAGAATTTGCCACATTTATGTTCGACAGAGAGGCCGTTTACTCACTAGTTGCACATTTGCTTGCTGAGATGCAAACGTTCAGGTTTGGCAGATATTGAAAATACTATTTTGATATTTTATGCACTTTCTTGGGAATCTATTTCTGAGGCAGAGCAATAAGAGAAATATTCCTGACTTAGAATTATAAATATAATTCTACCATTTGGGTGTATTTATTTCCCAGGCAATCAATCAGGAAATGTCAGGAAATATATTCAGAGTTGTTTCAAACATGATTCCAGTTAAGTAAGTAATCTTTCCATTTTCTTTTCATATGTCAGATGATTTTTTAAAAGATAAAATAGTAAAAGAATTAGTAAAATTTAGAATCTTGAACTCAGACTATCTATATAAATATGACAGCCAATTTTTAAAGAAGAAACGGCTTTAATTATGCTGAAATAAATGCTGGTAGTAAAACCAAATGCAACACATTATGTTTATATACACAATATTTAAAATACAACTGGTGATTCCAGGACTTTCTGGCACCTCTTCTGATTTTGTCAGGGTAAAGGCTCAATTAGCTGGTATCCAGTCTCTTCAGCCAGGTGGCAGGTAGTCCAGACCAAGTAGAGTCACACACTGCATAACAACATTCCACTTAATGACAGACACATGAAGGACATTGGTCCCATAAAATTATAATGCCATCTCTTTTTTTTGAGATGTAGTTTCACTCTTGTTGCCCAGGCTGGAGTGCAGTGGTGCAATCTTGGCTTACTGCAACCTCCACTCTCCGGTTCAAGCGATTCTTCTGCCTCAGCCTTCTCAGTAGCTGGAATTACAGGTATCCGCCACCATGCCTGGCTAATTTTTTTGTACTTTTCATAGAGATGGGGTTTCATCATGTTGGCCAGGTTGGTTTTGAACACCTGGCCTCAAGCAATCCACCCATCTTGGCTTTCCAAAGTGCTGAGATTACAGGTGTGAGCCACAGCGCCTGGCCTATAATACCATATTTTTACTGTATATAGATAGATAGATAGATAGATAGATAGATATAGCTATAGATATATTCTTTTTTTTTTTTTTTTTTTTTTTGAGATGGTCTCACTCTGTTGCCTAGGCTGGAGTGCAGAGGTGCCATCATGGCTCACTGCAGCTGCCTGGGCTCAAGGGATCCTCCCACTTTAGCCTCCTCAGTAACTGAGATTACAGGCACGGGCCATTATGCCCAGCTAATTTTTGTATTGTTTCTAGAGACTGGGTTTCTCCATGCAGTACAGGCTGATCTCAAATTCCTAGGCTCAAGTCATCTGCCTGCCTTAGCCTCCGAAAGTGCTAGGATTACAGGCATGAGCCACCACACCTGGTCCTGCTGTATCTTTTCTATGTTTAGTTATACAAATACTTAGCATTGCGTTCTAATTGTCTGCAGTATTCAAGACAGTGATACACTGTTTAAGTTTTGTTACCCTCATAATGGGTGAGTGCCATCACCTGGCAGGTCCAATGACCACAACCAACGGGGACTTAATAAGGGGATTTTATACTGGCGACAAGTGAGGAGGATATGGGGGATCGTTCCCAAAGGAGTGCCTCCCTCGATCAAAGGGGAAAACGGGGCTTTTCTTGGGCTGTTGAGCTGAGTCACTGCAGTCCAGGTGGAGCAAGGTATTAATATCATACGTGCAGTCATTGATCATGCTTCTACACATGTCAAATGTATAGAAAATGGCAAACAATTTTCTCTCTGGGCAGAGGTTTTAGCATGGTAATGAGGGGAGGTCAGCAAAGTTCATCTCCAGCTCAGGCATCTCTGGATCCAGTGTGCTTTTGCTTTTCCAGGGCTGGGCTTCTTCCTGGAACTCTTGGAAACAAGAACTCAAGATGCAACAGGTCCCAGTGGGTGTGGGCACTTTTTCACAGTGCACACCCCAAAACCTAGGGACCCTGGGTTAAGTTTGCAGCCTGGGAGCAATAGGCTATACCATGTAGCCTAGGTGTGCAGGAGGCTCCCCAACGTAGGTTTGGGGAAGTGCACTCTGGTATGTTTGCACAATGATGAAATCACCTAACAGCACATTAAGTGACTCATGACTGTACATCCCCAGCCATTTCAATGGTTTAGATACCTTTATATACATACCATGTGCTCACTGTACTTTTGACCAAAATGGTCAAGAAGTTTTTATGAGAAAACTTAGATGTGGGTCTTTTCTACTTCCTTCTCATCAGTGGCATCAAGAAGAGCAGACTGGGTTAAGAGCTTGCCTGGCTAAGTTAGGCAAAGAAAGAAGAAAAGAATAGAAGGAGGCGGGTGTCAGGTCTTCTTGCAGAGCTCTTTCCGACAAGAAATTCCTCTTTCTGGATTGTCTAACTAGCTACATATAGTTTGGCCTTTGGAGGATCTGATGGAAAGGGCAGTTGGGTCAAGAGCAGTCTCTGCTTCGATGTCAGTTCTTTTTGAATGGAGACTGAGGTGGTTTACCTATGGTTGGTTTGTCTTTCTGTTGAAATTGTATCTCCAGTGTTAGGGGTGGGGCCTGGTGCCGGGCATTTCGGCCATGGGGGTGGATCCCTCATAAATGGCTTAGTGCTATTCTTGCAAGAGTGAGTGAATTCTTATTCTTAGCTCCTATGAGAAGTGATTGCTTCAAAGAGCCTGGTATCTCCTCCCCCTCTGTCTCTTCCTGTTTCTTGCCACGTGATCTCTACCCACCAGGTCCCTTTCCTCTCGCATTCACCCTCCGCCATGAGTGGAAGCAGCCTGAGGCCCTCCTCAGATGCAGATGCCGGCGCCATGCTTTCTGTACAGCCGGAAGAACGGTAAGTGAATAAGCCTCTTTTCTTTACAAATTGCCCAGCCGCAGGTATTCCTTCACAGCAACACAAATGAACCAAGACGCATGGACTCTTGCCCACCAAGGTGCGTCATTGGTGGAGGCTTGAAACCCACAGGGCCGAGTAACTGCCCTTGTAACTAGGTGAATGAGAACTGGGTCTCACGACGAGAGCAGCTCCTCCCTGTTCTGCTGGGGGTGAGTCAGTGCAGTTCAGGGTGAACGGAACATAAACCCGGCTCTGTGTGCTGCTAGTCTTGGTGCCCAAGGAAGTCTGGGAGGCTAAGCCTCTGTTCGCATGGCCGGAGAGGAGCAAGGCAGCCTCTGTCCTTCCAAGATGCCTGGCCCACAGGCGACTCTTCTGACGGCCCAGTCATGAGTTGAGAGACCCAGCGCTTTGTGGAGCGGGTGAAATTGTTTTCCTTTTCTCTGTATGCCCCTTTTAGTGCACCTCCAGGTCCCCTCTTCCATGTCTGGGACCCCAGGACCTCCTGCTTCAACCACCCTTCCCCATCCGCAACACCAACTGCCTAAAAAGCTTAGCTTCAGGCAAGAATCTGTATGATTCATTGAAATCCTGGTGGGAAATTTTCAATGAGCATCTTCTCCCGTCATATTGGCATAGAGTCCTTATATCAGATGGCAGAATTAAAGATCGAGTTTCCCATTTAAGGATTTCAGACAGCAAACTGGCAAAGAGGACATTTGAGGAACATCTCCTCGTGCAGATGGCGACCCAAGTTCGGCCCTGCTATACCCACACCCTGGGCACACATCATTGGCAGTATTTGGAGACACAAAATAAAAATACGCTGATGCTTGGAAAAGATATTTGTATGTGAAAAGCTAGTTCATCAGTACTAATTTGGGCGAGTTACGTGGTTGGAACCACAGTACACAGTCTTCAGAATTAGAAGGGAAATGGAGATCATTCCAAAATCTCCCTACACAGAGATGAGGTATCAATCTCCTGGTGGATCGCAGACACTTCTAAATAAACCCTGCATGATTTCCTTCTCCAGCCGGTTCTGTGTTGGCCTACTTTCCCTAGCCCCAGTTGACCCAGCTCTGGTGGCTGTAGCCTGAGAAAGGAAGTGACCTGCTGTGATGAGAGGTTTTCCCTGGTGACATCTATCCAGCTGGACACAGTTGGGGCTCGTCTGGGCCCACACATGCAGGATGTCAGAATGTGCCAAGATCAGCAAAGATAAAATCTTGGCACAGAATTCCTCCATCCTGAGGGGCAAGGAGACAGGACCCAGTGACAGGTCTGAGCCCAGAGCTTGCCTCTAACATCTTTGGTCAATGGAACTAAACTGCATTTAGAGAGGGGCCTGCTTGGAGAGACAGGAAGAGACGAGCCAAGGTCATAGCTGAAAACCAGTGCATACTTTTGCACATCAGACTGAAGCAGGTCTATCAGCTGTCCTGGAAAGTCAAAGCATCCTATAGATAAGCTCCAAGTGGTTTGGATTCAGGAGAGTCACTCCTGCTGCAAACCTCCGTGATCTGCAAGTGACAGCTTTTATCTGTTCAGCCCACACATTCCCAGACATTATCTTTATTCTTTTCTAATTGGTCTTGACGCCCAGCTTAGGGACATAATGAAATTAGAAAAAGCAATTCTGAGGGGAAGGAAGAAAACTGACTTGTACACTGACATTTGATAAAATACCTGCCCTAATTGAATACAGAGCTCTAGATCTGGTATTGCCTGATCGTCCCACAATTGCTATGCAGCTGTGTGGGGGAACATCCCATCTGATACCCATGTGAGCTCCCTGGACTACCCAAGAACTGACAGTGAAGACAGAATCTAGTAACCTCCAAGGGATAGCTTTCCATTTGACATCTCAAACTGTCTTCTTATTAGTTGACAAATTACCTGTTGGATACAATGTTCCCTATTCAGGTGGGATGGATGAACTAAAAGTCCAGACGTCATTGCTTCATTACACAACATGTGAATGTAAAAAACCTGCACTTCTGCTCCTTCAATATATATATAATTTGAAAAAAAACCATTTTTTTTTTAGATGAGAGTTTTGCTTTTGTTGCCCAGGCTAGAGCTCAATGGCGGGATCTCAGCTCACCGCAACTTCTGCCTCCCAGGTTCAAGCAATTCTCCTACCTCAGCCTCCCAAGTAGCTGGGATTATAGGCATGCACTAATTTTGTATTTTTTTAGTAGAGACGGGGTTTCTCCACGTTGGCCAGGCTAGTCTCCAACTCCCAACCTCAGGTGATCTGCCCACCTTGGCCTCCCAAAGTGCTTGGATTACAGGCGTGAACCACCATGCCCAGCCAAACCTATCTTCTTAGCTTCGATGAATACAGGTTCTCTCTACCTCTGAAAGGAGAAACATTAGACTGGCATGGAAAAGTGTGAAAAGATTCCTGCTCATTTAGACAACAGGCTGTGCTTTCTCATGCCTGTTATTACAGAGAGCAGGATAATGACCTTCTCTGAGTAGGGGACAGCCCTGGGATGCGCAGGTGCGATCGCTGGCACTTCTTAACCAGTTCCATTGTCAGAGAAGAGCCCTCCACTGACTCGTTCTACAAGCTGACCGGCCTGCTTTCCACTTTCACATTCTCAGTCTCCACGGTGGTGGCCTGGACCATTTATAGTGTAGTAGCCTCTCCATGTGTGCTCTTAAAAAAACAAACAAACAAAAACAAAAAACTCACTTTGCCTTCAGTCAGGGCTGTGTCATGCAAAACAAGGATGGAGAAGGTTGGAGGAGTTAAATATCATACCTTAACTTTCACAACAGATGTTTCTGCATTTAGTTTTCCCCAGGAGGATGGTAAATGCAAATTGTTTATTTGAGCAATTTCTATCCCTTTTTTGGACGGTCCCTATTTTCTTGCTGTGAAATGTGCCCAGCTCCTCAACCAAATTGCATGGGATCGTTCCAAAGGGAGCAAACCTAGTTTGCGTCTTTCAAATTAGAAGAATGCATTAAAGTATGCAGGAATCAGAGACTCAACCTGCCCAGCTATCAACCTACACGGGCCCTTAGGGAGCAGCTGTATGAGGCTTAGCAGTTCTGACACCTGAAAGGTGGAAGGAGCTCTAACGGCACTTACAAAAAAATATATACATCATTATGAAACGGTTTGAAATTTTAAGTCGAGCATCTTTCTAAGGCAGGTATACTAGGGATCAGAATGTAACCACCTCCACCTCCACACAGGCCTGCTGGGGCCAGCTTCTGGTGTTACAAAAGAAAACAGGAGAGACATTCTAATTAGGTTTTCCAAACAACTTTCCACAGCTGAGCGGTGGGTGCTCACTTTCTCAGCAAGTTCAGTTGCCCTGGAACGCCTAGGCAAGCGGAAAACTCCGGAAACAGAAACCATGAAACTTACAGAGTTCCCAGAGGAAACTGGACCACCCGGAACCTTCCTAAAACCAGTGATAACTGACCAAATTACAAGTCAGGAAAACGGTCTTTGGTGAGTGAGCGTTTCTGAGGTCTCGGAACACTTTTACTTGACGGAGAACAGTTGGATTTGAGTTTCTGGTTTTGCATCTGGATTGGAAAAAAAAAACCCAAAAACATAGTATAACATTTTCACCTTAGGAGGACAGAGCAAAAGAATGGTGACCATCCTGACAGCTCCCGGGAAGGCAGAGAAAGGCACGTCCAGGGCTCTGCCCTTGATCCTCTCGAAGCTGCCTCATGGCTCTCCAGTAGCTCCTACTCTTCACAACCAGGCCACTGGACAGCCACGTCACAAACGTGTGCCGCGGGGCCTGCCCTCCCGAAGCGCAATGACACAGACTTTTAGTAACAGGGATTTTTCAAGTTAGCTGGTAAAGTTCCATTGTTTTTCTGAAGTGGATAAAAAAATCCTCTGTTTCTAGTTAAAGACATACGGGCAGAGGATGGCCAGCTGCTTCCTTTGACCTCTGTGTGAAAAAGTGTGGCCCAATGGCATCTCAAGTTGCCTGTCACCACTTTGCCAGGCAGTTTTGTGTTTGTGTTTTTGTTTTGAGATGGAGTCTCGTTCTGTCACCCAGGCTGGAGTGCAGTGGCACAATCTCAGCTCACTGCAGCCTCTGTCTCCTGGGTTCAAGTGATTCTCATGCCTCAGCCTTTCTAGTAGGTGGGATTACAGGCGCCTGCTATCACGCCTGGCTGATTTTTGTATTTTTAGCAGAAACAGCGTTTTGCCATGTTGACCAGGATGGTCTCAAACTCCTGACCTCAGGTGATCCACCGGCCTCGACCTCCCAAAGTCCTGTGATGACAGGCATGAGCCCCACCATGCCCGACCTGCTGGCCAGTTTTAAACAGGCCACCTAATCTCTCTGCCACCTGAGAAGAATATGCACCTCGTTGACTGCTGTCCTATGCGGTTTCACTGTTTGGTGATATCAAGTGTTCATAAATATGCTTTAGAAGCAAAGCCCTGGGTTGTCAAAATGCCCATCCATCACCATAAGCAAATTTATTCCATAACACTTCAGGTCTTTAGAACTAAATTGAGTAACTGCAAGAAGTCTCTGAAATAAAAGGGAGAAGCTTCAAGTAATATCCAGGTCCAAATGGAGAGTTAAGTACCCCGTGGGAGTGGAGTTTTTTTCTCTACTCGGGAGGCTTTAGTTCTGTGAGTGTGGAAGTATTAGGAGTACTCGTGACATACCTCTGCGTTACCAAAAGGCAAACTCCGTTTATTTTATGGCCCACACTTTGAGCTTTTTCCCAAAAAATGTGCATCCAAAGAAGTCATCCTTCTTGTATAGTAGTTCCGATTAATGCCAGATCAGTCTTTCCAAATGAATCAAGGTGTTTCATTAACATCGGGCGTTTTCAGGTCTGTTGGTTGTAAATGACAATGACAGTGGGAGGGAGAGTCAGCATTCACCGAGCACTTACTCTGTGCCACGCACTGCCCACGTGCCAGTGTGAGAGCTCCTTCGATTCACGGGAACCCGTGGGGCAGGGAATCCAGTCCTCCCATTTTATGTTTTTATTTTAATTTTTAGTTTTTTACATTATTTGTACAAATTTGTGGGGTACATGTGGAATTTTGTTACATGTATATAATATATAGTGATGAAGTCAGGGTATTTAGGACATCCATCTCCCAAGTATAATGTACTTCTGTTAAACTACAGCCACCCCACTCTACGGCTATCAAGCGCTGGGTTTATTCCTTCTATCTAACTGCAGGTTTATAGCCTTAACCCACATCTCTTCATCCTCTCCCTGACCCAGTCACTAACCTCACCTGGTCTCTGTTCTCCATCTTTCTATTCTCTATCTCCATGTGATCAGATTTTTTAGCTCCCACATGTCAGTGAGAACATGTGGTATTAATCTTTCTGAGCCTGGCTTATTTCACTTAAGATAATGACCTCCAGTTCCAGCCATGTTGCTGCAAATGTCAGGATTTCATTCTTTTTATGGCTGAATAATATTCCATTACATATATATACACCACATTTTCCTTATCCATTCGTCCAATGATGGGATCTTAGGTTGATTCACTGTCTTTGCTGTTTTAAATAGTGCTGCAATAAACATAAGAATGCAGGTATTTATTTGATATATTGATATCTTTTCCTTTGGGTAGATACCCTGCAGTGGGATTGCTAGACTGAATGGTAGTCATATTTTTAGAGTTTTGAGAAATTTCCATTCAATTCTCCCATTTTAGAGAAGAATAGATTGAGTTGCAAAGAGATTAAACAATTTGCCCAAAACCACATCGCTTGTAGGTGACAGAACTACAAGAATGTGAACCGGGCAGTGTGACTTCAGGCTTGTCTTTTTTCTTTTTTGGAGAGATGAGGTCTCACTATGACACCCAGGCTGGTCTGGAACTCCTGGACTCAAGTGATCCTTCTGCCTTGGCCTCTCAAAGTACCAGGATTACACACATGAGCCACTATCCCTGACTTTTTTTTTCTTTTTTCTTTTTTTGAGACAGGATCTCACTCTGTCACCCAAGCTTGAGTGCAACGGTGTCATCGCTGTTCATTGAAGTCTCTACCTCCTGGGCTGAACCTCAGCTCCATGAGTAACTGGGACTACAGACACGTGCCAACATGCCCAGCTAGTTTTCTATTTTTCGTAGAGGCAGGGTCTCACTCTGTTGCCAGGCTGGTCTCCAACTCCTGGGCTCATATAATCCTTCTGTCTCAGCCTCCTGAAGTGTTGTGATTACAGACCTGAGCTACTGTGCCTGGCCTCTGGCGAATCTTAACCACGTGCCATCCTCCCCATTGGCTTCCTTCACTAGCGGAATGGAGGAGCCCCGCCCAGGTGAGAATGCCATTTCCCTGGCCATTCATGAGCTGGAATCCAGTAGTCACTCAGGAAATGCTAATTCCCTGTCCCTTCCTTTTTCATCCGTCCTATATTACAGCCATACAGGAGAATTTGTTTTAAAGAGAGACTCTTCTTAGGGTTAGGAAAGAGAAAACCTATTTAAGAGGATCTTTCCCTCTAAGTTGCATGAAGACTTAAAAGGGTAGAGCACGTCAGTATCTCTACAGTGTATGAGTCCCCAAATGCTAATGATGGTTACATTGTGTATTTCAGTAAAGATCCTTGTCAGGACTCTAAAACAGTGGTCATCCCTCACAGTGTGACTCACCAGATGCATGCTCAGAGCTTCTTACATTTAATATCCTGGGAAAATAGCTCATCCACCCTGCTAATGGAAGCCCTCTGAAGCTGTCCCTGGGGACCCAGGGGTGACGCTGTTGTTTCATCTTCCCGGGAGTGGCTATTTGGTGTGTGTTTTTTATTTGTTCTGGAAAGAGGTCAGAAGCAAAGAGGAAGTGTCTTTTCCATCCTAGAACACACCAGATTGGGATTGAAACCTATGATAATTCCAGCTGCCTGGACCTGAGTCCCCTGCAACAAAACTGTCCCACCCACCAGTGGACCCACTAAACAGATGGAAGGGCGGAGAGAAGAGATATTAACACGGGAGGGTCAGAAAGGGACTACACGTTAGTTACACATCAGGTTATTTGCCAATCACCACTGATGAATTGTTGCTCTGGATTTTGTCTGATCTTTCACGGACACAAACCTGAGGCTCTTGTGGCTTTGTCAGAGTAAATACCGTGTTTTTTGCAGTCTGGAGAATGGTTGTATATACTCAGAAGACCTTGGAAACCGTGAGTCCATAGTGGCTGAGGCTGGCCACCCCAGATGAGACTATCCCTGATCCAAGATTCCACGGAAAGAAACCAAAGCCAAAGGGCTGTTCGGGGACTGTGTGCGTGTGTGTGTGTGTGTGTGTGTGTGTGAGAGAGAGAGAGAGAGAGAGAGACTGTGTGTGTGACAGTGTGTCTGTGTGTGTGTGTGCATGTGTGTGTCTGTGTGAGAGACTGTGTGTGTGTGACAGTGTGTGTGTGTGCATGTGTGTGTGTGTGAGAGAGACTGTGTGTGTGTGACAGTGTGTGTGCATGTGTGTGTGTCTGTGTGTGAGAGACTGTGTGTGTGACAGTGTGTGTGTGTGCATGTGTGTGTGTGTCTGTGTGTGAGAGAGACTGTGTGTGTGTGACAGTGTGTGCGCATATGTGTGTGTCTGTGTGTGAGAGACTGTGTGTGTGTGACAGTGTGTGTGTGCATGTGTGTGTGTCTGTGTGTGAGAGACTGCGTGTGTCTGTGTGAGAGTGTGCGTATGTGAGAGTATGTGTGTGAAAGGTGTGTGTGCACACACGTGCTTGCTTGTGCACTTAGCTAGCTGTTCAGAAGGTCCTTAGGAGGATTTCTGCGTTGAGCCTCTGGCCCTGCAGGCAGCACACTGCCCCTCCACCACATCCTGCCTCTGCACTTCCTCCCCTCCTTTCCCAACTCTAAAAGCCAAGATGGGAAGTCTCTCACGACCTGTGGCTTGGCGGCGAAGAGGCCTGAACTTGATACAGCTGGCTTTTCTGGGGCCTGGTAAGAGCATTTCTCCCTGAGTCTGGGCTTCTTCGCTTACCTATTTTTAGACGTGCGCTGCAGACCTTTCTGAGAGGCGTCTCCGGCGGGGCTAGTTCACACCGGGGATGAGACCCAAGCTCTGAAAGATCTGCCGCACACCTGAGCAGGGATTCAGGGAGCAGTTACATGTGCTCTGCTTGAAAGTCAACAGGAAGAGAAATAAACAGGCTTTGGCACCTCCGTCGCTACCCACCAAGAACAAAGTTCTGAGTTTTCCCTTCCACCTTAGCAGCAAGTCATGAAGGGTGGCTGGGAATCTGAGCACATTGAAGAGGCAGCATGGCAGGAATGTCACACGCAGTAACTCGGACCTCTGACAGCTGATCACAGAGCACTCAGGCAGGTGGGGGGAGAGCTGTCTCTCCAGCCCCGCTTCTCACCAGTCAGTCCCCATGAGGCGGGCACTCCCTCCTTGATCTTCCTGACTTCCCCGTTCATCCAGCTTGGGGTTTGCACCTGTCGCTTACCTGCTCTCTGTCTCCAAGACATAGGTCAAATGCTACCATAACCTTTATCACCTCAAAATGACCAAGGCCTGGCTGTTACTGTCACCAGACGGACAGAAGTTGAGGGACAGGGACCATGTCTCATTCATCTGTATACTGCAGGTGTGCCAGAGAGCAAATGTGCTAGATGCGTGCAGGGACATGTGCGAGACCGGCCTGGAGGCCCGGTTTGGGGCCAGCTTGTAAAGTGCCACAGGAAATCCTACCTAACAAGTGTTCAGTGAAAGGTGAACGAATGAATGATCAAATGATACGGAGTAAAAAGATGTTATCATTTAAGGTCAAGAATCAGCAAATAGCCACCAGAAAAAATAAAACTAGCCAATTCGTGATCCTGATTTTGTTCAGTACTTACAAAGCATGTGAGGTTCAGTAAGACTTTATGAATTCACTCTGTTTGTCCATTCAAGAGACTGATGGTACCAAAACCTAGGTTGGTTGGGCCAGATGCTATATACGTAAAATGATCTGTAAAATGCTGAAAATATTTTCTCCGAGTTGTCACCAATATGGGCCATGTGTAGGCAGAATGTCATATCCGAAATCATAGACTTGACAATAGACATTTTAAAAAAGAACCGGAATTCACAAGCTGGTGATGACCTTTGCCTGAGGCAAACCAGGGCCAGTCAACAAACATATGAAAAAGAGCTCATCATCACTAATCATTAGAAAGAGGCAAATCAAAACCACAATGAGATACCATCTCACTCCAGACAAAATGGCAATTATTCAAAAGTCAAGAAACAATAGATACTGGTGAGGCTGTGGAGAAATAGGAATGCTTTTACAGTGTTAGTGGGAATGTAAATTAGTTCAACCATTGTGAAGAGAATACGGCAATTCCTCAAGGATCTAGAACTAGAAATACCATTTGACCCAGTAATCCCATTACTGGGTATATACTTAACGGAATATAAATCATTCTACTATAAAGACACATGCACATTTATGTTTACTGCGGTACTATTTACAAATATCAAAGACACGGAACCAACTCAAATGCCCATCGATGATAGACTGGATAAAGAAAATATGGCACATAGACACCATGGAATACTATGCAGCCATAAAAATTAATGAGATCATGCCCTTTGCAGGGACATGGATGAAGCTGGAAGTCATCACCTCAGCAAACTAACACAGGAACAGAAAACCAAACACCCCATGTTCTCACTCATAAATGGGAGCTGAACAATGGAGAACACATGGACACAGGGAGGGGAACATCACACACCAAGGTCTCCTGGGGGATGGCGGGGCGAGGGGAGGAAACTTACAGGAGGGGTCAATAGGTGCAGCAAACCACCACAGCACACATGTACCTATGTAACAAACCTGCATGTTCTGCACGTGTATACTGGAACTTAAAGGAAAATGTATTTTTCTAAAAGGGGGAAAAAGTGTCTTTTGGCGCTGCTCCTGGGGAGGCTGCCAGGGGTCACAGAACTTTCTCCTGAATGACTCTGGACAAGGACTTGGAGAAGGATGGCAGCTGCAGGCGGGGCTGTGTCCCTTCCAGGATGGGCTTTCTGCTCAGGCCTTTCGCTGTCCTGTCACACCCCCTCCCACCCCCGGAGGGCATTTCATGCAAAGAACCCCCGACTCTCCTCACTGTCCACTTTGGCCCTCCTCTGTTGCCGGAGAAGGTGCTTTGTCTGGGACTCCGTGCTGAGTTCTCCCATTCTGTCCTGCCCCTTTGGGTAGCTGAGCCCCCCTGTCTATCCCCTCCTTTGGGATTCAATCAACACTTTCCTAAATGCTACTTTTCTGACTGCTTTGTCAACTTCCCACACCAGGGCCCTCAGAAAAGTGACTGCTCAGCCCAAAGTCTGACATCTATGGCCTGGGTTACCTGGGGCTCACTTGGCTAAGAAGGGGAACAAGACAGGCCTGAGGTGTCACTGCAGGGACCATGCCAGAAGGTGGGCTTTTAGAGGCCAAAGGTCATGAGTTGAGTTCAGAGGTCAGGTGACAGGGTGAATTTAGCATAGAGGGGCCTAAAACAGCCCAGGATGAAGAATAACAAAGATGCCCCCGTCTAGAGTTGGTGTGGGAATTGTACTAGTCTGTTTGCATTGCTATAAAGGAATACTGAGGCTGGGTAATTTACAAAGAAAACAAGTTGATTTGGCTCAGAGTCTGCGGGCTGTACAGGAAGCATGGTGCCAGCATCTGCTTCCGGTGAGAGCTTCCTGGAGCATCCAATCCCGGCGGAAGGAAAAGGGGAGCTGTTGTGTCGCATGGTCAAAGAGAGGGCAAGAGAGAGAAGGGAGGGAGCAGCTAGGCCCTTTGTAACAATCAGATCTCACAGTAACTAACAGAACAAGAACTCACTCATCATGGCAAGTGAGGTACCAAGGCATTCATAAGGGATCTATTCCCATGACCCAAACACCTCCTACCAGGCCCCACCTCCAACACTGGGAATCATATTTCAACATGAGATTTTGAGGGCATAAAGATTGAAACTATATCACAATGGGTGACCAGAGTAGCCTGACCCTGGTGATAATCCTGGGCTCATGGCAAGTTCTCATGGCCAGGAGCCCAGGATTACCACCAGCCCAACTCAGGCACTGTCAGCCTCTGACTGTCCAGCTTGGTTCAAAGCAGCTCATGGCTGTACATCCCCAGCAAGGAGCTGAGCTCTACAGAGTTCTGAGAAGATGACTAGACCTATGGTTCATCACCCAAGGATGTAATCAGGATTATATCCAGTTTTTTCAAAATCCACCTGCCAGGACCTCCCTCTGGACCTGTCAAATCAGAATGAATCTCAGATGATGAGTTTAGGGTGGAATGGGCAGGCATATATGACTTTTATTACTATTATATTATTGTTACTATTTAGAGACAGGGTCTCACTTTGTCACCCAAGCTAGAGTGCAATGGCATGATCACAGCTCACTCCTGATGGCAGCCTAAAACTCCTTGGTTCAAGCTGTCCTCCTGCCTCAGCCTCTTGAGTAGCTGGGACCACAGGTGTGTGCCACCATGCCTAATTTTATAATAAAATATTTTGTAGAGATAGGATCTTGCTATGTTGCCCAGGCTGGTTTCAAACTCCTGGCCTCATGCCTTGGCCTCCAAATGCCTTGGCCTCCAAAGCATTGGGATTACAGATGTGAGCCACCATGTGTGGCTCACTAATGACTTTAGAATGCCTTCCAGGTGATTCAGATACAATAACCCGCCACATCCCATCTCAAAATGGGCACCATCTTGGTTGTGTGATTTTGAGGCTAGAGACCAAGTTTTTACCTTGTACTTAGCATAGTTCCTCGTGCATAATAGGCCTAAAATAAATATTTGTTGAATGAATGAATGAATGAATGAACAGACTCTTCTGGAGTCTAAAAGAATTTTGGACTATGTCAACAAATACAGGAAAAAAAAAAAACAGACTTTCCCATAGTGGATTTAACTCCAATTGTAAGCAAGCCTTCCAGTCACCCATTCACAACATCAACTAAATACAACAACACTAATGCACATTTTATTTACTCACGTGGCTCGGCAATACGTGGTATTATGGAACGAAACAAGGATTTGTATTAACGTCATAGATGAGAGTGTAAAATACAAGAAGGCACTCCACCCACTCACAATTAATTATATAATCTGAGGCTTAAGTCTGGCTTTGGAAACAATGGGAACCATAATTACATGTCCAAAGCCCAAAATGGAATCCCACAAGTGTTTGACAAGTAGAACATAAGGATGATGGAGTGGTTTACCCATAAGCTTGACCACAGGGCAACCCTGGTGAGTCAGGATTTTAGGTCGTGGTAGGATTTTTCATTATCCTCCATTCTTCTGCAGTGAGCATATTGAGCTCAGGGCCGCTTGATGGATGTGAATCAGTTGGTGAATTCAGCTGGCCTGCTGTCTTTGTGCATCTGACCCGTATAGAGAATAGCCATGCAAATTAGCACAAGTCTTGGGCCAGACAAAATTAATCTAGGCCTAAAAGCAATCAAGTAAAAGGTGTCAAAGGGCAAAAGAAGAGGAAAATATGACTGAGAGCAGCGACGCTTTCTTTTTCAGATTTCTCTGACTCGTGTCTTGTGATTTTTTTTCTTTTGCTGTGAGAAAACTCACAAATGTAAGAAAAGCTGGTGGGAATCTTTTAAGTATTTATGGGATGAGAAAAAACTGTTCATGTTGAAAGTTGGATTAAAGATCCAGATTCAGGCCATCCCTGATATCAAATTTAAAGTGGGTCTCCGTGCCAGCCCCTTGGCCTTGATCTCAGCACTCTGTTTTCCCTGGACAGCCATGGCCACCATGGGTCATTTCTTTCATTAGTTTTGACGGCATTTGTCTCTCCCATTGGACTGTAAGTTCCTCTGGGCTAAGACAGATTGTTTGAGCCCAGGAGTTCAAGACCAGCCTGGACAACATGGCAAAACCCCATCTCTACAAAAAACATAAAACTTACCCGAGTGTGGTGGTGAAGGCTTGTAGACCCAGCTACTTAGGAGGTTGAGGTGGGAAGATTGTTTGAGCCCAGGAGGTTGAGGCTTCAGTGAGCCATGAGAGCATGTCACTGCCCTCCAGCTTAGGTGATACAGCAAGACCCTGACCCCACCCCCTCCACACACACAAAAAAGAATCATGTTTGTCTTGCCCACCTCTGATTCCCAGTATGTGGCACACACATTCAATCAATGTAAATGCTCGTTAAACTTATGAGTGAACACTGCCTGAGGACTGCAGCAGCCTTTCTGTAATAAAAGCAGGCTACCGGGCTATCAGTGTCCCTAGGCCTACTGTTGGCAGTTTGCAGCGTGCCTGCTCCTCACAGAACTCCCTAATGGCCTCGAAGCGCTCACCTTTCTCCTTTGACCCAGGATGCCTTGAACAGTCATTCAGCTTTCTTTTATTGATCAGGGCAAGCTGCCTGGTGAAATGCGACCCTGAGAAATAGAGAGAAAATGCAGAGGCACACAGGCAAACTGGAGAAGGAAAGACAGGGACTGGGTTTAAAAGTGAGCAGAAGGCAGATGCTCAACGGAGAGCCAGGCATGCTGTCCCAGGGCTGAGGGGCCAGACATAAGACCCTATGAAGGACAAGGAGTCAGGCAGAAGGCCAAGGCTATGGCAATGGAGACCTGGGCACTGAACTACCCTCTTTCACAGAGCACGTCACTTCTGTACTTTCTGTATGGGCAATAGCAGCTAAAAGCAGTGGCAGTCATAGTAACAAACATGGACTGAACTCTGACTATGGGTACTGTGCAGAGTATCCTCCTTATGGGAGAAATTGATCCACACTAAGGATTGGTCGTTTTTAGAGGTCAGAGGTTAAAGAGGTGAGGGTTTGATAGTCAAGATGGTATTTGTGCTGGAGAACTAGAAATGCCCAGATCCCCTGTCAATCGGTCTTCCTCCCAGGAGGTTTGATTGTGTGTAATAACACACAAGGAATGAGTCTAAAAATACACAAAGGCTGGGGTGGAGTAGCAATCAAATTACCACCATGTTGTTCTTTCCCAGTTACCCCCGCTAGGTGCTCATTGGTGAAGCGGCCTTGGAGCCTATGGTTGAGACTTAAGGCCAACCAGACCTCCTAATCCACCACCAAGACACCCCTTGCAAGAAAAAAGAAAAAAATCATGGTACTAACAAATTAAGAATGTTTGTAGAGGAAAAAAAAGAGAATGATGGGAGGCGTGGTAGCTAGAGCACACCCTGACCTAACTGTGGAAGCCAGCAGTATCCCACGTGAGGTGGATCAGAAGACAGACTCCCGGAGTGTGTGTCACACTGCATGCAGCCATTGCATCCATCATCAAAGGAGGCCAACAGTGGCCTGTGAGTCTGACCGTCCTGACAGCAGCACTTCCCTGGAGAAGTCTATCGCAAGAGAAGCAGCAAGGCCAGGGGACAGGTGAACAGGCACCAGCATGAAGACACGGGAGGGAAGCATCCCTCCCCAACAGCAGTAGTAGTAAAAATAATGACGATAAATATTCAATACGATCACTTCCAGAGTGCATTTAAATGTATTGTTTAATCTTTATACCAGTCATATTGGGTAGCTGCTATTCATCACAGAATTAGCAGACTGGCTAAGTGACTTACCCAAGATCACAAACCTAGTAGGTGGCAGAGACAGCACTCACTATCAAGAGGGCAAAGCCCACCAGCTTGCCATCCAGCACACTGGTTGCTAAGTGAATCTAGCTGGGGGACATGCATTAGGTCTAAGCACAGAGACTCACAATGGGGCAGGTGTCCCACTCTACCAAGAAGTGATGGTTCTCCTTACCTACCATCGCTGGTCCTTCTAGGGACTTACCTCTAGCGCACTTGCTGATTCCCATTTACAGAAAATTCTTGATCTCACTGAGCCTTTCCAATTTGTGATTGTATGTAACTTAAAAATTTTCCAATCATCCATTAATTCCCAAACACAGAGGTGACTCACTAGTCTAGGATTTATGGCAACAAATACCTCTAGATAGATTGGTATAATAGCTTTCACTGTAAGTAAAACAGCATAGTCTAGCTGCTGGAATAGACAGATCAGTGAAACAGACCTAAGAATATGGTTACTTGTTATAAAGGATGACATTTCAAATAACCAATAGAAGACATGGACTATACAACAAATTATGATAAAATAATGGATTTGCTGGGAAAACAATTCAGTTATATCTTTGCCTGATTCCTTAGTATAAACATACAAATGCATCAAACAAAGCCATAAATATACTGGGTGAAAACACAGATGAATATTTTTATAATCTTGGAACAAGGAAGAGTTCTCTTATTCCAAGATTATCTTGATACAATATATAATTTTAAATTTCCTATGGCAAAAATCACAAATACATTTAAACAGAAATGAAGAACTGGGGAAAAATTATTTGCAAATGTTATGACAGACCTAATTAATATCTTTGCCATACACTGAGCTCCTACAAATCAATAAACATAATTAAAGAGCCCAATAAAAATGGGAAAAGATACATGCTAGCTGCTTATAAGAAAAGAAATGCCAGCCTGGCACGGTGGCTCATGCCTGTAATCCCAGCACTTTGGGAGGCCAAGGCAGGTAGATCACGAGGTCAGGCATTTGAGACCAGCCTGGCCAACATGGTGAAACCCCATCTCTACTAAAAACACAAAAAATTAGCCAGGCACAGTGGCGGGTGCCTGTAATCCCAGCTACTAGGTAGGCAGCCGCAGGAGGATCACTTCACCTGGGAGGCAGAGGTTGCAGTGAGCCGAGATTGCACCACTGCACTCCGGCCTGGGTGACAGTGCAAAACTCTGTCTCAAAAAAAAAAAAAAAAAAAAAAAAAGAGAGAGATATTCAACCTTAAGTTTGAACTATATTAATACTCACAAATAAAATAATAAAACAAAAAAGTGTGTGTGTGTGTATGTGTGTGTCTTTGTCTTTGCCTATAAAATACAAAGAATAAAGAGACAGAAAACCCACTGTTGAAATGGGAATTCTTATGCCCTGTTGAGTTGTTATGCAAATTGGCATCACTCTTCTGAAGGGCAGTGTGAAAATATATACCACAGCTTAAAATATGCACCCTTACCCTTAGCCCAAGAACGCTAATTCAACAAATTTATTTATTTTTATTTTAGTAAAACATATGTCCTATAAAATTTACCATTTAACCATTTTACAGGTAAATGGAAAATATTTTTGTTCTGGTTTCCTCTTTATAAAATAATATTTTACATGTCTATATACACATATACAATTGTCTTTCAGACACATATATATTTTTTAAAGTTAACACAGCTTCAATTTTACTTGTTCAAGATGTGAGACAACTACAATTGTAACCATTCATAAGTGTGCAGCTCAGTGGCCTTGAGTAGTTTCACACTGTTGTGAAATCATCACCACCATCTATCTCCAGAACTTTTTTATCTTCCCCAACCGAAACTTTGCACCTATTAAACACTAACTCTCAGCCAGGTACAGTAGTTCATGCCTGTCATTCCAGCACTTTGGGAGGCCAAGGCAGGGGGATCCTTTAAGACAGCAGTTTGAGACCAGCCTGGGCAACATAGTAAGACCCTGTCTCTACAAAAAATAATTTTTAAAAAATTAGCCACTGTGGTGGTGTGCACCTGCTGTCCCACCCAGGTACTTGGAGGCTGAGGCAGGACGATTGCTAGAGTCCAGCAGTTTGGGGCTACAGCAAACCATGATCACACCATTGTATTCCAGCCTAGACTACAGAGTGACACCCTCTCTCAAAAGTAATAATTGTAATAAAATAAAAGTAAATAATCAAACACTAATTTCCCATTTCCCCCAACCCTAGCCCCTGGCAACTACCATCCTACTTTCTGTGTCTGTGAATTTGACTACTCAAAAGATTTATCTTAAGAAGATAATTGTACAACAGTAAAATACATGTGCATGAAAGATACATGTACACTCATTCAAAAGTATTTCCTGAGTTCTTACTACATGATAATAAGCAAGATAGAAGAGGTAACTTGTGTCATGCCCATGTGATGATCCAGAGAAAGAAAGTAGACCAGAAACAAGCATGCAAGCAATGAAACATTCTGTTGGGATAAGTAATTATACAGAAGATAAACAGATCAATGTGATAGTAATTTGCGGGGGGCGGGGGGCGGGGGGTACTTTAGGTTTCTCAAGCACTGTTTATAGGAGCAAACCAATTAGAAAAAGCTAAATGTCTAAGCAACATTCCTGCTAAGGCTTCGAGTCCACCTGGCCGGAAGTCAGCTTATGACAGTTCATCTTAGTAAGAACCTTTCTCAGAACTAACTCCATTAATTCAATGTGCCTTCTGTATACCATTTTCCTGGAGAGAAAGTTTCCAGCATTTGGGGGTAGAGAATAATTTAGCAGGGGTACATGCCAATGCTTCTTTATTCTGAGAAGAAATGTGTAGATGACAGTTTCAAGTTTTTGATGTCCAACCCTCCTAAAACTGTAAAATAGCAGCAGGCTGATCAAGACACCGATCTAAACCTTGTTTTGTGGTTTTACTTTTGTTCTGGCAGGCTTAGCAACACTGGAAAAAAAAAAAAATTACAGTGTCTGCATGGGAAACAGATTCTTTCCTCCTTCTTGACTAACTGACAAGTTGGAAGTCAGGCACAAGTAAAGGGTGATGGCATTGCTTGTGATATAGCTGGGGATACACGGAGCAATTGAAACAGCATCAATGGCCTGGCCTACCCATAGCCTAGGCAGGAAATTCAAGGGTAACATAACACTTTGCTGTTAAGTAATGCCATTGGAATAAAAGCATGTTCAGGATGACTTTTGGCTTTAACTTGGAATTTCTGTTTCATTTGCTTCCAAAAAGAACTTTTTTTCCTCCTTAAAGTTCTTAACTTGTATTTCAAAAGTTCTTGTCACTGTGTAAATATGATATATACAAGCTGGCCTTGAATAAAAGCTGTATACCATGGAATACGCTGAAAAATAAATTCAGGATCTTAGTTTTAGCTGGAAATGTCTGCAGCAGCAGCTTTGTATCCTGTAAAGAATAAGTCGCAGGTCAGATGCGTAAGCGCTGTTACCTCTTAGCTGTGTGAAAAGGGAAACCACTCAGAGGGTCTCCGTGAGGTTAAAATGCAAGCACATGAACTAGCACACAGTAGGGCATTTTTCCTGCTTTCCTAGGCTTCATAACTAAGTCTGGCATAACAGACCTAGAGGAGAAAAGAACTAAAATGAAAAACTGAAATGTAGTTTTGTCTGAGTAACTCGAAGATGGTCCGACTGCTTCCTTCATTTGATTTTAGCCCATGCTCCCCCATGCTGCCTGACAAGCTGAGTTTCAGCATGAATTGAATTTCTATCTTTAGTTTGAAAAGGATCTACACCAACTAGAGCATCCCTAGATAACTCAGGGTGATGTGAGAGACTCGGACCCATGAGAGAAATTGCTGCAGGATCTGAGGATGCCGAGCAGGGAGAAGACTGTGTGGGGATAGCAGAGCTATCTCCAAAATATTTGTAGGGTAATATCATGTGCAAAAGAAAGTAGATTTGTTCTACATGACTCCATAAGTGGAGACATATTTTGGTTTTATATATAGAAGATGTTTATAAAAAGTAAGACTGTCACCCAGGCACAGTGGCTCCCACCTGTAATCCTAGCACTTTGGGAGGCCAGGGCAGGAGAAGCACTGGAGGCCAGGAGTTCAAAACTAGCCTGGGGCCGTGCGCAGCGTTTCATGCCTGTAATCTCAGCACTTTGGGAGGCCTAAGCGGATAGGTCAGTTTGAGACCAGCCTGGCCAAGATGGTGAAACCCCGTTTCTACCAAAAATACAAAAAATAGCCTGGCATGGTGGCGCATGCCTGTCATCCCAGTTACTTGGGAGGCTGAGGCAGGAGAATAGCTTGAACTTGAGAAGCAGAGCTTGCAGTGAGTCAAGATCTTGCCACTGCACTCCAGCCTGGGTGACAGAGTGAGACTCCATCTCAAAACAAAACAAAACAAAACCAGCCTGGACAACATAGCAAGAAGCCAACTCTGCAAAAAATTTTTAAAATTAGTCAGGTATGGTGGCACATGCCTGTAGTCCCAGCTGCTCAGGAGGCTGAGGTGCAAGGATCCATTTGAGCCCAGGAGTTAGAGACTGCAGTGAGCTATGATGGTGCTACTGCACTCCAGCCTGGGCGACAGAGTGGATCCTTGTCTCTAAAAAATAAATTGATTAATTTTTTAAAAATAGGCCTGTGCACAGTGTCTCATGCCTGTAATCCCAGAACTTTGGGAGGCCGAGGCAGGCAGATCACCTGAGGTCGGGAGTTTGAGACCAGCCTGATCAAAATGGAGAAACTCCGTCTCTACTAAAAATACAAAATTATCCAGGCGTGGTGGTGCATGCCTGTAATCCCAGCTACTCAGGAGGCTGAGGCACCTGGGAGGCGGAGGTTGCAGTGAGCCAAGATGGCGCCACTGTCCTCCAGCCTGGGCAACAAGAGCAAAACTCCATCTCAAAAATAAAATAATTAAATAAAAATAAATAAATTTTAAAAATTCGAGGTAGGAAGGGTCTCATCACTAGAAGGATCCTATCAGAGAATAGTTATGCACTGGGAGCCATACAGGGAATTCTGTATCAGAAAACGGCTGAATGAGGTGACTTCGAGGTTTCTTTTCCAGGCCAGGGAGGCTGCAATTCAGATGGCTATGTAAATGCAGGGTTTTGCAGCAGGAACTTAAGGCAGAACAGGCATAGCGAGGTGTAAGGCACACGCAGGAGCACACAGATTGTGCTAATGCATGAACTTTAACCTTCTCTAACCAAAGAATGGCATGCTGCTTTGAAAAAAAAAAGGCCTTCCACTGCTAGAAATGAAAACATTCGTACTTCAGTGTATCGTATTTTATAGGTTCGTGTAGACACAGGGGCCAGATGAAACTGAACCAAGATCTTAGGCAATTCAGTTACATTTTAATTTTACCTTTTCCCCTCTGTGACTCTGACAGAATCATTAAAAATGAACCTGGACCTTTGACCTGACCAATAGATAGAATTTTTAATTTAAAATTTTTTTCGATTCACCTGTGAACCTCTCCTGATTGTTTCAGAGTCTTGGTCAACTGCTTTTAACAGCGAAACATTAAAGGCACAGAGAGAATAAACAGGAAGCTAGTGTTTAGGTGGGAGTTCCTAGGAATTTTATACCACTGACCACAGAGGCCAAGGGAGAAAGGAAATAGGAAAAACAGTGTAAATACCTGGGTGACTAACGACTTTGCACAACTCAGCTGGCTTTTCTGAACATTTCATGGGACATCTCTTCCAGGGGAAACACCCTGAAAATTTTTCAGGACTCTGGGTGGCACAGAAGGGCCAGAGAGAGGTATTTACTGCGCGCTGCTGGCTGGCTGGCTTTGTGGGTTTTGTTCGCAGTCTACCAGGCAGAGAGCCTTTCTGCCGATGTCGCCAGATGCATCTCTCCAAGCGAATGACCCATTTGCATGTGTAGTGCAGACATTTTCCGGAGCTCCAGGGCTCCCAGGCCTCCCCAGGCCTCTGATTGTAAAGGATCGTAGGGCCACCCCTTTCCTTGTTCACATGGACAGCGCCTAAGAGGATTTAGAATCAAGTGGGCACATTTGCACTGCCTTGTTCTGAAGAGGCAGCTGGAGCGCGGACAGGCCTGGCGCAACCCACCGCGGGTCCCGGGGGACCGCATTGTCCTCGAAGGGGCCGCTGCAGGGGCTCCATTGTGCGCGGGGCCGGCCTTTTTCTCCTGCCCTCTGTCTCCCCGGGCCTCTCCTCAGCCCCCCGCCCCCACGCAGACTTTTCTCTCAAGCTGCCGGCACCCCCGGCTGCCGCATTTCCAATGCAGGGGAGCGGCGAGGCTCCGGGCTGGCCATCTGCACGCGGAGATTGACAGCAGCCCCGGAAGGTCAGCGCCTCAACGATTTCTGTCTGAACAGCAGGCCACCCAGGCCTCGCGAGCAAAACAGGGACATCTGCTCCCCTTAATTTAGAACACTGCTTCTAATTTCTCCGGAGCCCCTTGCTTAACGCCCTCCTCAGGCTGCAGGGCAGGGGGCGAGGAGTGGCCCGAGCAGACGCGGCTGCCCGCCCCTGGCTCCCGGGGAGAGCAGCTGAGTCTGGCGCGGGTAGGGAGGGGGGTGGGGTGTGGGGCCTGGTCACTCACGTGACCCGGGTGACGTGGTGCGGGGGGAGGGGGAGGGGGGAGGGGGGAGGGGGGAGGGCGGCGTGGGCGCTGGGGACGCACAGATGCGCGGGTGGCTGCAGAAGGGCGAGCCGCGCTGGCCTGGGAGGCCCTTCTCCTCGGGGCAGATGGATTTCAGGCTCGCCCCGCCCCTTGCGGGGGACATCAAGGCAATGGGCAGAAGAGTATATTGCGACTACAGTGGAGAGGGGGATTCATCTCCGCCCTTGGCCTCGTCCGGGTCCCTGGGCTGGGACAAAGTCCTGCCTGGGCAGTTGACATCAAAATTCACCGTGCCTCGGCTGCTTTATGTGGGCAAAAAGATGAAAGAATTGTAGATCTGTTGCGCTTCCACCGCTAGATCGTAAGCTCCTTGAAAACACGCTGCATCTGTCTCTAGCATCTTCCACAAATGTTTAGAGAATAAATGAATGGGTGGTGAAGGCAGGGTCCTGTGAACACTTGAGTCTAACTGCGCTCTTATTCTCTATGACAGAAAAGAAGACGTGGCGGAGAATTAAGCTGTGCCTGCAGCTAGGGATTCGTTCATTACTTTGTTCCGTTTTTTCCTCCCTCCCTCCCTCCCTTCCTCCTTTCCTTTCACTAACGTTTGATGGGTGCTCCATGTATGCCGGAGATCAAGCAGTGGACCAGGGATCAAAGAAACGAGACTCCTAGCCCTTGAGATGCTCTTCACGCGGTGAAGGGTCCTGCGTACACGCAAACAGCTCACCAGGGCTCTGGGTGACAAGTGCCACAGATAGCAGTAGGGCGGCCCTCAGCCCAGCTCCCGGGGAGGGAGGGAGAATCTCAGGTGGAGGCTGGAAGAGTAGAAACTTAGCAGGAGAAAAGCCCATTGCCCACATTGGTCTCCCTGCATGGCCGACCCCAACCCATTCCCCTCCCGCTCATTCCACAGGCCTCAGGTGAAATGTCACTTCCCTGGTGCCTGGGCAAGATCAAGTCCTCCGGTTACAGGATCCTGTAGCTCTTTCCTCTCCTCTTTTGTAATACTCATCGCATATACAACTGGGCAAAGTTCACCCTCCCCAATGGACTGCAAGCTTCATGAGGCAGAAACTGGCCATTCTGTTCATGGGTGGAAACGCGGCAGCCAGCACTGTGCCTGGCCCGTCGTGCCCCCTACATACTCGTTAAGCCAATGAATAGTCAGACTCCTCTTAAGTTAGAAACCCATACATACACTTTCTGTTTGGGATGCCAGGGCAAACTGCAACAGCTCCACTCAGTACCAGTGGAACTGCCTGGTACCAAGGGGCTGTAGCTTCAAATGTATTGTTTTGTGATATTCTTCACCTCGGTGATTACAAAACTGCCTTCTTCCAAATGGGTGTCAAGTCAGTGTTCCTCAAAAAGGGATCCTCGGGCAAACAGGTTTCTTAACTGCAGAATTTCACAGAGCCTGTAATGCACTCGTGTGCACTGTTTTCAGACAGTTTGTTGAAGAAGCATCTAGCAACATTTGCAGCTGGGGGACAGCGATGAAGCTCAATGTTAACTTTGCAGCACCGTTTCACCCAGCTCCTCCTAGGCTCTGTGAGGCAGAAAGACCTGGAATCAGGGGATCTGCACAACATTAATTTGCTATAATGAAGGTCAACTCCTTCCCCTTGATTTTTTTGTTAGGCCATGTGATAAATTGTTGGTTTTGACAAACAGAGCATCAAGGGAGGCCGAAGTGGGCAGATCAGCTGAGGTCAGGAGTTCAAGACCAGCCTGGCCAACATGGTGAAATCCCATCTCTTCTAAAAATACAAAAATTAGCCAGGTATAGTGGCATGCCTCTATAGTACCAGCTACTTGGGAGGCTGAGGTGGGAGAATCACTTGAACTCAGGAGGTAGAGACTGCAGTGAGCCAAGATTGCACCATTGTACTCTAGCCTGGGCAACAGAGCCAGACTCCATCTCAAAAAAAAAAAAAAAAAAAAAAAAAAGAGAGAGAGAGAGAGCATTGAGGATGTGGATGAAGGAGGCATTGGGGGTGCTCTATAGCATCACCTGAGTTTAAATCCTGGCACTTCTTAGCTGCATGACTTTGGAGTACTTCCTTGGCATCTCTGTGCCCAGGTACTTTATTTGTACATAGGGATAATAGTATCTAACTTACAGACTTGTTAAGACTTTAAAAACTCTTACAGGCATGTAGAATTCTCATGGTAGATATAAATTTTATTTAAATTGCTAATAATTGGTTAATTAAAAATTAAATATCCAACCTCTAATAGGTTAATTTAACTAATTAACCCTGGTGTATTAATGGAGAGGGATCACAGTGGCCGACAGCCCGAGGGACTGGATTTTCTCGGCTTGCTGCCTTTGAGCTTGAGTGAAGCCTTCTGCGCCTTGGCCATTTGTTGCTTTTCCAGCTAGAAAGATTCCAAGTCTTTACTGGTATTACTGAGCTCTTCCTTTCAATAAGTTTAAGTTGTAATTTCATTACACTTCATTCTCAAATAGAAGAGTTGAGCAGCTGTGTAGCAAGATCAAAAACACTTTGCTTACAATCAGTTTTCCAAGGACTGGCTTAGTAGCCAGTGGCAAGCTTCTCAGCAATGGGTTTATGAGCCAGAGAAGCATTTTTTTTTTTTTTGAGACAGGGTCTGGCTCTGTTGCCCAGGCTGGAGGGCAGCTGTGCAGTCATAGCTCAGTGCAGCCTTGAACTCTTGGACTCAAGTGATTCTCCTTCCTCAGCCTCCTTATTAGCTGGGACTACAGGTGCACAGCACCACGCCTGGCTAATTTTTTAATATTTTGTAGAGATAGGGGTCTTGCTATGTTTCCCAGGCTGGGCTTAAAATATTGCCCAGGCTGGGCTTAAAAATTGTCCCATCTCGGCCTCCAGAGGACCGTAATATTTTAAACAATAAAGACTATTTATAAGAAAAAGTAAATAGAATAGTATCTTATTTGTTTTAGCTTAATTTGACCAGAAAAGAATCAACACTATATTTTCAAAGAAGAAAAATTTTCAAGGGCAATATATGAGAACACAGTGTGAAAATTCACATTATTTTCAAACTGTATTTAAACTGCTCAGCCTAAAAGAAAGCTGCTTCTGGAAATTCAAAGATGCTCTGAAAATGGGTGGAGATCTGGTTTCTTACCCATGTGCATAAAATGAACAATTTTATTCTTTCACCTCTTTGTTTTCTGTATAGGACATTAGCTTGGGCAGCGTGTGCTAGACTAAATGTACAGAGTAAATCTGTCTTCAGATATAATCTCCGGCACATTTGTGCAAGCTTCATATTTTGACACAGGAAGCAAAGAACATACTTTGCAAATGCTGGCTCTGAGCATGGTTGGAGTGGTGCTGAAACAAGTATCCTGCAGACAGTGCTTAACCCTTACAGGGGCTGCTACCTAGAGATCAGCAATTTGCTAAAGATGAACAGATTCTAAGAAGATGCTTTTAAGGCAACAACCAATTTTAACCCTGGACTGTGCATCAGGTACCTCTTGTGTACGACCTCAGTGCCTTTGGATGTCCCTTGTCCCTCGTTCCCAGCCACGGCTGCAGGTTCTGAGCAGCTTCCTGCTGGGATCTTGCCTCATGCCTTTGCCTCACACCTCTGCTGGAGCTTCCAGAGTCTGCCTGGGAGCTGCTCTGAGCCATAGGCGGCCCAGGCATTGCCCAACCCAGGAGTGAGCAATGGAGTCTAAGTGCTAATGGATCAATGTTTTCCTTTCTTCCCCCAGATGGACAGCCCTGAAAAATCTTTCATGCAACCCCTTAGGCAGCCCAGAAAGAGCCAGAAACCATTCGCAGGGAGCTGTGGCCAACTTAATAACTCATCCTTGTATTGGTTTCCAACCTGTCCTTCATTCTTGTCTCTTACTCCTACTTGGAGTAAGATATCCAAGTAGGAGTAAGAGACAAGATCACATATCCCAACAAATGTTTGCACTCAAGCCTTTGTCTCAGGATCTGCTGTCTGGAGGACCCAGGCTAAGTTCAAGTCATTTTGACATTTGTTTTTTAACCAAATGGAGTTACACTGTCTAGGCTATCTTCACATGCAACTCTCCCGCCCCTCACCACCTCAGGCAGTTTTCCAAATGCGGAAAGCTCAGCCCTCTCTTCACCCAGTGTGCCAGCATCCCGGTGTGTGCGTGAAGTGGGTGATGGGTGACCTGTCTCCTTGCATTGGATGTGACGGGTCTCAGGGAGAGTGCTGAGTCATGGTGTCTTGGCAACAATCACGGTGGGACCCAGAATGGCGTTTGCAGCGCAGAGCCAGCAACTGGCTGGGACCTCTGGCCTGTGCTTTGTCTGCTAGCTTTAACTTGGCCCTGTGCTATTTTTCCAAGCCATATTTTTAACTTCCTCCTAAGTTTTTTTATTTGTTCATTTCATCCTACTCTAGTTGTAGATTTGAGGGGTATAAATAAGCAAAGATTAGTGCAAATGGACCTTTTTTAAAAAAAAAAAAATTATATCTGAAAGTCCCAAAGTCACATTGAATATTCTTACTATGTGATTCAGCTTTTTAAAAATGATGAGAAAACTGTGGTTTTGAAAAATAAAAGCGTAAAAACTTTACTGTCTGCATTTGGAGATGATTTATTGAATTTGTTTAATCACTAACAAGCCTGGAACAAGATTATGCAGCAGAGAATTGCACAACTTTGAACAGCAGCAGCACTGCCCGGCTGCAGGGACCTCATAGAGACACACTGTCTGACCATGGGACGCAAAAATGACCATGTGGCCGAGGCAGACCGCTATGTCATATCACCGGATAGGCCCTGGAACAATCCGTTGTAAGACTGGACTGGTACATCTGGGATTAAACCAGGACAGGACCAGAGGGCACAGTCAAGCTGTACAATAGCCCTCCGTTGTGACTGTAGCAACACTTCCCTCTCAGCTCTCACCCATGGCCATATGTAAGACCCTTACGATGAGCTAATTGAAGAGGAAGGAGCTCAAGCTTGTCATGGATGGGCCAGCTCCGTACATCAGTGCAAGCTGAAAATGAATGGGAACTGCACTACAGCCCCGTTTAAGGGTGGCCTTAAAAGACAGTGGACGGTGGTGTCCCTGGTCATACACCTTGTTTTGAAAGAGAAGTGGCCTGGGGTTGTGGTATGTACAGACTCGTGGGCAGTACCAAATGGCCTGACTGGGCAGGGGCCTAGGAGGAGACAGATTGGTCACAAGGAGGTCTGGAGTCCCCACGTGCATGGACTACAGGAGTGCTGAAGGTCTTCATATCGCATGTAAACCTCCCACAAGAGAGGCACTAAACTCAGGTAGACAAAATGACTACCCAGTTGACAGCAGCCTCTGTCATCACCCACTCCAGTGCCGGCACGACAGCACATGAATAGAACAGCGACGGTGGCAGGTATGGAAGCGGTGCATGAGCCCGCTAATCAGCTCCCACTTACCAAAGCTTTTCCAGCCCCTGCTACTGCCAAATGTCTAACATTCTAACAGCAGAGAGTGATACTAGGGTCCCAGTAGAGCCTATCCCCCAAGGACACCAACACATCCCTCAAGGACACTCTGGCAAATTCAATACATCGGACGTCTTCCACCCTGGAAGCAGCAGCGATTCACCTTAACCTGAATGGGCACGTATGTCGGGCTTGCGTTCACATTTCCTGCCCTTAGCACTCTGGCCAGCACCACTATCCAAGGGCTTCTATAGTGTAAAATCTACTTTCATGGGTTCTGTATAATCTCACATCAGGGCAAGAAGCCACTTTTCAGCAAAGGAGTTGTTGGAATGGGAACATGCCCATGGACTCCGCTGGCTCTATCACATGCTATGATACCCAGAGGCTTCAAGCCACATGAAGCAATGGTATAGACTGACCCATTGGGGCTTAGCCAATATGCCAGCCCCTAAGTGATGCCTTGTCAGGATGAAGCACCATTATCCAGGAGGCAGGATACATTTTAAATCAAAGAATTTTATATGGCACTGTGTTCACATGGGTACAATACATAAGTCCAGGAACCAAGGAGCGGAAACAGGAGTGTCTCTGCCAACCATCACTCCCAGTGACCTACTTGGAGAATCCTCACGACACTGAGCTCTGTGTGTTTTGAGGTACTCATTTATTAAGGGATAATGCTTCTGACAGAGGACACAGCAACAGCCCATTGACTCATAACTGGGGCTGATCCGTGGGCACTCCTTGAACCAAGGGGGCAGACCACAGGCAAGAAAGAGGAGTTGCCATCTTGGAAGGGATAATTGAATCTGATCAAGGTCATCAGGAAGAAGGAAGGCTACTGTAACATACAAGGAAGGGGCCGGGCGCGGTGGCTCAAGCCTGTAATCCCAGCACTTTGGGAGGCCGAGGCGAGTGGATCACGAGGTCGAGAGATCGAGACCATCCTGGTCAATGTGGTGAAACCCCGTCTCTACTAAAAATACAAAAAATTAGCTGGGCATGGTGGCGCGTGCCTGTAGTCCCAGCTACTCAGGAGGCTGAGGCAGGAGAATTGCTTGAACCCAGGAGGCGGAGGTTGCGGTGAGCCGAGATCGTGCCATTGCAGTCCAGCCTGGGTAACAAGAGTGACACTCTGTCTCAAAAAAAAAAAAAAAAAAAAAAAAAAAAAAAACATAGAAGGAAGGGAAGAATACATAGATAATCTCAGTGATTTACTTAGGTACCTCTCGGTACTTCCTTCTCCAATTTTTAAAGTAAATAGACTATAGCCTATGAAGGACAAAATGACCAGGAAGTTCAGATCCCTCAGGGATAAGCAGCTCTTAACACCAGGAAAGCCGCTGAGATCAGAAGAGGTACCTCGTTAGAGTGAGGGAAATCTTCAATGGATAGCAGAGGAGAGAGAAGGTAAGTGTTAATGTCACCCTCAAACCAGCTCTAGCATCAGGATCTATAATTTATCCCACTAATCTTCCTCTTGTAAGTTCCCACTAAGGAGGGCTGGGCGCAGTGGCTCACGTCTGTAATCCCAGCACTTTGGGAGGCTGAGGTGGGCAGATCACCAAGTCAGGAGATTGAGACCATCCTGGCTAACACAGTGAAACCCCATCTCTACTAAAAATACAAAAAAATAGCCGGGTGTAGTGGCGCATGCCTGTAATCTCAGCTACTTGGGGGGCTGAGGCAGGAGAATTGCCTGAACCTGGGAGGCAGAGGTTGCAGTGATCTGACATCACACCACTGCACTCCAGCTTGGGTGACAGAGACAGACTGTCTCAAAAACCAACAACAACAAAAAACAAAACAAAACAAAACTTCTCACTAGGAACAGAGGCTCACTAGTATCCTGAGGGAGACTTTCCCAGAGCCTGAGAGGACACGAGCACAGCAACGGGTTGTTTATTTGGACGCTTTGATGCACTATCATGATTCCTACTCGGGAAGATTTGTGTTCAGGAATGAAGGTCTTATTTCCAAGATGCTGGGAATGCTGTCAGAAGATGGCCCTCAGCTGTTAGCCTGTGAGGCTTGCCTCACCTAGAGAATACAGCCTGCGAGATCTGAAGAGCACACCTCCTGCCAGGAATGACTTCTGTGGAATGATCAATACGCAAGTGGAAAGACCCGACCTTCTTGCTCTAACTTGAGACAACTCTGAACCCCAGATTGAGAACTCTACGTAGACTGGCTGATGTTTTTGCTGAAAACTACATCGCATCTTAACGTCCCCCTCTGTGTCATCCCACTTGTCCCTCTCCCATCACAGGTATTGATCCCCAAAGCACTCCTTAATAAACTGTTTCCCTGGGACCCTTACCTGCCACAGCCAGTGAAACCTGGCTTATCACCATATGAAATGATGTGTGATGCATAGGCTGGTGAGGCCAAGAAAAAACTATTCTAAAAACAGTCAATTTTATTAATACCATACTGTAGAATTCTGAGCCTCTTACTAGTGGTCAGTTGAGGTGAACCAAATATACATATACGTAGCAAGGTGAACTCTTTTTGAATTCAGAATTCCTGAAAGCAATCAGTCTGAGCCCATTTCACTTCAGATGCCAGATTTTCAACCCTGATTTCAGCTCTCAGTTTGGATTTTAGCCATTTTATGAAAGATAATGCACTTTCACAGAGCTAAGTAGATGCAAACATGCCTCAGAGTTTTGACACATGGTCAGAAACGTTACGAGGATTTGTGGATTCATATAATCATTTCTAGGATCCCAAGGTTTTGTAGCTTCTTTGCACGCATGGCTGGGTTTTTGGTCCAATCAGTTCTTGAAACTGAACCACACTGATGTGGTGGATGTTTAATAATTCAGATATATGCTGAGGTTAGCATTCTGTGGGTAACTACAGAAACTTAAAACCATGATTTTTAAATTCAAACTCTATGAATCTCTTCTTGAATTATGACTTCCTATTTACCTAATAGAAGTTCCTTAAAATCTTTGGGGCTTTTGTGGAGTTCAGGGAAGATCAGAAAAGGGAATCAGTATGTCCCCAGCTGCCGTATGTGTGCTCACATGTGAACTTGCAGAGTGTCTGGACAAATCAGTAATACGAGTTTTCTTCCTTGTCACTTGGAGTTCAGGTCTTGACTCATCAGTGAGAAAGTTCCATCTTGGGGACTTTTGAGAAAATAACAAAGTGGTCCCTCTGAGTTCTTTCATGACCAAAATTACTGATTTGAGAAAGCAGTTCAGGAAGCCTCTTCCACAAGTTTGCACAAATTCTCCTGACAAGTAATGCCATGGAAATTGGGCATCTATATCTGTTTTCTTGACTTGGGTAAAGTGAACTCACCCCTTTTCCTACAAGCCCTTCTGAGGCACATGTATTAGCTTTTCCTCTTTGGATCAAACTTCCCAGATCTTTTATGGGAAGAGGCATGTGGCTAATTCATTCTATGCACCGCACATGGCATGGTCCCAGGTAGGCCACACCTCAAGTAGGGCTGGTTGCTTTTTTCTTTTCCTCTCCATTTTCCTTCCACTCCCAAACCTTCATGGTTTAGATGATCCTGTCAGCTCTAACAGCCTCTGGTTAATCTGGATAAAAGAACTAGAAGAACATTCTCCGATTCCCCCCGGCTTTTACAGGTGGGAGTCACATTCCTGCTGTGATTCTGGAAGGCTGCAGAGGCCCGGAGCAGGTGGGTGGACGTGGCCTGCAGAGGCAGGGGAACCAAGCAGTGAGGTGGAGTGATTGAGTCCCAGTTTTGTCAGAGCCTGAGTCAGAACTCTCGTCTTCTGGGCCCGTGTGCTTTCTCGGTCAGGGTAGGGTCATCTGCTCCCTGAGACTGCTGTCCTCCTCGGTTCAGCCTATGCCAGGGAGTTGGCCTAGGGGACTTCTTGCATCCAGTGCTCGTGTCTGCCTCATCAATATGCCTTCGGATGTCACAGGACTTGCAGTAGTACTTTTCATCTTCCCTGCAAAAACGTTTATACTTTCTCCTAGACTTTTCCCTTGAAAAGCCTACTGTTTACATGTTTAAAAGTAATCTTTCCCAGTCTTGGCAAGCTTGTCATTTTCAGCTCTGATTTGCCATCCGATGGTCCACGCCTTGGGCTTCTCCCTCTTGTCAGCCCTGATCCAGCTCCTCATACGTTCACACTGGAGTAAGGCAGCAGCCGCAGGCTGGCGTGTCTGACTGGAATTTCAGGCTGCGCCCTATACTCAGATCAAATGAACCTTCCTCAGCTCCTTCATGCACACCGCGTAAGAATCTAGAACGGCGCCCTAGCGCCTACCTGGTGTTAGCTCCATACGATCAGGACTTGATCTTTTTCACCACTGTTTCCTTAGCTTCTTGGACAGGGCTGGTACAGGGCTGACCCTCCATTACCTTTGGCTGAATCAATGAATGCTGCCTCAGGCTCAACCAGCATTCACTGACACGTACCCTACCACACTCGGAGTAGGTACTAGGATGCAGCACCTCCATCCTCGCAGGAGATCAGAGTTAAAGATGCAGGTAGAGTGGAGGGACTGATGTTTAACCAGATCACTTCAGCCCAACTTAGTAAGTGCTACGGGCTGAGGCGCGCCTGGGGCAGGAATGCAGAGGTGACGCCTTGCAGAGTAGTCATTCACCAATCCCGCCACACTCCTCTGCCAACCGTGGACCATTTGCCATCTGCTCTCTTCCTGCTCTTATCTTTTTAATCTAAGTTCTCCTTACTTCCGAGCAAGCCAGACCTTCTGTTCCAGGGACACTAGTCTGCTTTCTCTAACCCCCAAGGACTTGCTGGGTACTGTGTGGCTGCTTTTGTCCATGCTAGCCTATCTCTGTGAATATGTGTTCATTACAGCCCAAAAGGTCTTGTTCAGACCCATGGGGTCTAGGCAGCCTTTCCTAGTGAATTCCCTTCTGATCCCTTTATTTCCCTCCTACTCAGAACTTAAGCTTTTAGCTTGTGCAGGGTGATTCTATGGACCTAGATAAACCACACTGGCATTGAGCATGATTTGGATGTCTACAGATAAAAATAATAAAAAGAAAGTTATCGAGATTCTCCTCGTGTACTTTATAAAGACAGGAAATGTAGCGTGCACAGCACTGCATGTCAATGTGGAAATCAATGCAGTGGGAGGCGACTACCTCCTTTTAGCAGACTCTTAGTGTCCTCACTGTCACTATGTCAACATGACATGTCACAGACACACTTCTTTATGTACATTTAGCACTGTTTATAGATATAAAAATTTGGAGGGAGATCTGGATGGGAGTTGTATTAAATGGGCTTTGTCATCGCTGTTATCACTACTGTCAGATTTTCGTATGTGACTCCCAACTGAGCTGTAGTTTCTTTAGGATTGTCTCCATTTTTGTATTCCAATAGAAGATCATTAACAAAACAAAATAAAATAACTTTATAATTGTGAATAGTGCGTTACAGTTCACATTCAAAGTAATGTTGCCTCCGTTGAGACCCTTCCCTGAATTCCTAGGAGACATGTTGTCGCCTTTCTTTGTGCTTCCAGTGTGTCTTGTCACACCTTCAATGTAGCACCTCCAAGAAAGCATTGTGGTTGGTGTTTCATACCTGACTTCTTGGCAGATAGGCTTCTTCAAAGATGGGGAGTTTGCTTCTTTATTTGCTGCATGCTACTAGGACCTGAGTCACAGCAGAGCTCAGTACACTTAAATATATATTATATATATTTTTTATTTTATTTTGAGATGGCATCTTGCTCTGTCACCT
Organism: Saimiri boliviensis; assembly: GCF_048565385.1. Classification (NCBI taxonomy): domain Eukaryota; kingdom Metazoa; phylum Chordata; class Mammalia; order Primates; family Cebidae; genus Saimiri; species Saimiri boliviensis. Next base: position 123,318,620 of record NC_133456.1, on the reverse strand, counting down.
AGGCTGGAGTGCAATGATGCCATCTCCATTCACTGCAACTTCCACCTCCTGGATTCAAGTGATTTGCCTGCCTCAGCCTCCCCAGTAGATGGGATTACAGGTGCCCACCACCATTCTTGGTTAATTTTTGTATTTTTAGTACAGATGGGGTTTCACTATGTTGGTCAGGCTGGTCTTGAACTCCTGACCTCAAGTGTTCCACCCTCCTCAGCCTCTCAAAGTGCTGGGATTGCAGTTGTGGCCAAAAAAATACTTAAATAGGTAATGAATGAATGAATGGATAAAGGAATGGTATTTCTGTATGATGTATTTCATAAAGGCATATTATAATATGTTTATTATGATAAAATAAAAATAAAAGCAGGTAAATCTAGTGATAAAAAAAAAGTATTTGTGAGATGAAGTGTGAAGTTATAGATGTAATTGAGTTTCTAAATTTTCCTAAGAGTTCTTTGGTCCCTAGAATCAACAGTAAGGAGTTAGTTATGTTAATTTGGGCTAGCACCTCTGGAGTGTTATAAAATTGATTCGATCAAGTCTTATCTTTCTGTAAGAGTTGGAAAAGAAAAAGTGTTTGAAGATTTTTTAAAAGTATGGAACGAACAGTTACCGTTCGTTCTGGAGTATTAGATGCTCTTCTGGGTATTTTCTCCTTCATGCTAAAATACTAATCTCTGAGTTATGCACTGTAATAATAGATCCGACTGAAAAAAGTGTTTCTGGCACTAATGCATAAAATATGTGCATGCAATTTGAGGGCTGAAAAATAAATCATTCTTTGGGGGAAAAGGAATGGTATGAAAGTTACTGCCACTCTAGGGGAACAGAATGTGATTATCTACAAGGTTAGCTGCTTTTAAATACTGATTGCCAAACTCTTCAATAAAATATGAATACTTATCATGGCAGTCTGCATCACATGTTACATATCCTATTTCAGGGCTGATGTGTACCTTCTTGAAGAAACATACGCTAACTAGGTAATGTCAAGCATTATAAAGTGAGTGGAAATTGAGACTGAAGTGCTTATTTCCTATTGGTTGCGAGACTGGACTTTAACCTCCAGGAAAAGACTAAAACTATAAACAAAACTTGGAATCCATGGCAACATGCATAAGAAGGTAATTATTTTTTCTTTACATTTTTAAATTTCAGAGCTTAATAGCACATTATATGCATTGCCTCAGGCCCACAATCCCTCCAGTTGGCCATTAAGTATTAGGAAATGCCCTCTCTAGCAGTCATTATTGCTTAAATAAAATGCCACTTACAAGCCTCCTGAACAAAAGAGCTACAGTGCCCGTGAAAGATCCACCTTGACTATGGCAGTGATTTGGCATAGGGAGCAGGTAGCCCTAGAGCACCTGGCCCAGAAACCAGGCTTGTGTCCTGAGAACAATCTACACAACGAAGCCTTTTCAGCTGACGTTAGACACAAGAAACAGCTCTGTTCTTCAGGGGAACATACCAGAATAAAGGCTCCAAATCCACATCCTCATAGGATCAACCTGGCTGCAGTAGGACTTTTTCTTGGTAAATCCAGGTTTTATTAATTCCATCTCACTGTAGAGAATCACTCCTGGATGACCAATTTGGAGTTCGAGTTTGTAATATTCAGGGAGGACTCACATTGGCAACACACTGGCTGACTGAGAAGGTATAAAGGGAGACTTTGCTTACGAAATCGAGCTAATGTTCTTCCTGCACGGGCAGAGTGATAACAGCACTGACAGTAATGGAGAAAATTCAGTCCAAGTTGAAACCAAGCCTCCTTTTGTGCTACACAGAGGCCCTGTCCCCAACGTGGCACACTTGGGTGGCTCACCCCTGACAGGTGTCGGCCTCATGGCTCCAGCTCACCTGCAGAGACACAAACCCAGTAAAGCCGTCCCCAGATGACTTGTGCAAACAAAAGGAAAAATGTGTGCTGAAAACTAGAGCTAATCTAGGAAGTTCTAAATTTAGACTGGATTTTTCTTCCGAGAGTTTATTTGTAAATCAATTTTTGGAAGCTGGAGCAAACATTTTCCCAGAGAAACATTGTAATAAATGTGGCTGTGCAAATTTAACCCCTAATGAAAATGAAATCCTACATATGGGCAAAAACTTTATCCACTGTATTTTTTCCACACTTTTTCCAGCTATATTGTGTATTAATTTTTTTTTTTTTTGGTGGGCTAGTCTGGGAGATAGACCCCCATGTGCCATGGTTTCTCTGGGAAATTATTCTTCTCTCAAAAAGCTGGCTGTGAGAAACTCTCCTGTTGCTGCCAAAAGTTTACAGAAAAGAAAGAATTCCTTCTAACCGTTCTGGTGATACCACCCAGAAGTAAAAAGGGGCAGCCATCTTTGTATAAGGGACATTTGTAAATTTGGTGTTTGTATTTTAGGAACTGCCAGCACTTAATTTAGAAAGTATTACAACTGGATCTGGCTAAAGGTGAATTCTACAGAGCTTAGACCAGGAAGTGGAATAAGAAAACATCAACAGTGAAGCAAAATATAGAACAGAGATTTGCACAGAGATAAACACTGGAACTAGGAACTTCATAGCAGGGCTTTGAGTAAGACCAATATTTCAGTCCTAAACGAGGCAATGCAAACATTTCTTTACTGGGAATAAGAAAGAAACTCAAGGGTTGAGAAGCAATGGACTCTGATGCTGACCGAAAGAACTTTCTCTGAGCCACATTCTAGCTACCTGCCTTTTCTCTGCCCCCTCCACCAAAAAAAAAAAGAAAGACGAAACAAGCTGTGGGCAAGAGCTCTTCTTCTAGACAATTCCTCATGTCGTTTTTGCCCTTCCTCCACACCATGGCAAGAGAGATCCAGAATTCTTTTTGACTTGAATGAGGGGTGAGATGGGACAGTGGGCAGAGAGCAGGAAAAGGAGCCATGACCTATGGAAAAAACCGAGAATCAGTATAAGAAGTTGTCAGGGGCAAGGGTCCTTTTAGAAGAAAGAAAGGCCGTAAGTTGTGATTTCTTGAGAAAGGAATTACAGCAGAGGCTCCAAGAGAAAGGCAGAAAAATGCTGTGAAAGATGGATAAAATAGTCCATGGACTCTTCCAGGAAAAAAAAAAACAAAACAGTAAAAATGTTGACCAGGGGCAGTGGCTCCCACCTGTACTCGCAGCACCTTGGAAAGCTGAGGCTGGAAAATCACCCAAGGCTAGGAGTTTGAGACCAGCCTGGGCAACATTGGTGAGACCCCATTCTACAAAAAATTTAAAACAAAAATCAGCCAGGCATGGTGGCATGTTCTGGTAGTGCCGGCAACCTGGGAAGATCACCTGAGCCCAGGAGTTTGAGGCTGTGGTGAGCTATGATCATACGACTGCACTCCAGCCTTGATAAACCTGTCTCAAAATATTTTTTTAAAAATGTGAAAAGGTCAAATCTCTTGTGGCAGCCATGAAGGAGCAGAGGGTACATTATGAAGCGAGAACAACAACTGTGAAGCTAACCCAGAAATCTCCCAGGTTGCGAGTCTGGGAGCAGTTTATCTAATATCCAAGGCTCAGGGAAGGTACCGGCTCTCTCCAAGCTACTCAGGAGTCACTTGACTTTCTGTTCTGATCACTCTGCCCCACTGGAGTGTGGGTACCTCTGGGAATTGTGGGTTTATAACCTTGACTCTAGTCCTGATGCCAGGGAACCCCAGTGGCCTTGGGTTGGGATCCAAACCCCCTTTGATTGTGAGGAAGTGGAGAAGAATTCATAGACCACATTCCTTGTCATCTCATTCGGGACAGTCTTTCATGTGGGACTGTTTGTTCCATTTGCTGCCTCCCATTAAAACAAAATGGCAGAAGGGAGAGAGTCTTCCAAGTTGTTTGAAAAGCACTTCGGCTCCGTTAGGAAAAGGCCCAATGCTATAATTTATGATTTCCACTGCACCAAAGCACTAAAGGGACAGTAGGCAGAGGTTCTGTTGGAAGAGAAAAGAGAAATCAGTGCGATGGTTGACATAGATTGAAAGAGTAAATTTATAATCAATAGTAGGAGGATTTTCCTGTTCTTCTGGACCTGAAATTTCGGGCATCTGTAAGACCAGTCTCTAGCTTACTTTCTCAGCACTAAAGGTAGAAGTTTAGCTATTTGAAACAGGCTAATTTTAGGGAAAAAACCCTTGCCAGCTACTTAGCTCCAAATAACCCCTGCTTGGATGAATTAAGTGACGAAAAATAGGAAAGGCAGCTGAAAAACAAAAGATCCATTCCAATCTAATGAGATTGCTGGACGTTGACTTTCTGGGAAACCCTAACCCCTGGGACAGCTGCCACTGTAGCCGTGCCCTTATGGTGCATTGATTTCTCAGCTCATGTTTGAAAAGCATGGTTCGGCAACCTGGATCATAAAAATACATCAGTCTGTGGAATGTTCAGCCCAGAAAGTTCATGCTCAGGTGAACACTGTACGCACCATCCACATCAGAAGGGCTCGCTCGCTTTGTTGATTGGCTTATGCTGGAATTCATTTCAAAACAGAATTTGAGTTGGGTAAAAAGGATTTCATGTGCTCTCCTGTCAGTTATTTCCTAAACGCAATCGTGTTTATTAATGTATATTAACAGACTAATTTTTTAAAAACCCCACTGATTTAGATACACTAGACAGAAAAAAAACATTCTGAATCTGTGACTGTTTGGATTATGAAACCAGTTTGAGCACAAAGGAAGATTGATTGTTTTAAGTAATTCCACTTGACTCTTTAATAGACTTCCCTAAGCAGCAGTTACTGAGGGAGCTGCTTTAACAAAACAGTCAAAGGGCTTTGTCTTGGCTCATCTACCGGTATTTTGATTCCATGTCTGCCCTTAAATTGTGTTGGATAACATTCCCTCTGCCTCTGAGAATCACAGACCATCAACAGGTGGGAAGGGATAGAGAGCTCCCATAGGCCAAGAGTGGGCACACTTTTCTATAAAGGACTAATAGTTAAAAAAGAAAATGTCTTTTTTTTTCTTTTCTTTTTTTTTTTTGAGTTGGAGTCTTGCTCTGTTGCCCAGGTTGGAGTGTGGTAGCACGATCTCGGCTCACTGCAACCTCCACCTCCTGGGTTCAATTGATTCTCCTGCCTCAGCTTCCCCAAGTATTTGGGACTGCAGGCGCGCGCCACCATGCCCAGCTAATTTTTGTATTTTTAGTAGAGACAGGGTTCTGCCATGTTGGCCAGGCTGGCCTCAAACTCCTGACCTCAGGCGACCTACCTGCATCGGCCTCCCAAAGCGCTGGGACTATAGGCGTGAGCCATTGCACATGGCCTCAATAGTAACTATTTCAGGCTTTACAGGCCATTGGTCTCCATCATAACTCCTCAGTTCTGGCAATGGCAGCAGAAAGCAGCCATAGATAATGCAGCAATGAATGAGGATGGCTGCATTCCAAAAAAACTTTATTTACAAACCCAGGCTGCAGGCTGGATCAGCCGGCCTCTGATCTAGTCCAACTTCCTCACTTTACAGATAAGGAAAAAAGAAGCCTGGGAAGACTGGGAATTTCCCAAAGTCACTAGAAAATGAGTAGCAAAGCCAGATCCTAAACCCAGAAATGGAATCAAGGAGCGTCCAACTTTATTTCTGCCATGTCACCTCAGTTCTGTCTTGTTTCATAAGGCTTCTTCTGCCCTAGAGATGACATAAACTTGAGGTGAAAAGGCGGAAATTATGCTCTGGTGATTTTACATTACTTAATAAAAAGCACTCGGAGGAAGAAAGATATTGATTAGGAAATTGTCACTAATTATGTATATTCTTCTCAGTGCCACTGTTGTATTTCAAGATGCCAGCAAAAGAGTGAGATACAGAAAGATGGTTAGTATGTCAGTCTCACTTTAACACAGTTTTTCACTAGGGGTGACTTGTCATTTTTTTGTTTTGCTTTTGTTTTGAGAGACAGGGTCTTGCTCTGCTGCCCAGGCTGGAGTGTAGTAGCACCATCATAGTCAAACTCCTGGGCTCAAGCTATCCTCCCACCTCAGCCTCCTGAGTAGCTGGGACTACAGGCACACACCACCACACCTGGCTAATTTTTAAATGCTCATGTGGAGACAGATGTCCCGCTATGTTGCCCAGGCTGGTCTTGAACTCCTGGTCCCAAGCTATCCTCCCACCTTGGCCTCCCAAATTGTTGGGATTACAGGGGTGAGCCACTGCGTCCAGCCCACTAGAGGTGATTTGATAAAGCTAGCAAACTAAGATTTCCAATTCGAAAAAGAACTGTCGGCCTCCAAACAGAAGTTCTTAACATGGGATTTGGGGGTTCATGACTTTCTGAAGTCCATATGGAAGTTTCTGTGTGTGTGCTTTTGTGCTCAGGGCAGGATGCATTATTTTTTTCTCAGATCCCAAAGGAATTTGTGATTCCCCACCCCATCAAAAGTTATGAGGTTCTAAATGGTGAAATTCCAGCCAAGCTTCCTAAAGAGACACTGAAGATGCTCCCTTCCTCCCTGTTCCCTCAGTGGCTAATCTGCAGAAGGCGGTTATCTGGCCATGCAGAGGAAGAGAAAGCCATCATGATTGGGCTGACACCGACCCAGTCACAGGTGTGATCAGACCTCAGAGGGCCCAGATGCAGCCAGTGTTGCTCGAAGGCAGTGGGCAGCATGCTGTTGCTGCAGGTTACTAGCTGGCTCAGAGCAGAATCCCAGTCAATGACCGGGTACCCAGAAGGGCAAATTCGACCACCAGAGGTATAGTGTGTGTGGGCTTGATTTCTGGCAGCGTGGTGGATTGAGCTGACTCAGCCATTCCAACTGCCCCAAACGTGGAGAAATGTTGGATGAAATAGAATTTTGTCTGAAGGCTGCCGTCGTTGAGATAATGTCTCACTCTGTTACCCACACTGGACTGCAGTGGCACAGTCATAGCTCACTGCAGCCTCGAACTCTTGGGCTCAAGCAATCCTCCCATCTCAGCCTCCCCAGTAGCTGGGACTACAGGTGCATAACACCACACCAAGCGAGTTGATTTTTTTTTTTTTTTTGGTAGAGATAAGATGGGATCTCTCTATGTTGCCCAAACTGGTCTCAAACTCCTGGCCACAAGCCATCCTCTCGCCTTGGGCTCCTAAAGTTCTGCAATTGCAGGTGTGAGCCACCATGTCCAGCTTGTTACTGTTTTACTGCAAGTTAAAATCAAAAGAAAGGAAGGAAACACACACATACCAGAAGCAAAAAGTGAACTCAAGTCAAAATTTGAAGCTAGCATCCCAGGAGGCTAAAAGTTAGGCATTTAATTCCCATGCACAGAGAAGAAACATGGCCTCAAGTCCACTTAAGGTGAGGAGTTAGAGAGGGATCTCAGCCTGATGCCAGAACTCTTAGAGGGCTGCTGGTCCATGAGAAGAGGGCCCAGAAAACTTCACCCAATAGCCTGTTGGGCATTAAGGAAGCTTTCTGGGTGGCCAAAAGCTCTAGGAAGGGAAACAAAATGCCTACTGTGAATAAAATTAAAATCCAACTTTTCAATTCACATTCAGGAGTGGGCTCCAAAATTATACTGCACATGTGGACTGGGAATGCCTGGCTCAGGAAAAAATAGTTCAACTGGAGAATGTTTCATGTCCAGTGGGTGCTGCACAGAAGCAGGGCAGAAGTGTCACGGCCCACAGTATACAGACTCCAGAGAAAGCCCTCCTACCCTGAAGATGAGTTTCCACCATATTTCAGACAGAAACTCACACATGGACACTTATACACATAAGCACACACATAACAAACACTGTGGGTGAAACAAAATCTGAAGATGATATGAACAAGTTGGAAGAGAATATAACACAAGCATCTAAAAAATATAAAGTAGGATATAGAAATCGTTAGGAAAGATTACATTTTTAAAAAAAAGGTTTAAAAAAGAGTCAGAAATTATAGAAACAAGAAATGTAGTCACTGAAGTTAAAAACACTATGCAACTGTAAAAGAACAGTTTCAACGTAGCTGAGAAGTTTACTGAACTGGAAGGTAGACCGGAGGGAATCACACAGAATGCTACACGAAAAGTTAAAGGCATTATAATCCATTTTGACTAAGTCTGGGGAAGCCAAGAAAAGCCAAGAACACCAGCCTAGAACAGTGGCCCCAACTCCAGGCCTGTCTACCAGCAGGCTAAGGTTCCTATGAAACCTGGCCAGAATTATTTCAGGAGGTAGATGGACCTGAGCCTGAAAATTCAGAACCTCAGAAACTCTTGGTGAAAAACTTGGGGAAAAGGAGGCTATCCTCCAGACAGGCCTGATTTACCTGCCGTTACCTGTCCCTTAGCTGCTGGCTGGTCCTGAGGTTAGCTCCCAGCTTGAAAGGAAGAGGGAAGGGCCTATCTTCTCTTCCTGGCTTCTTACCAGGCCTGTGATCCTCCAGCTGAGTAAAAACTTGCAGACATTTCTGGGCTATCAAGGACATTTATTTAAGGGGCTTCCATGAGCAAGGCCTTATCCCAGGAGGTGGGGACATATCACAAGGCCTTTGATAGACCTGATTAGGAACCAGCAGAGAAGCTGGCTTCTACCTCTGAGCAAGGGGCTTAATGAAAGGATGGACAGTAGGATGCCAAGTCTCAAGGTCACCTTGAGCAGCTTCCTGCTGTGGAATCATCTTGCCAGCAGCCAGTCTCTAGTTCTTGATCTATACTGTTGGCCAGATCTCTGAAAACAGGTTGCTGTCTCGCCGCTTCTAACTTTGACCTCCAATAACTGTGAACCACATTCTCTTGCCTGCCTCTCACAGACTTGGTACCCATCAGTGACCCCAGCTTGGCTGCAGCCCCCAGCTCGAATATGGCCACAACCCAGGATGATGTTTTCATAGCCAAGCAGGATCTTTCCAGAAAGCAAACCCCCACCCCTTCTCTTTGCTTCTATCCTTAGAATCAGTTTCTTTTCTGAGAAGCTCCTGACACTTAAGAGTGGTAGGGGAGTGTTAGGGGAAATATACTTGCCCCAGGGGTCCTGGAGTAACTCGATTTGGAGTCTGCACATGAATTTTCACAGGCCCATTACTTAGAGAACCCCAGAGAGCTACAGCTATTAGCATTTCGCAGAGATCTGAGCAGCGCACACTAATGGCCAAAGAAAATAATACCATTAATACCATAATGGAGCCGCAGCACCTCTGAAGACAGCCCTCCCATTGACTTCAGAGGGACCTAGCCACCAGGCGACGTGAAAATGCCCTCTGCCTTCCTCCTTTGTTTAGTAGGCACAGGTTCCAAAGCTGAATCAGCAAGAAAATCCAGTTCTGGAACAAAATGAGGACCTTTGTTATCTTAAATTACTTGAATCATCTAACTCCCTATATAAAGCATAACGTCTCTTAATAAAATAACCTTGATTTCCATAAGCATGTAGTACATCATCACAGTGGGGATTTTATTAAGCCACTAGAAGGTACCTTTGGAGAGTGTTAAAAGGTTGGCACAAAGAATGTCAATTTTATAGGAGAAAGCTCAGTGTCTAGTTTTCTACCAGAAACAAAAATCTTGACTCCTCATTAAATGTTATCTCAAGGCCAAATTTGTAGGCAAGGCATTCTTTATTAGAATTCCAAATAAAAACCCAAAGAAATCCCTCTAGAAGTGAACATCTAGCAAAGCACAACGAGAATAGAAGATTCTCAGTCCCGTGTTGGCTGCTGTGCTAACAGTCCCCACTAGGAAAACTATATTTCCATTTGCTTCTCACTATTCCCGGTAACGGAGACTTGATACATTTGAATCTGGCTTGCAGTCTTGATGTGTGCACACACATTTTCTGAGGTCTTTTTGGGGCAATGCAGTTAGGGGCCTGGACTATTCAGAAGCTGGGTGGGCCGGAGGAAGCACAAACTCCCTTTCTGTTAAGTACCTTCCAGGACAGAATAATGGCAGTGACTCAGCGGTGCCTGGGCTTGAATCCCAGTTTGACCATTTATCAGGTGTGTGACCTTGGGCGTTTCACTTAACCTTTCGGCGCTCTGCTCTCCTCTTGTTTAAAATGAAGATAATAACAGGCTGTCCCACTGATTTGTTCTGAGGATCAATATATAACACCTGTAAAGTACTTACCTTGTAATCAGCTAATTATTAGCTAAGGGAACCTTCATTTCCAGAGCAAGTATACAATTTTATACAACCTGAAAGATGAATTATTCCTAAATTCCATGGGCAAAAGAAGCCCTTTTATAGCTATGTCGCCACTGAGGAAGATACAGACATTCCCAAGAATATTTGGACATTCTTACCTGAAGGAATATATTTTCATTAAACAAGAACATGACCATCGTGGACTAGGGATACAGCATGTAAGTGAGGACAATTTAAGCTGTCCTAAATGCAGGTTCTTCTGACATGTGAAGGTAGGATTACCATCTCACTCATAGTGTTACTGGAGTCTTCAATAAACTGTCCCATGTAAAGTGACTAGCACAGTGCCTGGCACAATGCAAGTACTCAGTACGTGGTATTTGTGCATGTGCTTTGATATGATTTGGATCTGTGCTTCCACCCAAATCTCATATTGAATTGTAACCCCCAGTGTTGGAGGTGGGGTCTGGTGGGGCGTGATTAAATCATGCGGGTGGATTTCTCATGAATAGTTTAGCACCATCCTCTTCGTGCTGTCCTTATGATAGTGAGTTCTTGTGAGATCTGGGCACTTAAAAGTGTGTGGTACCTCTCGGTAGCTCTTATTCCTGCTCTGGCCATGTGAGATGCCTGCTCTCTCTTCGCCCTCCACTACTACGGTGAGCTTCCTAAGGCCCCCCCAGAAGCCAAGCAGATGCCAGTCTCATGCTTCCTCTGCAGCCTGCAGAACCATGAGCCAATGAAACCTCTTTTCTTTATCAATTACCAGTTCCAAGTATTTACAGCAATGTGAGAATGGAGTAATACATGCCTGAAGCCTTTGTACACAGCCTCCTGTTCAAAGCTCACCATGACCCATTGGAATCAGGGGCTCAGATCAATCAAGTGAAAGCTGTATAGAACGTGCTGGAGCTCGGGCTGAGCCAGGGTTATGGGGCTGCACGGCCAATACCTCCTTCAACATTCCCGTCTTTCATCTCTTGGTATTTAGAGAGCCCGCAGGCCTCCTAATCCGTTCATAAGATGTGGCCACCTTATAGCGCTAGGATTTTTACAATAAGATGCTGGTACCTACCTGAGTGATTCCAACATCCAGGGCTTCAGCAGTGCCGGGCTGGAGGGCTCGTTAAGGGATCACCAACAAGGAGGAGCTGTTCCAAGATCCCACGGTGTTTCAGTCCTCCAAATCCCGCCCCTTGAAAGCACCTCATGATCAGGGATGGCGGGGCAGCCAGGCGGAATGGGAAATCAGCTACTCCTATAAAATGTTTTAAACACACTAATTAGTGGGCCAACCATTATAATGCAACCAAATCCCCTCAAACTTCATATAGCAGGCGTTTTGTAGCATTGTTGATTCAGGTTTTAACTAGAGGGTTTTTTCCTCCCTTCTCCCACTTGCTGCTAATTCTTTAGCTCCTATTCATGATTGCAAATCACCGCAGGGACCTGTGACAGGGTTTCTCATTTAAGATTACCGAGAGACCTAGCTGGGCAGGATGACCCAGCAACCTGACTTTCTTGTTATTTTAAACAAATAAAACCATGATACCAGAAGACAGTTCCCTAAAATATATCTATTGAACCTGTACTTGCATTTTGTAATTTCCAGAGGAAAAACACTGGTGAGTTTGAGGTTGCGGTTGTATTTGCAGATGGATCAACCTGGAAGCAGCTGCCTGACGCTGCTTGGTAGTGGTACTTTCCAATGCGCAGAGGATTTTCTTTTCTTTTGAGATGGAGTCTTGCTCTGTCACCCAGGCTGGAGTGCAGTGGCACGACCTCAGCTGACTGCAAACTCCACCTCCCGAATTTAAGTGATTCTCCTGCATCAGCCTCCTAAGTAGCTGGGATTACAGGCACGTGCCACCATGCTCAGCTAATTTTTTTAAATGTTTTTAGTAGAGATGGGGTTTTACCATGTTGGCCAGGCTGGTCTTGAACTCCTGACCTCATGATCCTCTGACTTCGTGATCTGCTCACCTCAGCCTTCCAAAGTGCTAGGATTATAGGTGTGAGCCACTGTGCCTGGCCAGCAGGAACATCCTGGCCTTCAACATAGTATTTCTCAACACTAAGGGAGAATGCTGGAGACTGTCTTTCCAGATAACGATACTACCTTAACTTTGGAGAGTGCTTTCATATTTACAAAGCGCATTCACAGTGTCTTTTTTTTTTTTTTTTTTTTTTTTTTTGAGATAAGGTCTTGCTCTGTCACCCAGGCTTGCATACAGAGGCACAATCATAGCTCACTATAACCTCAAATTTCAGGGTTCAACCAGCCCTCCCACTTAAGCCTCCTAAGTAGCTCAGACTACAGGTGCATGCTACCATGCTCAGCTAATTAAAAAACCAAGTTGGACAGTTGGAGTCTCACTACGTTACCCAGTCTGTCTCCAACTCTTGGCCTCGAGGAATCCTCCAGTCTCGGCCTCGAAAAGCAGTGGAATTACAGGTGTGAGCCACGGAGCCTGACTACTTCTACAGTTTTGTTATTTGATCCCAGACCCAATCTGGGACTGGTGTGAAAGGTTTCATTTCCATTAACAAGTGCAATAATGTATCAGAAAGGAAAATAGGTGGTGTTGGAGGTGAACAAAAGGGAAACAGGCCTTCTTCCCAACACTGGCTTACCTGCCACCTACCTTTGGGCCAGGCATGCCCGGCCGGCCAGGGCATGGCATTGACAGCAGAGTTCTTCCTGCCTTTAAGAAACCATTCATTTGGCTTTTTTGCCAAGAGAGCTTTCTGACCTCAGAGGGATACGCCTTTTATTGCCTGCAAAGGTGTTTTACTGACTTGGGTTAACATCCACGGGGACTCATTTGAACTCACGCTTATGGAGGAGCCAAACAGTCTACATACCACAGCTGAGAGTGAGGGGCTGGAGAAAGCATTATGGGCCTGGTGGGGCCTTAAGTAGGCACGAGGCGTGGAACCCTCCCCCAACTATGCACGTAAACAATCCACAGGTGGAAATCTAGCCTAATTTTTTTCTTTTTGTCTTTAAACTTTTCTAAGGTGCTGATTTTCTTTCTCTTTTCTTTTAAAGACAAGGTCACTCTGTGGTCCAAGCTGGAGTTGAGCAGTAGTGCAGTCAGTCATGGCTCACTGCAGCCTCTAACTCCTAGACTAAGCTCTCTTGCCTTTGCCTCCCAAGTAGCTAGGACTACAGGTACGTGCCACCATGCCTAGCTAATTTTAGTTTACTTCATTTTTTGTAGAAATGGGATCTCAGCCTGTTCCCCAGGCTGGTCTTGAACTCCTGGCCTCAAGCAATCTTCGACCTTGGCCTCCCAAAGTGCTGGGATTATAGATGGGAGCCCCCTCACATGACCTGGCCTAACTTTTTCTTTACAAAAAAAAAAAAAAATTCTAGTCAAGGAGACACCCTGCCAGGCCTTAGTACGTGCTCTCGCTTGGGTAGACCTGTCTGCAAATGCTGCAGAGTCACCTGCACCGCGAGGCTGCGGGAAAGAAGTGGAAGAGGTGAGACGGGGCTGGGAGCCAGAGCAGAGCCAGCTCAGAGGCCGCCTAAATGCGACGAGGGGGCAGTTACCCGCCCAAATAACAGCATTCAAAATTAATTGTGGCTTATTTTTTAAATGGAAATGCCGGAGAGCAGGAACAACCAATACTTAGCTCTCCACAACAGCCTAAATGTGTCCTAAAATACAATGTCCAGAACAAAGTCAGAGGGTGAGTTTTTTAGGTACGAATCAAAAAGCATAACCAATTGGCTGGGCAGGCCAGATGCGGTGGCAGGGCAGCGGGGGCTGCTTCTCCACCTCCCCACACCCACTGCCCAGCGGACGGTAGGCCCAGGTCTCAGCCCGTCTCCCCAGGCCCTGGGGGGCAGTGACTGGGAGGGATAGTGGTGTCTGTTGCAGCCTCAGCTGCCTGCAGCGATCCCGCCACATCGCTGGTGTCTCCCCTCGGCCATCAACGCTTCTCATGTTGGGGACAACAGAAAAGATGCGGACGGAGATGCTCATGACCTGACTCAGAGGTCAAGGCGGCAAGGCTGAGTGGAATGGAATCACAGGGAGTTCAGATCAGGAGATAACCAAGAACAAAAACGGGCACACTTATCAGAAACCAGGTTGACGCCAGGGTAAGCGTGGTTTTTTGGCAGAGAAGAATGGGATCGCCTGCAAGAGAAAGGCCTAGAGAAATTAAATCAACAGCTAGAAAGAAGTAAAGAAAAGAATGAACTTGAAAAATGAAAGATAAATTCTCAAGAACAACATGAGTGAATTTTTATGTGTACTACATACATGTGTTGGTGTCATAAACAGATTCTTGTATTTCAAAAAAAAAAAAAAAAAGCAACAAAGGAGATCAGAAACTCCGGCGTCACCCCGCAGGAATGAGCCTTTTTCTCCGGGTTATTGAGCAACTTTCTAACAGTTCCGTTTCCACCCTTGCCCTTCTCCAGGGCACACGTCAGCCACAGAGGTCCTTTTGAACAGATCGTGTCACTCCTCTGCTCCAAACGGACGGCTTCTATGGCTCCTGGCTCGCTCCGTGGATGCCCGAGTCCCTCCCGGGCCCTGCGGGCCTCACCTTCCCCACCTGGGTCTGGGGCCTCATCCCAGCCCCCTCCGTGCCTCTGTTGCTGCTGGTGCCTCCTGCCTGCTCCCCCGCAGCCAGTCTCGCTCACGTGGAGGCTTCTGCACTAGCTGCACTCTGTCAAGAATGCGCTTCCCCTGGAAACCCACAGGTCTCACGTCCTCAACTCCTTCGCATCTTGGATTACATTTCGCCCTTTATTTTATTTTTATTTATTTTTAAAAGACAGGGTCTTGCTCTGTCATCCAGGCTGGAGTGCAGCGGTGTGATCATAGCTCGCTGCGGCCTCATGGTCCTGGGATCAAGCCATTCTCCCACCTCAGCCTCTTTTATTGCGGGGACTACAGACGTGCCCCGCTGCACCCAGGAAACTTTTTAACTTTTGTAGCGATGGGGTCTTGCTATGTTGTCGAGGCTGCTCTTGAGCTTCTGGGCTTGGCCTCCCAAAGTGCTGGGATTACAGATGAGCACAGTCCCGGCTGGCCATATGTCCCCTTCTTAAGGCAAAATGTCCCCCCAGCCCTCTTGGTCTCTGTCACCCTGTTGCCTGTTTTTTTCACAGCGTCATTCATTTTTCAACCCCCAAATTTACTTATTTATTATATTCATTATCTGTCTTATTCCACTAGAATGTGCATTCCCCAGGGACAGAACCATCTTTGTCTTGCTCACAGATGCATCCCGGTGCCAGGTAGCATTGGCTGAGTGAACATATGACCTGGAGGTATTTGCCTCAGCAGGCTGGATACGGAGGTGACAGTTCTCAGTTCCAGACTGCGGCTGCTCCAAGGTTCCCAGTGTCCCATTCATGTTGGAACAAGACCATGATGGGAACTACAGCTGCCCACCTCAGCGTCCAGGCTTCTGGGAGAGCGGCTGCAAATGGTAGACAGGGAGTCTGGCTCCGGCCAAGCCAGCGGAGAGTTGTTTCAGCAAATCTTAGGCAGAATGCCACTTCTACAGGCTGCAGGGATGGGGTGGAGTGGGGTGGGGTGGGGTGGGGTGGGGTAAGGGTAGAGAGCTCTAGGACTGGCAGGAAACATAAGCCAGCGTTGGGGGGGGGGGGCAGCAAAGCTCATGCTGAATTCCTGCCCGCGATAGGGGACCTCAAATCTTGCCCATCCCGCTCAAGATGGGCCCTAGCACTCAGCAAGATGGTTCCAGGTTGAAGTCTTCGGGGCTCTCTAGAAAGAGTCAGGATGGGACCAGACAAAAGCAGAGCATTAAACGAAGTGCAGGGCTCTCCTGAGCCCAGGGCGTAAGTGACTGCATAGGCCCCATGCCATGAAGCCAGTACTGCTCAGGACTGACTGTGCTGAGGGGTTTTCAGAGATATTCCTGCTGGCCAGGCACAGTGGCTCAAGCCTGTAATCCCAGCACTTTGGGAGGCCAAGGTGGGTGGATCACGTGAGGTCAGGAGTTTGAGACCAGCCTGGCCAAGATGGTGAAACCCCATCTCTATTAAAAATACAAAAATTAACCAGGTGTTGTAGCACACGCCTGTAATTCCAGCCACTCAGGAGGCTGAGGCAGGAGAATCGCTTGAACCTGGGAGGAGGAGGTTGCGGTGAGCTGAGATTGTGCCACTGCACTCCAGCTTGGGTGACAGAGTAAGACTGTCAAAAAAGAGAGCGAGAGATATTCCTGTCAGAACATTGCTCATAACAAATCCAGCTCACTTATGCCCAAGACGTGCAATATAAGGAAACAGGGAACGAAGCCCTGGGGTGTAGCGGGGAACAATCACAGAGAAAACCTAAATGCCCCAAAAGATCCCGCACCTAGAAAAAGGACCTGATATATTGCAGGATGGGGCAGCATGAAGCAGGGGCAGAACAGTGACATCAAACATCCACGGTGGCATCTGGGGCTGCCTGTGTTCGTGTCCATGGGAAATGAGCCACCACGACTCCAGCACATTCTTCCTTCCAAAAGGTGGTCAGTCACCAGCAACAGGTAAGCAGAGAAAGGGAAGCAGGAAACTGCAGTTAGAAAAAACAAAGCCGGGCTGAGTCACACAGTTGTGGCTTGAAGTGCTGGGAAGCCCGGGGCCTTGCCCCTTGAGTCAGCTAAAAGAGTGCACAAGGCTACCATGACCTTACTGACAACACTCAGGAGGTGTTGGAAACAGATGCTCAGTGCCCCGAAGAAAAATTAGCACCGAGACAAAGGATCTTTCAGCAACACAGTCTTTATTCCCTGAGCTGCAGGAAGGGTACTCTTGCTAGCCATCTTGCCACGAGAGTACAATGAACAAAGGAAAACACACAAATTTATCCCTTATGCATTTGGGGTCGTCCTTAATGCTGTGTCTGATCTCCATTGGCTGGAGCCAGGTCTCACAATTTAAACTAAAACCCGATTGGCTAATAACTTAAAACTTTTCTGAACAGGTAAAAGCAATAAGGAGCTGGGACATGCCTGTGAGTACATCCAGCACAGATATCCTGGTTCAAGTACAAGGACATAGAATGTACTATGTGCCTGTAAGCACGGCATGTCTAACAGCTACATAGGATAGGGCTTAACAAAGTTATTAGCATACTTGTTGTTCAACCGCAAAGGAAACTTTAAAAAGGAACTTTTCAGCTCCCCACAGTAGGTGTCTACAAACGAAAGCTGATGCTGAGGCAGGTACCCCCACCTTTCATTTGGACGGCACCTGACAGTTTGAAAGTGCTTTGATATGCATCATGACTTTAGCTGATTCTCTCAATAACCCTGTTAGGTTAGCAGAATACCATTGTCCCCAGATAGGTGGGCTGACTTGCCCAGGGTTGTTGGCAAAATCCATCCAAGTCTAGCACTTTTTTCTTCTCCTCCGTAATGCTCGTGTCACTGGTGCCTGCCGTGATCCCAGAGCTCATGGCCTGAGACTGGCAAACGCAGGTTGGCTAATTGCATCCAACATATCAATATCTTGCCAGGGATACAAAAGGGATGGGTGGGTGAGCTGCTGGGCTGCATAGTAATACCACATCCGCCAGAAAAGGTAGACTGGCAGAGAGGTTGGACGTTTCTCTCATACAAACATCACAGGAACTGCTTTTGGGAATCGTCCCTTAAATGTGAACTACAGATTAGATCAAGATGAACAGAGGGTTGTGTTCCTGAGTGAGTTAGTATTTTGAAACAGCCTGTTAACCTTTTATCAGAATGATTCCTTCAAGTTTACGGCCCTAAAATATGGGCAGATTATTTACCAAATCATATTATGCAGCTATCTGCTTTACAAAAACTGGTACCTGTAGATACGCAGTCAGTGGGTTTGAGCTAAACGTCAATCATTAACATTTTCCCTAAAAATTAACAAGTGCAATTAGCCCATATCAATGAAATAATTGCTTGAGTTCACTGGGTTTTTAAGCTGAATCTCCATTCGAGTCACACATACACAAAAAAATGCATCTTAAAATCATTTCCACTTTAGCAGAGGCACATGTTAAAAACAGCTGAACTTATTTTTCCCTCTTCAAATTCTGCAAAATTCACTCCCAGGTTTACTTCCTATGCCAAGTTTCAGAGCTGAGCAAATTTTTATGGTCTAGTTATAAACCCTAGAAAAACAAGGTTTATAGGAAATGTTGACACAACCTTAACTAACGTGGTGCTAGCTGACACCTCTATATTTTCAGTTTGGGGATTTCTACTGGGAAAATATAAACGCTAATTCAGCAAAGGAAGCCAGCTATAATAAAAATGTTGTAGTCTTCCTGTTCACCCCATGAAGTTCTACTTCAAAAGATGCCAGTGTGACGTGGAGGTGAGTTAGAATTAGAATGCTTAGCGTGGCGAGCACCTGCAAATCGCTCAGCCTCCTGGTTACCTATAAACTTCACCTGGGAATGCATGACCTCACCATGAGTCACGGCTGCCCACAGCAGTGCAGTCGGAGAGACAGCGGAGGATGTCAGGTCTTTAAGCAAAAGTGTCTACTAGTCTCTCCCTACACACCTTCTAATCTACCCTAAATAGAAACCCAAGTCAATTTTTCACAGACCAGTAAAGTGAGTCACTGAGCCACTGAGAAGCTAAGAAGATGAAAGCTGGAGTGAAAGCATGCCATGGAAGGTTGCCTTTGAGTGCGGCGGACTCAGACTGTGGTAGGAGCGGGGCGCCAGGTGTAAGGGCACACTGAGACATCAGGAGGCAGGGCCAATGACAGTGCTGATTTCCCCAATCCTGCTAAGCAGCCCAGATGAGAAGCACATGTGTTCCATATTTAGGCTTTGATTTTTTTCCCTCTCTGAAACAGGAGGAGGTGGGAGAAGGGGCAGGCTTTGATTCAGGTCCAGAGATAAAGACTGACACACACAAATGGACCATAATAGGGGACAAAGTGAGTTAAGCCGAAGTAAATGTTTTTAAATCCTCAGCCAGACTAAACAGGCCTGGCCCAGGAGTCAGGAGATGCAGCTGTCTGTCTGTCCGGGTATTCCCACTTACAAACTGCAACTCCGGGAGGTCTGAGTGGCCTCCCTGCGTCCGGTCTCAATGTCGTCATGGGCGAAATGGAGTTCAGCCTCTATGACAGAACAGTGGTGAGGAGTAAGTAGAGTTATGTCCCTGGAAGTGGTTTGTGAATTGCAAACTGAAAGACAAATGGGAGTATTAGTTGGTATTGATTGTATTTCTACTTTGGACAACTATGTTCAGAAAATGGAAATTTAAAAAAAAAATTTAGTTTAAGTTCTGGGATACGTGTGCTGAACATGCAGGTTTGTTACACAGTTATGCATGTGCCATACCATTCAGGACAAAGGGGGGCAAAGACCTCGTGACTAAAACACCAAAAGCAGTTGCAACAAAAGCCAAAATTGACAAATGGGATCTAATTAAATTAAAGAGTTTCTGCACAGCAAAAGAAACTATCATCAAGTGAACAGGCAACCTACAGAATGGTAGAACATTTTTGAAATCTATCCCTCTGACAAAGGTCTAATATCCAGAATCTACAAGGATCTTAAATTTACAAGAACAAAACAACAATTCCCTCAAAAGTGGGAGAAGGATATGAACAGACACTTCTCAAAAGAACACCTGTATGTGGCCAACAAACATATGAAAAAAAGCTCAGCATCACTGGTCATTAGAGAAATGCAAATCAAAACCACAATGAGATACCATCTCACGTCAGTTAGAATGGCAATAGTTAGAAAATGGAAATATTTTCAATGGAGGGACAAATCCATCAGAACAATGGGAATAAGAGAAAAGCCTCCCTAGCATTGCTTTGAGTTCAACCTGAAACCGATTTGGAAGGGAATTCACTGCTGACAAGTTTGCTTTTGTGTTAAGTCGAATAGTCTGCTAAAAAGGCCACTTGGCTTACACCCCAAATGCCATCACATAGTCTAACCTTCACCAGCTCATGGGGACCTCTAAGTTACATATCTTCACGAGAAGAAAGTATTTTGGATGATGATTTTTTTCCTCCCAGGTTTCTAAGCCTGTTGGCAGCATTTTCCCAGGGAGTTTTCAAAAACTTTCACAAGATATCACCGTAACATTGGCAGAAAGGCATGAAACTTACTTGAAGACAAATGCTTAACTTCTGTGGACACTGATTTTTTTATTTTCAGGTTGAAAAGAAAGACAGTGAGTTTCTAGATGTACCTGTCAAGACTAAATGATTGTTCATTTCCTCTGAATTGGAAATAACGTAATAGCATGCAGCTGGGGAGCTAGGCTGTGTTTCTTACGTTTTCCTCTTTCAGAAGCTGGGTCTCTAACCAGCTGGGAAATATTACTGTCTGAACGTGCTGAAAAACTCAGGGTAAAGGAAAAGAACAGCAACATTCCAGGTGTCAGCAATCACTCTCATAGTCTTACCTGTACCAACCTGAGAATATTTTAATAGAAAAGGTAGACAAAGACTTATTTAATTCAAAATGAACTCCGGAGTGGGAGAGAGAATTTATAACTACTCAAAAATCT
Organism: Saimiri boliviensis; assembly: GCF_048565385.1. Classification (NCBI taxonomy): domain Eukaryota; kingdom Metazoa; phylum Chordata; class Mammalia; order Primates; family Cebidae; genus Saimiri; species Saimiri boliviensis. Next base: position 123,298,050 of record NC_133456.1, on the reverse strand, counting down.
CCTGCGGTAAAATTGAGCTGATAGGAGTTAACTCTGCAAAAATTATGCATGCCAATGACAAGTTGGGAAAAACAATTGAAAATAATGAAGTATTTTCACCCAAGAGCAACAGATTAGTACAAATAAAAGTATCCACGTCTTGCTAATGCAGCCATTATCTGGAACCAAGAAAATAAAACCACACATAGATTTAATACTGAGTTTAAAATTGGAATCCTGAAAAATGAATCCCTGGCACTCATTTTAAATGCATGCTTATATCTTTTAGTGCAATAAATTTTGCTCAGTGTTTCATTAGCCTTATGTTATATATTGTGATTATATCAGATATTAGATGCTCAGAGACAGAGCCAAGACTTCACTTCAGGTGGCTCTCATTCCAGCTCGTCATCACAATTAATTTGAGCAAGAGGAGGTGGGGTAGAGGTGGAGAGATGCTATTTGGGTCTCCAGCTTTTTCTGGAAAGGTGAGGAAAGAGAAGCTATGGTCGTGGGCACACTTCTGCCAACAGAGTCTTACAGCACCATTTCCCAGTGGATCCATGGAAGGTAAGAAACAGGTTTGGGGGAAAAGGAGGAGTGGCCGAGCTGGCCTGGGTCCCCGTGAGCCTGTGGTTCTCAGCCTTGGCTAGGGCATCGGAATTACTGGTAAAATTTAAAATAAAATGACTGGATCCCATCCAGACAGGGTGAAGCTTGGACATCTGTATGTTTAAACCAGGTTGTTTTTAAAATTATTTCCATAGGTTATTGGAGAACAGGTGGTGTTTGATTACATAAGTTCTTTAGTAATTTGTGAAATTTTGGTGCACCCATCACCTGAGCAGTACATACTGTACCCAACTGGTAGTCTTTTATTCCTCACCCCCTTCCCGTCCTTTCCCTCAAGTCTCCAAAGCCCACTGTGTCATCCTTATAGCTTAGCTGCCACTTATAAGTGAGAAATACGGTGTTTGGTTTTCCATGTTTGTTTGTTTGTTTGTTTTAAATCAAAAACTACAATTGGTTCTAATGCTGAGCTGGGTTGAAAACCATAGGTAGGTGGTAGTTGAGGGTAAATTAAAAGGTGAGTTTGACAGTCTCACCCTGCATCTCAGTCTCTTTCATCTTGCACACAGCTCTCCCAAAAATACAGCTGCACGTCCTGAAGTATACCAGAGAGACACAAGAAGATGAGGAGGACGATATTACTAATAAAGTAACACGAACAGTGCTGGAGTTCTTCTGGGACTCTTTCCCTACCTGACAAAGCACTCGCACATCCATGACGTTATTTCGCCCTCACCACCCCGCTTCTCTCCCTCAGTGCTGGGAAGCAGACACTGCAGGAATCATCATCCCACTATACAGATGGGAAAACGCCATATCCTGCTAAATCCCCTAACAGCATGAATGGGCAGGCTTACCCCTGTTTCTCGTCCTTCCCCATATGCAATTTCTTACACCTGACAGCTGTTTTGCAGGATCCCAGGGCCAGAAGGCAGGGACTTTGCTCCCGTGTGATTTTCCACTCGTGTAGCAGAGCAGAGAGAACCCAGCAGTGGAACACTGAGCTCTCAAGTAGACTGCAAATGAAGAGAAGAAGACTTGGGCTTTGTTTTAACCCTGAAGAGTTGGCTTACATCCCAGTATGTATGATAGATTTTTGGCTCTCCATTTTACACAAGTATTTTTCTTAAGTTAACGCATCATGCTTCCCATGGCTATTTCGTTGCTTCCTGGGATTCCACAGAGAAGAGAGAGGAGAAAGTGCTGCAGTAGGTAGCGTTGAGCAGTAAGTAGCGTTGAGCAGCCGGTCTTTCCTGGCATGCCTCTTGGAGCAAGCAGCATGGTGGACTGTTTGCCTGCCAGCTTCTTTTACATCACACAAAGCAAGTGGTCCCAGGTTAAAGATGGAAAAAGAGGCTGAGAAATCTTCCAGTCATGTTTGGGTTTATTTCTCTGCCACCTGAGTAAGTTTCAGTACCTTGGTCTTACCATTCAATTGTTCTGATGGGAAAAAAAGAATGATCACAGCACTGGGGGCTGATGGATGTTTAGAACTGAAAGTTACCCTTCTCTGGGAAAGATTTTGTGAAAAATAGACTTGAGGATAAAGAGATTACAAAGCTGGCCCTACAAGCTGTACTTTTGCTGATGTATTTTTTCTAAGTTCTTTCATATCTTTTGTTAACTTTTTTTTTTTTTTTTTGAGACAGAGTCTCGCTCTGTCACCCAGGCTGGAGGGCAGTGGCAGTCTCAGCTCACTGCAACCTCTGCCTCCCAGCTTCAAGCGATTCTCCTGTCTCAGCCTCTCAAGTAGCTAGGACTACAGGCATGTGCCACCAGGCCTGGCTAATTTTTGTATTTTTGGTAGATATGGGGTTTCGTCATGTTGGCTAGGCTGGTCTTGAACTCCTGAACTCAAGCGATCCACCTTCCTTGGCCTCCCCAAGTGCTGGGATTACAGGTGTAAGCCATCACACCTGGCCTACATCTTATGTTAACATGTAAAAACCCAGCTTCCCGGATGAGACGATCTTTTGGAGGTGTGTGATGTCATGTTTTGTGGCCAATAGTGGAATGTTGAAACGTGATAAACCCATCTCCTCTCAGATCACTGTTTCAGAGACTGATAAAACAGATTGTATTTTTGCTTTACCCCATCATACAAAAATATATTTACAAAAAGTATAACTCAAGTTTTTAACCTAGTAAGCTGATCAACGATTTTATCATACTTTTCCTTTTATATATGTCATTTAAAGGGTTGATGGCCTTGTTTAAATCACATCTGGTTTTCTAATAGTGTATGGAAAAACATATTTTTTACAGTAATAAAAAGATGTTATAGAGTTGAATATATGGAATGTAACTAACATTTTGAAGTGGGTACATAGAGCCACTCTCTGGGGCAGAAATGGCAAAGAAGTCTCACCTGAGCACCAGCCAACTGGCAGCTCATTGAAGTGTTATCTTGAGAACACTGTTCTTGGCTCAGCAAGAAAGGGTGCCAAGATTGATTAGTGATGCCTGCCATGGGAGAAGGACAGGGGTTTGGAGACCTGTGCACCATTTGTGTGCCATCTTGGCAATGAAAGGAAAGGGGAAATACACCTGTTGGGAAATGTACCTTTCACTAGGAGCAAAGACTATTGATATTTGTAAATAAATACTTTGATGGATGGCTTTTGCCAGAGCAAAGACTTGATTAATCATTTCAAAGAATTATAGATTTAAGAGCATTCTTTAAAATGTTTAATGCGTATCTAGGTGTCTACAAGTGCAAGGATTATTCATTTTTCTCAACACATTTACAGTGTTATCTGAAATTCTGGAATTGAGTCTGTCATTGTTACAGTGGTGAATGTCAGTCAGGATCTTCCAATTATGTAAGCAGCTCACAAATAAGGCTTTTTCCTTAAATTCCATCAGCATTTGGGCACACTTCAGCCTGGTCATTTTCATTAATGTAGTGTTCATTGCACTCAAAGCAAATGTCATTCTTTACACTAGTGATTATGGTGCCCAAGGGGAAGTCATAAAGCCTGCCATATTTCCAAGTTCCAAATCTCGGAGAATTAGTGAGGATACAACTCTAGCAAAGCCATTTGTTTCCTGTTAAGACAGCAGAAATGGAAGGGCAAAGTGGGGGTTATCCCTCTGGAGCAACCATGAGCTTGAGATGATTAATGTTGCAAAGAAATAACTTTCTTATTGAGTAAATGTCCCTTTCATCAGAGTGAGTTCTATTAAATTGCAAAATTTAATTTCAGGTGGAAGAAAACATTTCTCAATTATATCATAAATAACGACAAATTTAAACACACCTTTAGCATACTTGCTGCCAAAGATTTATCACTATAGATCATTTTCATGTGTGTTTCTTAGTTACGCGCACTATTCCTTTTACTTTTCAAATGGGTGGACACTTACATCGTCTGTTGATTGGGGTCTAGAAGACATGAGTTCACCAAGAGGGGTTTTGGTTCCAGTTATTTTATACTCCAGGCAAGTGAACAGACATGACTGAAACGCTCCAAGAATGTATCTGTTTCTACTACCCCTTTTCGCCCTTAGTGAACAAATTCTTTCTTGGGGACCCTCAGCAAATTCGCAGTCCAGTGTTTCCAGCTGCGATCTAATCATGGCACCATCATTTCACCACCTCCTTTAAACCAACACGAGCCCAACCTGAAGTCTGTTCTAACTCACACTCTTCTCCCTCTCTCCATAGGCACTCCAGGCGTGAGGTTTTTGTTGTTGTTTTATTTTTTTTTTTGCTTTTGCTATAAAGTATGAAAGTGGCTTCCTTGAGTTACAGGAGGAAACAGGACATGATTTTTCTAAATTCTTATATTGCTCTTGGGAAAGACCATGTGACCTTTCCTGCTTCCGTATATCATTAGTCTTTGGTGACCTTGGGGACACCAGCCTAGAGTCGTATGGGAGGTAAGGAGTTCCTCTTTTGGGGTCATTGTTTTAGGGATGGATGTGTTTACCAAAGTGGAGAATTATACCTTATGATATTCGGGGCCTCTGGAAGAATAGATGGGGAGGATGATTAGTCCTTATTCAACCCAGCACAATAGATCCTCCCACCAAAAAGAAAAAATAAAAAGCTTTCACTTATGTAGATATTCTAAGTGGAGTGGGTAGAAAGTGATCATTTGCCCCCATTTCAGCATTTGGCAGAGCCCGTGACTTTTTTTCTTTTTCTTTCTTTCTTTCTTTTCTTTTCTTTCTTTCTTTTTTTTTTTTTTTTTTTTTTTTTTTTGAGACAGGGTCTTGCTCTGTCACCCAGGCTAAAATACAGTGATACAGTCACAGCCCACTGTAACCTTAACTCACAGGCTCACGTGATCCTCCCACCTTAGCCTCTTAAGTAGCTGGGGCCACGGGCATGCACAACCATGCTCTGTTAATTTTTAAAGCTTTTTGTAGAGTTAAGGTCTCACTGTGTTTCCCAGGCTGGTCTTGGATTCCCAGGCTCAAGGGATCCTCCCACCTTGGCCTTCCAAAGTGGCTCTGCTGGGGTTACAGGCATGATCCATCAAAAGAGCCTTCTTTTAGAGCCTGTGACAGGACTGCTTGTTGCCTATACAGCATCCGTTCACTCTTGTTACCAACAATATGCCCAGTGAAAAGACTTCATTTCCTAAACTCCCGTGCAGGCAAGGAGGGCAAGGGAGCTCTGAGATGTAAGCCTATGCTGTTGAGTGGAACTGTCAATATTTGATTATTCTTGCAATACCTCAAGGGAGAAGGTTCTCCTTCCATCCGCTGTCAATAGGTTGCTGAGCCCTAAAAACCTTCTTAGTTCACACCCCTGCAATTATAAGGCTTGCCCTTCTAGTGAGTAGTTTGTGAAATGTTATTAGGAAATGGTGGGGGAATCTTTTCCTGTTAATACAGCAGCATGTAAAACACAAATGGAAAGATTCACTGAGGATCATACTAATTTAAATCTAATTATAAACACATTGCCTTGAAAAATTTAGGTATGATCAATCTGAGTGGGAAGTCATAAATTTCACCACTGTAGGTATCAGCAAGGAAAACTGTTGGCCAGGCTCAGTGGCTCACACCTGTCATCTCAGCACTGTAGGAGGCTGAGGAGGGAGGATTACTTAATGCCAGAAGCTTGAGACCAGATTGGGTAACAGAGTTAAACACTATCTCTACATAACATTTTAAAAAATTAGCTGGGTGTGGTGGTGCACACCTGTAGTTCCAGCTACTTGAAAGGCTGAGGCAAGAGGATCACTTGAGCCCGGGAGTGTGAGGTTGTAGTGAGCTATGATAGCACCACTGCACTCCAGCTTGGGTGAAAGAGCAAGACCCTGTCTCCAGTACATAAATAAAGAAATAAAATTGTAATCACCTAATAGTTACTTACAGCAATAGTGCTAGGTATAGGGAATAGATTCCTGAGCAACAAAGATATGATCCCACTCCTTCTGGAGTTGACAGTCTAATGCGGAGGACATACAATAAAATAAGCAGGTGGGGCGTGGTGGCTCATGCCTGTAATCCCAGCACTTTGGGAGTCCAAGGCAGACAGATCACCTGAGGTCAGGAGTTTGAGACCAGCCTGGCCAGCATGGTGAAACCCCGTCTCTACTTTTAAAAAGACAAAAATTAGCCAGGCCTGGTGGTGGGTGTCTGTAATCTCACTTACTCAGGAGGCTGAGGTGGGCGAAATGCTCGCACCCAGGAGGTGGAGGTTGCAGTGAGCCCAGATGGCGCCACTGCACTCCAGCCTGGGTGACAGTGAAACTCCATCTCTTCCTCTCAGAGAAATTGCATATACCAAAGCCAAGGACCAGGGCTTCTGAGGCTGAGCTAACCAAGGAACAAAGATAAGGAACATCTTGGCAGTTGAATTCCGCTGTCGATCTGGGAGTTTCATTTTTCACGCTTGACAGACCCAGGCCAGCTGCACCCAAACGTTGTGGATTCCAAGCCGTTTTCTAGCAAGGTCTCAGCAACACCTTTCGATATAGTGCAGCTGATTCAAAAGCTTCGGATAAATGTAACTTTCAGAGAAGGTCCTCTCCCTTCAGACAGATGGTCCTAAAAGGTGGACTCCCATTCCCGCCACCTGTCAACTTTATCAAATGTCAAGCAGTTTGGTTCAGACAAATTCAGTCTGATTGTGACACTTTGCTGCTTAAAACCTTTTACTATAGTGCTTTCGGGATTAAAACAAAACAAAACAGAAGACATCTTGAGATAAAGTTCCAACTCCTTAGCCGGGCTTACGAGGTACAGCCATCTTCCAAAGGCCAGGGTGATTTCTGCGTCGTCACTCAGCACAAGGGCGTACCCAGAGCAGCGTTACGGAATGGGATGGAACGAAGCGGGCTGGAGCGGAGTGGAGTGGAACGGAACGGAACGGAACGGAACGGAACGGAAAGGAACGGAACGGAAAGGAACGGAACGGAACGGAACGGAACAGTACCTAACGGAACGGAATGGAAAGGAACAGAACGGAACGGAACGGAACGGAACGGAACGGTTCGGAACGGAAGAGAACGGAACGGAACGGTACGGAACGGAGGAGAACGGAACGGAACGGTACGGAACAGAGGAGAACGGAACGGAACGGTACGGAACGGAACCGTACGGAACGGAAGAGAACGGAACGGAACGGTACGGAGCGGGATGGATGGATGAATAGTGAGTCCTGCCCTCCCCACAATGTCCCCTTCAATCTACTCTAATAAGAGATGACTGTAGTGCAGGCAGGGCGTGTTCCTGTTAGGCCCTCCGTGTTCACGGGAGAGTGTTACTTCTCCCACAGCGGACTGACGAGTTTGAGTCCCTGGCATTCTGAAATGGTGGCACGCCAGGCACAACCAGTCAAAATGTATCATCTCAAAATACCTGCAACCTGATACTTACCAAAACTTGGTTTATTCCTCTGAAGAGAAAACCACACAAGTACAAAAGGATGCATGCACGAAAAGATTTGCTGCAGCACCGTTCATGTTTGTGAAAAATTTGGAATGACCCAAATGTCCATGAATAGAGGGTGGGGCACATGAATGTTGATATAAGGCATATCTCCAAAGAATGCACTGCTTAGTTTAAAAAGGGGCATTGAGGTACTTACCACTGTATCGCCCAGTGCCTTCTTCATGAAGACCCATGAGGAAAATATTCTTTCTAATCTTAGTACCAGGAAGTGTTACGCTTTATCTGGGCAACTGCGTTGTAAATTTATGTAATTGACAATGTGATCAGAGTTTGCTTTCTTTTTAATTTCTCTCTCTCTCTTTTTTTTTTTTTTCTTTTTTGGCTTATGCATCTGAAAGCTTGGAACCTAACTTGTAGTCCATTCTCAGCAAATGCATAGGAACTCCTATTAATGTTTCAACAAAATTGAATTTATTTTATTTTTAGAGACAGGGTTTCCCTCTGTCACCCAAGTTGGAGTGCAGTGGCACAATCATAGCTCACTATAAACTTGAAGTCTTGTGCTCAAGTGATCCTCCCCCTCAGCCTCCCAAGTATCTGGGACTGCTGGTATACACCACTACACCCAGTTAATCTTTATTTTAAAAAAATTTTAATAGAGACAGGGTCTCACTATGTTGCCAGGCTGGTTTCAAACTCCTGACCTCCAGCAATCCTCCCACCTCAGCCTCCCAAAGCACTGGGATTACAGGCATGAGCCACCTTGCCTGGTTCAAATATTGATTCTAGACCAGCCTTACTGGTGGCTTAATCCTGTGTTTTCTATGCTTAATTACGTTGCCCCATGTTCACGGCATGCTCTTTTATACTTGCTCTTCTTGTATTAGATATATTTTAATAGGCCAGCTGATATGCTTCGAAAGTTGGTGGGATCTGCATAAACTGGTTGTTGTTTAATGCTAAGCATGGCGCTACGGACCCTGGTCTAGCCTCAGCCTTCAGCCTCACGTCCCACCCACCAATCCTCCCCAACCCAGCCCTGCTGCTCACAGCTTCCCCCTTATTCCCTCATTAGAGTCCTTACCACACGTTATAAAAGATTTGTGCAGTGGTCTTTCCCACCCGGAAGCAGGGCATTTGTCGCAGCCTTACTGACTTAGCCATGTCAAAAAGTAAAATCTCTATTATATCACCCAGCATCACGCTCGCCTGAACCCTCTCCCTTCTTCTGTCTTCAACATCCTCCACTGCTGATTGCAGAAAACACTTTTTCCATTTTATTCATTTCTAAGATGCTTATAATTTTTCTACGTATAGTCTCTTTATTGCTGGAGGAAAAAGGGATACAGACATGTTCAAAGCTATACCTGGGTTAATCTCTAAGAGGTCTGAGTCTTGCCCCTCCAACCAACATTTTAATAAAGCTTTAGAACATTAAGTAGGATGTGTGTCTACAACAGAGAGTGCCCAAAGAACAATTGGGACATCTGTTTTAGTCTAGGGCTGAGAACGGAAGATCACATTATAGACAAATATTCACCCACACCAATTTCCTATATCTATTAAATCAATAACATAAACCAAGTCAGAAAGAATACAAAAAAAAAAAAAACCCAAGATTCTCCACATTAAAAATAGAATGCTTTCCATTACTAAACAGAGAAATCTCTTTATTACTAGAAAGTAAATGCATTTGACCACTGCAACATTAAGGAAAAATTCAGACTCTTGAGTGTGGACCAGTTGAGATTCATATGAAATTAAGAGAATGAGCAGACATCTTATTTAGAGTGATTGATGGTCCCTGCTGAGATGAGCAAGTGTGAAAAAACATATGCCACTTGGTTTTACGTGTTTTGGCTGCCAGATGGTGCCTAACCCCACCCCACCGCACCCCTGAACCCCTCCTCGCTCCCACCCTGCCTGGGATCCCATCCTGTCGATCCCTGCCTTATCTGAAGCTCTCTCTGGTACATGTAATCTACTCCCCACCAGGACTGGAGTGGGGGTAGCGATGGGTGAGGCTCAGGTATAGGATTCAGATGTCCATTTTGCATATTATGAATATGTAAAATAAAAAGCTTACATTAGAATGATTTGTCTTCCAGGACACATGTTACAGCATCTAAATGTCATCTATCTGTCTTTTCTACTACAAGTTCATCTTTCTATCTCTATCACCAAGGCGGTTCCTGGAATAGGGTAATTATATAATAATGTTTGTTGTATGAATGAATAAATAAATAGGCAAATACATGATCAATTCATAATATCTCAGCAAAAAAAAGGCGGGGGATAAGGTAAATTTGGCATCATCTGGTCCCTGTGAATCCAGGCTTTCTTCCAGTATCCATGAGTTATCCACGGAATAGGCTTGTAGAATTTGCTAGAGGGTCCCATCAACTATCCAGCATTTTTTTTTGGAAACATACCCTTTTTGTTTGTGTTATTTATTTTTAATAATAATTAATGTTGTTAATTATTTTTGAACCATACCGTTTTCTCCTCTTGGAGAGCTATGACATCACTTGTTTCACTCTATTCTCTACTACTCCTCTTCGGCAAAAGTTATCCCCAGTGGAATTGTGATCACATTTGCAGTCACTTTTCATTACCCAGATTATAGTTTGTCTGATTTGTACAGGCTGGACTCACTTCAGGCTAAACATGCTTTTGTTCATACTTGGAATAAAATCTTCTCATTAAAAAAAATGTATAATTTTCTATTTTTACTATGAAAGTAATATAACCCTATTTCCTCCAAAAAATCCACAAAATAGTGTTGAAGGGAGAAAAAAATTCACTCATAAGCCTAATACCATGTCGAATGCAACCGTGATTCGGATTTTGGTAAATTTCCTTTCAGTGCTTTCTCCTGGAATCTGTTTACATAGCTTCACGTGGTTGTGTTCGGCATACATACATTTTTATTCCTTGATTTTTTTTTAATCAGTCAAGGAAATAGAAACAACACTAATTATTTAGCAGAGATAATTTGATTTTTTGGAAAAGGGACCCAGAAATAAAACAGGGATAGTAACCCTAGGAAGCAGCTCCCACCCCTGGGGCTGGAGGAAGAAAGGGAAAAAGTTGTGGTAATCAAAACCTAGAATTTTGTGGGGTAGGGGTGTTGCAGAACTGGGGCCTGGACTTCTGGGGAGGGGATGTCACCAGGGCTCAAACTGACACTTCCAAGGGGAAGGGCGGCAGGGCTGGTTCTAGATGTGGCTCCAAAGTTGGAGGCTGGAGCCAAGTGCTGGTGAGACCAGCTGCCTGTCCAGAGGGAAGGTCCATGTTGGGTATCTCTGCCAAGATAGGAAGCAGACAGAAAGGGGCATGTCCCTTCTCTGCACTCCTGCCTTCAGTCTCCCTCTAGTGCCCTCTGTTGGTGGAATCGAACAGGGAGCCGGCGGGCAAAGCAGAAATTTGATTTGCAAAGTTCCAGGTTGGGCACCACAGAGCAGCGTAGGTTCCAAGACAGAAACCACAGCTGAATAACTGGCCTATAGTTTGAGCTTTGTTTTCATGTTACTACAAGGCCCACATTTTGGGTGGATGGGGAAAGAGAGCACGGGGGTCTTTCTCTTTTGCCCAGGCTGGAGTACAGTGGCATGATCATAGCTCACTGCAGCCTCAAACTCCAGTGCTCAAGCCAGCCTCCTGCCTCAGCCTCCCAAGTAACTGGGATTACAGGTACATGCCTTGATGCCTGGCTAATTTTTAATTTTTTTGTAGAGGTTGGGGGTCTTTTGATGTAGCCCAGTCTTATCTCAAATTCCCAGCCTCAAGTGATCATCCTACCTCAGCCTCCCAAAATGTTGGGATTAGAGGTATGAGCCACTGTGCCCAATCCACAGCTTACATTTTTCATGACTGTGCCATATTTTGCACCGTGTACTTCAGTTTTTAAACCATTTTCGCACTGTTAGATTCTCTTGTATATGGCCAAGATTTTGCTTTTGAAAATAAAAATCAGTGGAAATCATTGTGTACTTTTTTTTAATTTTATTTATTTATTTATTTTTTTGAGAAAGAATTTTGCTCTTGTTATCCAGGCTGGAGTGCAATGGCGCGATCTCAGCTCACCGCAACCTCTGCCTCCTGGGTTCAGGCAATTCTCCTGCCTCAGCCTCCTGAGTAGCTGGGATTACAGGCACGCGCCACCATGCCCAGCTAATTTTTTAAATTTTTAGTAGAGATGGGGTTTCACCATGTTGACCAGGATGGTCTCGATCTCTTGACCTCGTGATCCACCCACCTCGACCTCCCAAAGTGCTGGGATTACAGGCGTGAGCCACCGCGCCCGGCCTTATTTTTCATTCTTTCAGGATAAGTTTTCAGAAAACTAATTTTTCAGTCAAAGGATATAAAAAGTGTTATGACTCTCACTTCAGAATGCCAAACCTGTTGTTTCCATTTCTGCTGTCACCACCAGCATAGGAGAGCAGAGGAAGATGTTAAGTAAGTTAAATCCTGGGCTGGTGCGGTGGCTCATGCCTGTAATCCTAGCACTTTGGGAGGCCGAGGCGGGCGGATCATGAGGTCAGGAGTTCGAAACCAGCCTGACCAGCATAGTGAAACCCCGTCTCCACTAAAAATACAAAAATTAGCTGGACTTGGTGGCAGGAGTCTGTAATCCTAGCTACTCAGGAGGCTGAGGCAGGAGAATCTCTTGAACCCAGGAGGCAGAGGTTGCAGTGAGCTGAGGTAGCGCCACTGCACTGCAGCTGGGTGACAGCGTGAAACTCCAACTCAAAAAAAAAAAAAAAAAAAGAGTTAAATCCTGCCACTTCTACAGACAATGCTGTAGTCTTGTATGATTCCAGACATTGCCTTTAATCCCCAAAGCCTTCCACTTTGATTTTGTAAACAAATAGATAAGCAGACAGTTACTTTCTCTATATAGCTTACAGCAATTAAGCCCTGTGTCAACACTTCTGCTAACATTCTAGACTAGTGTGTAGTGATTTGATTTGCAAATTTTTTTGCATGCGCCATCTTTTTGCTTTAGGCAACTCAGTTGAAGAAACTCTTCCTTTTCCCCTTTTCTCTTCATCTTTAATTGTTCCTTCAGGTCAGGTACTGCAGGGGCTCCGCCCTTGATAAGAGCCGAACTATTCAAAGGAGTCCAGGTCTTAGACTGATGGCCTCAATTCTCCTAAATCCATAGGATTAACCATTGCAGGCTGGGATCCCTCTGTTGGTGAGCTTGAAGATAAAACAAAACAAAACAAAACAAAGAAAAAAAAATAAACACGGAGGTTAATTTAAATATAAAAAACTCATGATGGACTATATTCAAAAATGGACTTGCTTTTTCCAAAATGATTTGGGACAGCACAGGTAACTATCTCTGTTTTTGAATGCATCTTCTTACCTTTTTATTTTTAATATTTAAAAAACCTTGTTACCTTTGCTTTATTGAAATATTAGTGACCTGGAAGACAGAATTCTGTAAGGGATTCCTTAATGTCTTTGGATAGTGACTTTTTTTTTTTTTTTTTGAGACAGAGTTTCGCTCTTGTTACCCAGGCTGGAGGGCAATGGCGCGATCTCCGCTCACCGCAACCTCCGCCTCCTGGGTTCAGGCAATTCTCCTGCCTCAGCCTCCTGAGTAGCTGGGATTACAGGCACGCGCCACCATGCCCAGCTAATTTTTTGTATTTTTAGTAGAGACGGGGTTTCACCATATTGACCAGGATGGTCTCGATCTCTTGACCTCGTGATCCACCCGCCTCCAAAGTGCTGGGATTACAGGCGTGAGCCACCGCGCCCGGCCCCCTGGATAGTGACATTTTAAAATAATGTCCTGGCTGGGTGCGGTGGCCCCATGTCTGTAATTCCAGCACTCTGGGAGGCCAAGGTGGGCAGATCACCTGAGATCAGGAGTTCGAGACCAGCCTGGCTAACATGGAGAAACCCTGTCTCTACTAAAAATACAAAATTAGCGGGACATGGTGGTGCATGCCTGAATCCCTACTACTCAGGAAGCTGAGGCAGGAGAATCGCTTGAACCCAGAAAACAGGCATGCTCTGTGTGCATATGTGGGCATGGGGGTACTAGGAAAAATTTATAAAATTGTATTCTTTATGGTGGTTAATCTATATTACCATACAATAAAATATTATTTGATTCTAGACCTTTATAAGGTTTTTGATTTTAGACCTTTATAAATCAACAGCTCAGAAAAAAAAAATCTTTGAGTCTCATTATTTAAATCATTATATATATATATATATATATATATATATATATATATATACAGGCACACTGTATATCTACACATCATACCCACATGTATATATGAAGGGATTTGTATTCACAAATGATGTTCCTTGGAGGGCTAGAGTCTGTTAATAGATGACCATTTCTACTTCCTTTAATTAACTTTAATAAGACAGATTTCATGTAGCAGTTTGTTCTATTAAATCCAAGTCATCTCCTCTTGGCTCCCAGATTTATGATCTCTAATTTCAGCACACCTCATATTTATCAAAACCGTGAAAATGATGGCCTGCGTTTCATGGTGACTTACGGTCTGTTGTAGAGATATTTTCTTTGTTTGGTCCTTTGGCCCTGGGAGGTTTGTGGAACTCTGCTGAGGGCTTTTTTTTTTTTCTCTCAAAAGGAGTGAGAGGGAAGGGGAGCAGCTCAGGAGCAGCCTCTGCCTGCGGCGTCCATGTGGCCCCAGACTTCCCTCAGTGTGAGGGAGTGCTAGGGCGTGGGTGGGGTGCAACCATCACCATTTACGGCTCTTCTCAAGTGACAGGTTAGTTACCAGCACAGCCCGGAGAGGAGATGTGTCTACGGCCAGCATTGGGTTTCAGGGCTGATGACCTTACTCCTTAAATAAATAGAGAAACATTTGGATCCAATTTGGAGGAACAATCACAATTCTGCAAATATGTGGTGGAAAAGAAAGAAGGGGGTGGGGAATAAAATTAAGGTGCAGTGTGGTGGTTATGCCTATAATCCCAACTATTCAGGAGGCCAAGGCAGGAGGATCGCTTGAGGCCGGGAGTTTGAGACCAGCCTGGGCAACATAGCAAGACCCCATCTTTACAAAAAAAATTTAAAAATTTGCCAGGTATGGTGCACACCTGTAGTCCTAGCTACTTGGGAGGCTTCAGCCCAGGAGTTCAAGGTTACAGTGAGCCCATGGTTGCACTGCTGCACTTCAGCCTAGGTGACAGAGTGAGACCCTGTCTCTTCAAAAAAAAAAAGAAAGAATTCAAGTTCGCAGGCAAGCTCCTGGAATGGTCTGGAACATGCAGAAAAGGCTACAGAGCAGGGCTCTTAGGTGAATGGTGGGGAGGTGGGAGGCGAAGGAGGAGCAGAGTAGAGGCACTGGAAGGATTCGGGAGAAAACACTGCCGTGCTTGCAGAGAAGATGCGTCCTGGCAATGCACTTTGTTGTCACAAACGTTATTGTCAGAGGTCAAAATAATGCAAGGAACCTAAGAATGTACCTCGGGATGAGAACACAGGGAGGATTACCACATTAAAAAAAACATCTAAATGCTAAAAAAATAGAACTGAACGAGTTAATACGTGTAGGGTGTAAATATGCTCTGTTTGCTACTGTTCTTAGCGGCAGCGTCATAGGTGCCGGGTGAGGAAAAGAGACGGGAGGGAGGGGAAAGGCTAACGTGGGAGGACCAAGGCTGGAGAGCAGGAGGAGAAGCTCCAGGTGCTCAGCCGTGTTAGGTCACGGGGTGGTCCGGGCCACAGGGCGAGTGGCTAAGAAAGCTGGCCAAATACCTGCAGGTTCTGAAAATAGGTTTTGTTTGTTTGTTTGTTTGTTTCTGTTGCCCAGGCTGGAGTGCAGTGGTGCGATCTCAGCTCGCTGCGATTTCCACCTCCCAGGTTCAAGAGATTCTCTTGCCTCAGCCTCCCAAGTAGTTGGGACTACAGGCGTGCACCACCACGCCTGTAGAGTTTTTGTCATTTTAGAGACGGGGGTTTTGTCATGTTGGCCAGGCTGGTCTCGAACTCCTGACCTCAAGCCATCTGTCCGCCTCAGCCTCCCAAAGTGCTGGGATTACAGGCATGAGCCATTGCGCCCGGCCTGAAAATAGGTTTGACAGGGGCACACAGGCAGCCCTGGGCTGGTCTTCCTTCTGGATCTCTCTGGAGGAGGTAGGGCAGAACCTAGCAACCATTTCAGAGCATCCACTCCGGTCGTTCTAAAAGAACAATCTATAATTCCACTGTCACCCAGCCCTCTCCTGCCTGCTGCTTCCTATCCTTTTCATTTGGGAACACAACTTGTATTCCACAATTGAAGATGAGATCTTAAAATGTGAATCCTAAGAGTGGATGACATCTGGCCTGAATTCACCAACTATAACGGACTCACCTGTATCTGTAATTCATTCTGAATAAACTTCAGCAGGTAGTGAAAAGCCTTGGCTTTGTTGTCCTGCAGACTTGGATTTACTTCCTACGCAGTTAAGTGATCTGGTGCAAGTTACTTAATCTTTTTGAGCCTCGGTTTCTTCATCTGTAAGAATGGGGATAATAATAATCATCTGCTTAGGATTCTTGCAAGGATCGAATCATCTATTTTATACGTAAAGGAGTTAGTACATACCGTGAAGCTAGCTTATACTGAAGCTCAATGGGCATGGCTATTGCGGTGGTAGGTGGGTTAGAAAGCAGGACAATGCTGACCACAGGAGGGGAGAGGGTTAAGGACACAATGAAGACACCAGTTTGGGATGAGGCCAACCTGTGCAACCTGACTTCGTGCAGCCGAGCCCTTGGGGTATGTAGCCAACTTTGGTCACTGCGTTATGTGATGCTCAGCAATGTCACTCATGTGACTTACGAGCATAACTTCATTTTGAAGGCATTTCATTCCCAGAAGCATCCTCCACTGACGTATGGAGGCCTAGAGAAGGGAAGATGTGATGGTTTAAGCTCCAGGTCTGCTCAATTCAATCTAAAACCTCAAGATGTCTGTGTAAAGTTTCTGAAGAAATAGGAACTCCCGGCTGGTGCAGTGGCTCACACCTGTAACCCCAGCACTTTGAGAGGCCAAGGCAGGCGGATCACACAGTCGGATCAAGATCATCCTGGCCAACATGGTGAAACCCCATATTTACTAAAAATACAAAAAATTAGCTGGATGTGGTGGTGCGTGTGCCTGTAGTCCCAGCTACTCGGGAGGCTGAGGCAGGAGAACCTCTTGAATCCGGGAGGCAGAGGTTGCAGTGAGCCAAGATTGCGCCACTGCACTCCAGCCTGGGTTACAAAGCAACACTCTGTCTCAAAAAAAAAAAAAAAAAAAAACAAAAGAAGAAAAAGAAAAGAAATAGAAACTCCTTACGAACTAATTAAGTGGTATCAATATTGCTTCTAGAAGACCTTAAGCAAGGTCGTTTGCAGAAACCTCTGAGCTAGAGGGGCTATCCCCACTCCACATTGCTGGCACCTATTGGCAAAGCCCCAGCATCTTCTCTGTGCGCCCAGCCTGCATGCCAAAATATTTGCCTCAGTCCATATCTTGCTGGTCATTTCCCTTCCTCACCTGTTCCTCATTGTCCGAGGCCATGGCCCTAGACCTGTTTCCTGACCCTCTGACCTGTGGACTCACGCTGTTTTCATTGAGCTGAGCTCTGGCTTCCTTCCTTAGCTCCACTCTGGACTGCCCCTTGATCACATTGCTTCATGGTTGTCTGAAATGGCGTCCTGGGGAGCAGTCTCCCCAGTAGCAGTTCCCATGTCAGAGGGGCCTCAGGGTCACTCTGCCTCCGGGAATGAACCCCAGACCCACATCATCTTTTATCTTGTAAGAACTGAATTTTGAGCCACTTTAAAACAAAACAAAACAAAAAAACAAAAAACCCTAAGACTTGAGAATTTGGTCACCAGTGAGAACATAAATATGGATCATATCACTAGAAAGGCCATGTGTGCAGAGAATTGACCTCTCTAGGCGTGAACACGGTGAAAATTAGATCTCACTTACATATAATTAAAGAACAGTAATACAAAGTAGACCTTTGCATATACATCAGTCAATCCACTGTTCAGAGGGCAATTACCTGTAATTGGTTGATTAGAAAGGGCAACATAAAGACAATGTTCATGACTTCACATCAGCTGACGTGGCGTCCCAGTCATTCCTTGTGATGACATTCCAGGCCACCTGTCCACATACCAGAATATGCAATATTTTCTGAGTCTTGTTCTCTTTTACAGATGAGGAAAGTGAAGCTCACAGGTTAAATACTTGCTCAAGGTCACAACTTATAAATGTTGGAGCTGGAATTTGAACCTGGGTAATCTAGCTCCAAATTCCATGTTCTCCCCATCTCCATTATGCTAGCTCTCTAAAGAAGGATTTCAGGCCGGGCATGATGGCTCATGCCTGTAATCCCAGCACTTTGGGAGGCTGAGGCAGGCGGATCACCTGAGGTCAGGAGTTCAAGACTAGCCTGACCAACATGGAGAAACCCTGTCTCTACTAAAAATACAAAATCAGCCAGACTTGGTGGTACATGCCTGTAATCCCAGCTACTCGGGAGGCTGAGGCAGGAGAATCACTTGAACCCGGGAGGCAGAGGTTGCGGTGAGCTGAGATCGTGCCATTGCACTCTAGTCTGGGCAACAAGAGCAAAACTCTGTCTCAAGAAAAATAAAAGGATTTTATTTAAACATCTTGTAAGTGTGATTATTTTCATTTATTTGCTTGCTTTATAGGATTTTTTAAGCTGGGAGTGAGTTTCCTGGACAGGTGGTGCTGCCTTATTCAGCGTGGTCATTGACTATTTTCAAATACTAGAAGAATAAAGTGTTAAGGAACACTCCAGAACAGAACTGCAAGGAATGCAGGCTTGGTACTTGCAAGCCAAAGAAGAGTATAATTTATATCAAATGTTCAAGAGTTTCAGGGTTCTAATCTCTTATTCATATTTGGGCAACTGGGTATAGAAAAACCTAGAATTATCTATCCCTGGGTAGATTATTACCAGATAGTTGCCTCTTACCTAGATAAGTACCTCTCTGAGGTATGGTTTCATAACTCTATTCATTTTGTCTGATTCAAGAAGGTTATTCCAGAACCTTCAATCACTGGATTTTTTTTTTTCTTTAACCTATTTTCATAAAGAGGTCACTATCAACAAAATACTCTGAGAGCCTGAGTTCCCTCTCTTGCTTTTTCAGAGCAACTTCTAATGGCCGTCTTGGGCTAGAATTGTTTAGATGAAGTCTTCTCTATCCAAATGATTGTTAGAGTGAGAACCACCAGGTGCTCCCACAGTTTCCATGTTTTCATTTGGACTTTGTTTACTAAGTCAGGAAAGCAGACACGCATGCTTGATAGGCTCCAAAAAGCATTGGCTCTGGAAAAGAAAATCAAGAACACTGTATTCCCTGAAATTTCTAATCAAATGCAGTTTCGCTCTTGATCAAAATGTATTATATTTTATTAGTACATTAATGAGTAAAATATATGCGTCCCTACTCTATATTCTGTGTTCTATGGATATAGGTTTCCATGGGTGTCACTTTCATGACACTGTTCATTAGCTATTACGGGTTGCACGGGCTACTTATTTAAGACACAACATAGGTGACTATAACATAAGCACAACAAAGAGCCACAACATGAGAAAACTCAGAAATACATAATGCAGAAATGGTAAAAACCTGGTAATACACTATCACACCTATTCCCACATCCACGGCAGACATTATCAATCAATCAATCACAGCACTCTTTCCATGAGCCCAGAGTTAGCCTTGAGGAGTGATAATGCACCTAATATCTCTCTCACTCATTTGCTTTTCCTTCTCGAATCAGACAAAATGAGTAGAGTTATGAAACCATACCTCAGAGAGTTAAATAAACCAATGATTAACAGAAATTACTGAGCTTACAGAATGACCGATTTTAAAAAGCACAACTTATTAAAATGCCGAAATTCTCTCCACTTATAAGATAACAAAACTGGCTAAAATTGGTTGGGACCAATATGGCTGATTGGAGTTTGTCTAGAATGAGCTTGCTGATGTCACAGCCTGCATTTCCACTGCATGTCTCATACCAACTCCCACTGGATGTGCACATGGGACCCATGAGGAGGCATGAAGAGATAACTGCACATGCCCAAGAACTTTCCAGATCTGCCCTTTTCTTCCAACAATCACCTGCTAATCCCGAAACCCATCCCCTAAACCTTTTCTAGTAAAATTATTGCCTCAAAGCCAGGACAGGGAGACAGATTTGAGATGGTCTCCTATCTCCTTGTGACTTGACTTGCAATAAAAAGCTCTTCTATTTCAAAAACCTGGTGGTGTTGTATTGGCTTCTCATGAGTCAGGAAGCAAGCCCCTTTGCCTCACTCATAGTTCCTAGGTATCAAGCTGGGAACACCCACTGGATCATACATGTAAGCATCAACTGTCACTGGTGTCACAGCAGTGAAAACAGTGGAGGCCTTTTGTAGGGCTCTGTTTTTAAGTATCTATGGTTTTCACATTATTCATTTTAAAAATTGTGGTGCATTCATTGGCACAATTTTGGATTTTTATTATTAGTAAGAAATTACTGCATTCCTCACAACACCTTCCAACACACCAGTTTGTTGAGACACCTCCCTTAAGAACAGCTGCTCTAGAGGCTTAAACTCCAAAGACCATTTCAGACCAAGGTGAAAGAACAAGTGAACTGAAAAAAAAAAAAAGAAAACTCCACCACAACACATTGAGTAGGGACCAACCGGATCCAAAGCAAATGACTCCCTTCCCTCCACATTCCTGAGCAGCTATGCCTGTTCTTCCTACACTTAGATGCTTACAATTCTCACTCATAAAGTCAGCTATGACAAGTAAGAGCCAAGACGCTGAGTTTTTTTCTTTATGGACACCCCTCCTGAAATGTGACTAACAAGGTGTGGCTGTCCTTGCTGGCAGCGTCCTGTGTTCTCACCCTGCACCAGCCTTGGCGAGTCTCAGAGCATTTCTCTACCTTCTCCAAGAGAAAATCTATTTCAGGAGGCATCAGTGAGAAGTAAGAGACTTCACTGAAGATTCTTTAGGGTCGAGTCTGCTTTATCTCCAGCACCTTAAACACACCCTGGCTCACAGCAGGTGCATAGTAAGGAATAAATGAATGAATGGAAAATCAATAAAAGTCCCCATTGCACCTGTGGGTCTGTTTCCCTACTATGTTGACTAACCCCAATTCTGAGAATGCCTCTAAGATTTGTTTTCTTTTCTCTGTTAAGTGGCAGAGTCTCACTCTGTTGCCAAGGCTGAAGTGCAGTGGCATGATCATAGTTTACTGTAGTCTCAAACTCCTAGGCTCAAGGAATCCTCCCACCTCAGCCTCCCTGGTAGCTGGGACTACAGGCATGGACCACTGCACCTGGCTGATTTTTTTAACTTTCTGTGAAGTCCTGACCTCAAGCAGTCCTCCCACCTCAGCCTCCCAAAGCACTGAAATTATAGGCGTGAGCCACTGCACCTAGCCTGCCTCTAGGATTTCTACTTTCACATATACTTCCCATAAATCCTGCCCTTCGGTTAAAATAACCATAGTGTTATCATAAACACATTCTTACCATAAATCCAGCCCTGAGGCAAATTCCCTAGAGTGGATAAGCCCTGGGTCTGTGTACAAGCCCTGGGTCTGTGTACAAGCCTAGAGTGCATAAGCCTTGGGTCTGTGGAGTGATCCACCATCTCATGACCGTCTGAGACCTGGCTTCTGTTCTTAAGTCCCTGTTCAATGTTTCTCTCTGAGAAACTGGATTTATCAGCCTCTTTCTTCAGCTTCTCAGCTCCTTGGACCTTTGGGGCAGGTTTGCACAGACCTGCTCACCCAGGAACACGCTCCTGGAGCCCCACCTCATTCCCTTTCTTTCCCATTTACAGCTCCTCTACGTGGGTCCTTCCTGATTCTAGGGTCTTCCCTCACCCTCCTGCTTCTCCTCTGCAGAGCTCCCTCTAGAGATTCCCCCAAACTGCTGGCTTCATCCCCGGCACTTCACTCTGCAAAGGGCCCTCTTAATTTTGGGGCCAGATTTTTTTTTAACTATTTTCTTCTATTTCAATCACTTTTGAGGTACAGATGGTTTTTGGTCACATAGATGAATTGTATAGCGCTGAAGTCTGAGATTTTAGTGCACTGAGGTCCCTCTTGAGAATCCCCCCTTCCTTCGACAGCAGCAAGAGATTGTAAAAAACGAAGGGCTTTTCCTCTCACAAATAAAACTTTCCTGTCACTTACATATTTATCATTGTTCTGCTTCCAATGAGCCGTCATCTCTTAAAGGGCAAGGGATCTTGCCTGTTGAAATCCATTGCGATCCGTGTAGTTCGGGGTGTGGGGGGAAGACAGCTAATAATGTAGCACCCTGCATCGAGTTAGCACTTCATGTTTTTGGACTCTCAGAACAACAACAAAACCTCAGAAATATCAAGATACCATCAAATGGAATGTGCTGCAATTAGAAGAAATTAAGTTCCTTCCTTGTTTCCCTATGGACAGAGTCCTCTTAGAAGACGTGGGATTTCATGAACTTCAAGCAAAGAAAAGATGAGTTTTCTGAAGACAATAACATAACAAGCACAAACAAGACTTCACAAAAGTTCCTTAATTCTTTCCAGCAACATGCAAAGAGAAAGAATTCCTATTTTGCTAGCTCTTCCATTCTTTTCTCCTACGTCTTCTAAACTCTCCTCATCCTTGTACCCTTCCCATATCCACCCTACACACAGGCGCGCGCTCAGGCACACACACACACACACACAATGTACACAAGGAAACACAGAGAAGATGTGTTACCTGGTAGAATACTCAACAAAAGTTAAAATTGTATGACCTATGGTTGAAAATCTATTTTTCGCTGACAATTTTCTACTTTAAAGACAGTTCCAATAGCTCAGCTTCTTCTCAAATGCACTTTCTGTGGTAAAATTGTATATCTCCTCTCCCTTCCCTGGAACTTCATTTTTATTTGATTTTATTGACGCTGCTCGATTGGAATGTGTATCACTTGAGCCCCCATGGAGAACTGAGCAGGTGTGAGTAAAGCAAAACATCTTTTGTGAATCGAAGTACACCCTGGGAGTTCATGGAGATGCTATAATTTCAATTGCTTTTATGAAAATTTTGTAAATTCCTGTGTTGTGAATTTTGAACAGAGCTTAGAAGACCAACAGTCTTTAATACAAGCCAAAGACATGCTTATTTCTAGAACTGAAATAAACGTTTTGCTTTTTTTCTTCCAAATAAATAAATGCGGTTATTTAATTGGAATGTTTAAACTGTAAAAAATCACATTAAGTTTGAGTTTGGCTTTTGTAGCCATAATGGAGATCTCACTGTGATCAGTCTGCAGGGAGATGACTGGTTTTCCTGAGTAACTTCTTGAAGCATGAAGAAGAGCTTAGCCCACCTTCGTCTGGGGTCCAGAATGACTTCACAACTGCTCAAGTCTTTGTACATATTTACATTTAAAAATCTGGAGAACGTGAATAGCTTCCCCTAACCTCTCAGCTTGAGGGGGTGGCATTATTAGAATTCCCTCTCTATGTCTAGGCCTCTCAGATTCATGGCCACCAAGACTCTGGGGGTGAGGTCAAGCCTGGCTTTCTTCCTGGTTTGGGGCCAGATATGTATGGTGTTGCACTCTCCCAAGCTGGAAGGAAAGACGTAAGCTTGGTATATTACAAAATTGCATGTGTCATTATCAAAAGATGTCAGAATGCTTTATTTAAAACTTTGTTTTCTCAGGTTGTATTGCCCAAGTGTATCTTGGCATAGACAACTTCAGCTTCAAAAATTCCAAGACGTATAAAGAGTTTCACATAGCTGAGGCTATTATAGTTGGTTATATGCCACTAACACCTTTTCCCCCTTCTTTCTGACTGAGTGAAGTGATGACTGCCTTTCTACTAAAAACTTCATTCTCTTCTCCTGGCAACCAGGGTCTATTCTTGATGGGATCATTTATCTGTTCCAAAAAGAAAAATGTGGTGTTCGCCATGGCGTGGGATCTTTGGGGATTTCTTAGATAAAGCCTTTAGAGTAAAAGCTTTCACTATTCTAGGACAACTTTCAGAAGAATTATCTAGCGGTCTGCCCTGGTAAACTTGCCAAATTGCTCGTACTTGGCTAGAAACCACGGGCACTCTAAGGTCCATCTTCCCCCAGCAGAGCAGTGGAGTGCTTTGTGCTGGGAGCTAAGCATATTCATTTGATGTTTGGGAGAGATTGTCAACCTGAAGATAAACTCCTTTAAAGGATTTGTTTTAGCTGGCAAGTAGCCTGCTTCATATCTACTTATGCTGAAATGAAGGTCACTTATAGAGAAGAAGAACGATGCCTTTTAAAACACATTCCCTCATGGTTCCTGATGCTACCTGGCAACTGGGTGGTGACATAACAAGAGCTTGGAATAGTTTACCCTCCTGCTTCTCCATCAGACTCTTACAGGGCATTGCTATTGTTTCTTAAGTGTAAAGAACTTGAGGATGCTCCAGCCCAGAAACTTCTTTGGAAACACGGTCCTTATGGTCAGGGACTAGGTCTAGTCTCCCAGGAAGGTCCCAACCTTTGCTGGTGACCTCAGCACACAGCAACTGAACCCGAC